>NC_090662.1:2694331-2997361 GCF_013368605.1 Nyctibius grandis | reverse complement strand
CTCCAGCACCTCAATGTCTTTCTTGTAGTGAGAGGCCCAAAACTCAACACAGGATTCTAGGTGCGGTCTCACCAGTGCCGAGTACAGAGGCATGATCCCTGCCCTAGTCCTGCTGGCCACACTAGTGCTGATACAAACCAGGATGCTGGTGGCCTTTTTAGACACCTGGGCACACTGCTGGCTCATATTCAGCTGGCCATCGACCAACACCCCCAGGTCCTTTTCCGTCAGGCACTTTCCGGCCACTCTCCCCCCAGCCTGTAGCGGTGTGTGGGGTTGTTGTGCCCCAAGTGCAGGACCCAACACTTGGCCTTGTTGAACCTCATACAGTGGCCTCGGCCCATCAATCCAACCTGTCGAGATCCCTCTGCAGAGCCTTCCTACCCTCCAGAAGATCAACACTCCTGCCCAACTTGGTGTCATCTGCAAACTTACTGAGGGTGCACTCGATCCCCTCATCCAGATCATTGATAAAGATACTAAAGAGAACTGGCCCCAGTACTGAGCCCTGGGGAACACCACTTGTGACCAGCCGCCAACTGGATTTAACTCCATTCACTGCAACTGTTTGGGCCCAGCCATCTGGCCAATTTTTTACCCAGTGAAGCATATACCCATCCAAGCCATGAGCAGCCAGTTTCTCCAGGAGAATACTGTGGGAAACAGTGTCAAAGGCTTTACTAACGTCTAGGTAGACAATATCCACAGCTTTTCCCTCATCCAGTAAGTAGGTCATCTTGTTATAGAATGAGATCAGGTTAGTCAAGTGTCACCTGCCTTTCATAAACCCATGCTGACTAGGTCTGATCACCTGGTTGTCTTGTACGTGCCATGTGATGGCACATATAACATATTCATAGAATCATAGAATCATAGAATGGTTTGGGTTGGAAGCGACCTTAAAGATCATCTAGTTCCAACCACCTTACCATGGGCAGGGACCCCTTCCACTAGACCAGGTTGCTCAAAGAAATTGAGCTTAAACATCCTTTTTCTCACTGCTCACATAGACATTTGAAAAGTTAAGCACCGTTATCCCTATTTTACAGATAGAAAAAGTGAGTCACAGAGCAGGGGAGTGTCTTGCTCAAGATCACACAACACACTCAGGGCAGAGCTGAGAGGTCCTCAGTGTTTACACTATGGGGAGATGCACTCTGGAGCATCCTGGACATCTAGTCTGATGCACACCCTCATCTTGTCCCTACTCCATGTTTTTGTTTCCAGCTCCATTGTGTGCTCCACAAGGTCTCCTGCCCTAAAGGGGACCACAACTGGATGCCCATAACAGAGCTCACCTGCCTTACAGTGAAGACACGGCTGGCAAGAACCCAAATCTCCAGGCTCTTAAGTGTTTGTTCTGTAGTCTGAGCATTGCCCTTCCACTGTAAATGAGGACCCTGGAGCTGAAATGAAGTAGTATGAACTATGACCTGTCTTCTGTCAATTCACTTCTTTTCTAGGAAAAACAAACGCAAAGTTTGCATTCAAACACAATCACATAAAAGAAGGACGTTACATAGTCAAGCACTCAAAAGTTCAGACGTTGGCGAGCTCCCAGGTCATTTGCTGTGCATATGCATGATGGTAGAATGTTAATTCCGTGGTCCTGTACTGTTTCCTTCTGCGGGACACCTACCTTCAGTGCACGGGATAATGGTGCTCATTTAATGAGCAACTATGTGATGTTTTGTTTTCACATTGTGGTTCCGTGTGTGGCCCCATGCTTTATTTTCCGCACGCTATTCAAACCCAGCTCTCAAGGCAGTGACTAATGCTCTCAAGGACTTCTCCATGGCAACAATCAATCTGGCATTCCCTAATTTTCAAGTGCTTTACTTTGCAACATTAACAGTATTTTCTGTTAAAAAGATGTGTGTTGTGTCCTATGTTTTTAATGCAGGGTTTTAGTCCTGGCTGAAAAGCTTAAATTAATATATCTCCTTTGATTTCAAAGATTGCTGAGGTAGTAGTAGCAGGGTACTTGCCACTCCATATGATGTGGATTCCTGTCATAACTGAGAACATTTTTGTCCTATATTTCTATTTAGAGTTAGTAAATAAATGATTACATACTACAGAGAACAAGAGTATTGGAGTCTATTTGACACTGCAGAAGAAGAAGAAGCCAGGAGGTCCATACTGAAATGAATGGGAACAGGAAGAAGCAATTGTCTTTTCAATCATAAAGTCTGTGCCCAGCAGTGTGTCCTCAGTCAGAGGCCTGGAGGTGCTCCACAGCCAACCAGTATGCAAATTTGGTTTCTATTTTCGTTGCTTAGAGGTAACCATCAACAGATGGTGTTTTGAAACACTCATAATTTTGGCTAATAGAGTTACTCTTGCCAACTGTCCCGTCCTCCAAGTAGTGATTAGATATATTATTATTACTAAATAATACCTAATAATCATACAAACTGTCCAAACCCTGAAGTCCTTAGTCCTAAGCAACTCCCACACTCTTCAGTACTTTGTACTCATATCTTTGGATGACTTAAGTGTTTTACTGCACCAAGCCAAGTCCTTCTTTCGGATCTGAGTTACCAATCACTATTTTTTTTAATACAGATCCTATTGGCATCCTCCAGATGCGCTCTCACCAATGGGAATTCCATATGGCCATTAGAAACAGAACCTGCTCATGCAGGACTCAGCCATAGAAACTTTAATCAAAACTTCCATTAAATTCCTGGAGCAGAGAAGCCAAAAACTCTCACCAACTTCACTCACTCGTATCCAGATGGCCCCTTCCCATTCCACAGAACTGGAAAAATCCCATCTTTTATGGTTATTGCGATAACCTTCTGGACATGGCTGGAAGGCGAGCCAATGACTTCTACCTGAGCAAATGTGTGCAGTACAAGGCAAATTGCTCACAACAAATTAATTTCTTGTACTACTGATTGTTTGGAAACAGTGCACAGTACACTGAGAAAGCAGCAGAAGGTGGGAGAGAATCCAACTTAAGGCCAGTCTCTAAAAAAGGAAGGAGGATAACCCTGAAAGTCACTATTCTGTAAAAGCAACACCTACACGTGGTGAAATTAAGGGGAGGAATTCTGAGAGAAAGAAATGCACTCGGTGCTATCCTGGAGGATCAGGGAACAGCCATGTGAAGGGGAGATATTTGAGACTGGAGTGACAGGTGCAGTAGAAGGGTATAATTAAGCAAATTATATTTCAGGACTAAGTATTATATTATTCCAAGTGGAGAGAGAGAGTCCAGCGCAGAGCCACGAAGATGATTAAGGGGGTGGAACATCTCCCTTATGAGGAGAGGCTGAGGGAGCTGGGTCTCTTTAGCTTAGAGAAGAGGAGACTGAGGGGTGACCTCATTAATGTTTATAAATATGTAAAGGGCAAGTGTCATGAGGATGGAGCCAGGCTCTTCTCAGTGACATCCCTTGACAGGACAAGGGGCAATGGGTGCAAGCTGGAACACAGGAGGTTCCACATAAATATGAGGAAAAACTTCTTTACAGTGAGGGTGACTGAACACTGGCACAGGCTGCCCAGAGAGGTTGTGGAGTCTCCTTCTCTGGAGACATTCAAAACCCGCCTGGACGCGTTCCTGTGTGATATGGTCTAGGCAATCCTGCTCCGGCAGGGGGATTGGACTAGATGATCTTTCGAGGTCCCTTCCAATCCCTGACATTCTGTGATTCTGTGATTCTGTGATTCTGTGTGAGAGACTGAGCTAAAGAAAGGTGCAAATGACTTGCAAGGCTGTGAAGCTCATGACAGATCATGAAGCTCCCCGCCATCAGCCGCACGATGCAGCCGGGAAATACTGTCGATATTGCTCAATGAAAGCAGCATAATTTCAGTTCGATCATATTTAGCGTATGCAACATTTTTAGGCAACTGCTTAAATAAACAACTGCTTACTGTTAAATTCCTGGATTCCTCTTAGTGACCAGGTGGGATGTACTGCCATTTTCTATAGTAGCGCTTCTACTTATATCCAGACTTTGATCATGCAGAACAATTTCATTGGCAGTTTTGCCAGAGAAAGGACTGATGATTTAAAAACTTGGCCCAAAACTTCAGAGCAGAAGTGGCAATAAACATTAGTCACCGTAGCAAACTAATTTGTTTTCCATATGGCATTTTCAATGGAGTGTGGAAGATTCACAAGTGAAATAATAATTACAAATGAGGAATACTTTGAAAAAAGATGTGTTTTTCTCCCTATGCATCACTTAAAAGGATTTCTAATTAAGTCAATACTTGATTATGCTGGAGATGACATCGGCAGCCAAATTATAATTTGTGGGGTTTTGTTCTCAGGGAAAGATTGTTCCCAGGGGCCGGAAAATCCCTGCATCTATTCAGCCCAGGGTGCTGCTTCAATGTATGAGGGGTGAGAGGTGTTTAATTCCCTGTGGAAAATCAGGTGGTGAACATTTATTTAATAACATTGTTGCTCATAGTAGAAAATTTTGCTCAGCAAGATGAGGGGCTGATATTACCGATTAAGTCATTTCTGTTTGGAACGGGCTGCCCAGGGAGGTGGTGGAGTCACCATCTCTGGAGGGGTTTAAGAAAAGCCTGGACATGGCACTTAGTGCCATGGTCTAGTTACCGTGGTGGTGTCAGGGCAATGGTTGGACTCGATGATCCCAGAGGTCTCTTCCGACCTGATTGATTCTGTGATTCTGTGAAGTCAAGTCAAAGACAGATGCTTTAAGATGTGCTTGGATCTGTACCTGTCTAAATTCAAAGCCAACTCAGAGCTGGAAATTATGCTCCAAGGCAGAACAGAAGTAGCTTCATGAGATCTTAGCCCTAAGATAACAAAAACACAGAATACCTTGTTCTCCTTCCAAGCTATTGTTGGGGGTGGGGGGGGAAACATAAAATATAAATGGAGCCAAGAATTTATTAGTCCAATTAATATTTTGGAAGTCTAATATTCCAAAATTCCTAATTACTGTTTTTAAAGTCTCATCTATACTGGAATTTATTTTTTTATACAAAAAAACCCCTTCCTAGACTTTACCCCTTATCTTTGGTGTAAGGCTCACCCTGCCAGTGTCCCTCTGCACCCCAGGGTTGATGGGTTCAGTCTCCTTCAGCCACAATCAGGGAGAGGGTTACAAGTCACCACGACCCAGAGGTCTTCCCTGGCCTTCTGCTATTGATGCCCAAAATCATATTTACCAGGTTACAGGTTGAGCCCAGACTCTAGAGCACTGGGAGGTTTGGATCTAGAGACTCAGTTTTAAAAGACAAAATGTAAAATCTGAGGAGGATCTAAGATCTGGCTCAGGTCTCAGTTCACTTTTCAGTACAGTCTTGTAAGGACATTTTTTCCGCAGTGAGTTACACAGAGATTTTCTACATGTAAATGGGAAGAAATATAAAACCAATTTGTTCATGCTGCCTTGTAACCAAGGTATTTGACAATTGTACTCAAACATTCTTTTTCCATCTCACAAAGCAGTCAGAGGACAGTCCTCCTTTCTGATTTCCACTGCCAGTCAATCACAGGGAACTTGTAGAACTGAACAGTGCTACATCCACAGATGACCGAGCTTGTGGAAAGATTTAGACCCCATGACTGTATTTTGGTTGGTAGTAAAAATGCTGATTGTACTTTTATTTCTTTCATGCAACTTGGATCCTTTCTATTCAGATCTTTATATGAATCTGGATTACAGTTCTTATCTTTTAATGGTTGTCTAGCATATGCATAGAGCAGCCATGTCAGAGCCCTGTTCTGAATGCAGAACATCCTGACGGTAGCAGAACGGGGCTGAATTAATTAAATGACCCTCGCTGAAGGACAGCTAAGGCCTGAAGCATCAGATCCCATGGGGAAATGTCCACTTCTATCATCACATTTGCTGTTCAGGGACCTCAAAATACTTTAAGGGTAAGATCTTTCAAAAGAGCCCGCAGGGAATATAATTCTTATTTCCCTCACTCAAGTCCTTTTGGGAAGTGCACAAATCAGACACTTTTTTTTTTATCCCAGAATAGGCCACAGGCCACATTTTGCTACAGTTGAATATGGAGAAACATTTTCTTTTTGCAGATGTGGCCACTCAGTAGGAGATGTCACCAGAAAGGATGGTCAAGTTTTTTCCAAGATTTCCTGATTTCATTTATATATTTTATCCTCTGCCTGGATAGGGTCAATTTCTTCTCAGAAAGGGTTATTAGACATTTGAATGGGCTGCCCAGGGACGTGGTAGAGTCATCATCTCTGGATGTGTTTAAAAAAAGCCTGGACATGGCACTTACTTAGTGCCATGGTCTAGTTGACATGGTGGTGTCAGGGCAATGGTTGGACTCAATGATCCCAGAGGTCTCTTCCAACCTGGTTGATTCTGTGATTCTGATTCTGTAATTTACCTGTATGCACTGATGACATGCAGAGA
The DNA here is from genome assembly GCF_013368605.1 of Nyctibius grandis. Taxonomy (NCBI): domain Eukaryota; kingdom Metazoa; phylum Chordata; class Aves; order Nyctibiiformes; family Nyctibiidae; genus Nyctibius; species Nyctibius grandis. The sequence goes on along the minus strand of NC_090662.1, from coordinate 2,990,975 downwards.
CCCAAGAAGGACACCAAGAAGATATAATACTGTATCACCCTTGAAATGCTCTCCCTCACTCTGGTATAGTTGTCTGTAAAGGGCTACTTGGAGGTGCCGGTTTGGAATCTGAACAGGCACATCAGACCCATAGCTGACCTCCCAGAAGTTCACCTCACAATTAGTGATTCACATCTGAATTGCTGAGAGCCACCAAGACTGTAACTAAGACAATTTTTAGCACCAATACTCACTGCCAGATGAAGTCCATACCTTTTCATGATGACCTGCCCTGAGGATGAAGGTGAAAGTAGTCTTTAGTCTTAGCCAGTTTGCTAAACAACATCACAAAGTGGTTCCTTTTGATGCTTCATATAATATCTCTAATCTGATTTCAGAGGTTTAAGTATTCCTGGGATGATGATGATAATCTTTCATTTCTTCCTTGGCGCTGTTAATACTGACCATTAATGGCTCTGAGGTAACATCCCTGGCTTCTCGTATATGTAAGTCCACCTGTTCTGGTGTTGCTCCTCAGCGTGCTGTGAGGTCCAGAACGGATCTGCCACACCGACATCTTTCTTTGAGGACAGTGAAGTTGGCTGGTTTAAAAATGCCATAAATCAGACACAGTCAAACAGTTGCCATCACCCAGGTGTAACTTTACTGAAGTGTCTTAACAGAAATTTCAAGGGAGAAGGATGAACAAGATTATGGGGCTTTCTGCACAACTGTGGCTAATAAAACTAAGGCAGGAATGACTCCTAATGATTTTTTCTGGCTTATAGAGTCATGCAGCAAAGACAGAGCTTGGCCATTGGCAGAGTCTCTATTCTGATACAGAAGACAGATGGGTTGTCTTTGCTCAGATCATGAAAAAGACATGCAGAAATGGATTGAGCGCTATATCTCCATGCTCCACCACAAAGACAACAGAGGAACTAGATGCCTGAACAAAGAAACTCATCTAAGCCACTGTAGACATCTGTTTTTAAGATGTGATACACTGTCATCTGAATGGGCCCATTGCTTTCCACTGATGATAAGGGGAACCTAGGGTGACTAGCTTAGATGTAGACATCCAACACTTGGGTACCTAAGTCAGGGCGGATAAATCCCACCACAGGGCACTCATTAGCCTTGGCTGCCTTGTGTCGTATGTCAGCACCAAAGCAGAACACAGCAAAACACAGGGCATTGAACAGGGCTTGAGATGCTGGGGCACTTCCCCTCTTTTCACCATCTGCCCATTCGTATTTCGAGATGCTCTATCCATCCGTTGTGTCTTCAGCTGGCACGCTGAAGCCTTGGTCTCTCAGAGCAGTTTGAAATGTTTGGGGAATATAAATAGTAATAATGGGCAGAACTGGTGCCAAGTGGTACTAGTTCACAGAAGGGGTTTTGAATGCATTTTCCCTTGATGCAAGTGATCATGTATGGTACAAGGCATTGGAGATGTAAGCACACCGTAGCCTTCTTCATGAGAAATGTGCACAGAGTTGCCTCTCGTCTGCACAATTCAGTTCATGGTCTAGGCATCTAAGCCAAAACAACTCTATATTAAAGTGATAAATTAGAACTATTAAATATTTAATGATGGGAGGAAAAAAGCTGCTAAAAACATAAAATATCTACAGGGTAATCTCAATTGTATCAGACAGTAATGGTACATTAGCAGAGATGGTTCTGAGTTTTAATATCTTATTTGAGGCTATTTCATTTTTGAGAACATGCAGTGCTACTGCCATATAAATTTATGAACAAACTCATGAGGCCACACTTATTTTCTACTTGTTGTTTTTCCTTGACTTTCATGACACTTTGGGATTGCCAGTGCTGGAAGATAAGTGATTTTGATTTTTATCTTCTGGTGTTGAATCGTTGCCATTTCCCACCTGGGTTTATTTTTGGCTGAGGGAATTCCAGGACTTCATGAAACTTGTTTTAAGACTCACAGCATGGACCTCTAACGTGACTATCAGAGATATTGTCAATAAGTAATTTCAATCTGCCCTCTCCCCATTCTCCCTCACCAGGATTAGGCTGCACATGACAGATTTGGTACATAAAATGCCTGAAGTGCAGGCTGCTGCAGGGAGAAGGGGGAGAGACGATTAGCCCACATCAGAATAAAGGTCTGCGAGCAGAGGAAAAAAAACCTTGCCCTCAGGACCCCTGGAGAAACAGGCATAATAAAATTCATTTACATGTCAAGATCCTCACTTAAAACACAAAAAGAATCCCATCAGATTTAAAAGATGTCATAAGAGGATTCAGTTGTATCATTGTGCAATTGAAGTCCTTAAAGAACTTTGCCAATACTGTTAAGACTCTCTACATCCTTGAATGTTAATTAAGTGAGAGAGTACAGACAGCATTATGGAAATAGTTAGGTTATAGCATTTGAAATGGTCCCTGTCAGCTGCTGAAGACTCTGCCTAAATATTGCTTTGCGCATGAAATTTTTTGCAAGGTTTGTCTTCAGCTCAGGGGCAACGCATCGGGGTTGGAAAAAGATGCCATCGCATTATTTTTGTGTGCATGTGGAAGGACCCACCTATGAAACGCTGTCACCTTCAAGCCAACCCAGCAGCTGCTTAGAATCATAGAATCACAGAATGGTTTGGGTTGGAAGGGACCTTAAAGATCACCTAGTTCCAACCCCCCTGCCACGGGCAGGGACACCTTCCACTAGACCAGGTTGCTCCAAGCCCCATCCAACCTGGCCTTGAACACTGCCACGGAGGGGGCAGCCACAGCTTCTCTGAGCAACCTGTTCCAGCATCTCACCACCCTCACAGGAAAGAATTTCTTCCTAAGATCTAATCTAAATCTCCCCTCTTTCAGTTTAAAACCGTTCCCCCTCATCCTGTCACTCCATGCCCTTGTAAAAAGCCCCTCTACAGCTTTCCTGTAGGCCCTTCAGGTACTGGAACGCTGCTGGAAGGTCTCCCCAGAGCCTTCTTTTCTCCAGAACCGCTTTAACTCTTTGCATCAACAGCTCCCAGTGACAACAGAGCGCCAGAAGCAAAGGAGGTTATGTCACATAAGAAACCGCAGGATGGAGATTACTTGAGCTGGAATCTGGCCAGGTCACTGGAGTTAACCCCCTTGCTGTTGTGAAATGCCGTGGGATCTTTAATGGACATAAGCGTTGAGGAGCTTGTCTTTCACATCTCATCTGATGCAGGAGAGCAGGGAATTAGTTTACTCTCTTTAACACTGGGCTCCTGTACTGCAAGTGTCACAAAGGATGTTTCTTTGCAGGCAGATGTCGGCTGCCAGTGGGAAGCTGAGAAATGCCAGTTTTAATTAAAAGCTTTATTTTCAAATACAATTCAGAGATTATAAGCGGTAAGAAGGACTTCTCCGCTGGGAGGCTTCAATGTGCGGCCCTGAGCAAAACAGCAGTAATTGAAAGACAAGACCTAATTCCCCTTCTCCCAGCTGGGTCTAACCACGAGGCAGGGACATCAATCCAGCCCTTGAAGGAGGGCTGGCAGCATCTCGGATTTGTCATTGCCTCTATTGTCAGAGGGAAGGAAGGCAAAGCAAGGCTTTTAGATCTTCCTATCCCTTTTCTCTAAAGTTGGCTTATGAAGGGAAAACAAAAAAGGGGTGCAAAGCTGTTAGAGGAGAAGGCTGAAAGGCACCTATCTGACACATCTTTGTTGCCTGTGCAGATTCCCATCAGAGTGATGCTCACATTTGGTGTGTCCACCAAGTGGAAATGGAGCTTTTGCCATCCTCTTAATGACAGTAGCTGTGTCTCAGACACTCCTACAGTCCTGTAGAGCTGCTGATTCATAGAACCATTCAGGCTGGAAGGGGCCTCAGGAGGTCTGTACTCCAACCTCCTGCTCAAGGCAGGGTCACCCTTGAGATCAGATCAGGTTGCTGAAGGGTTTATCCATCCACACCTTGAAAGCCTCCAAGGACGGAGACTGCACAGCCTCACTGGGAAACCTCTTCCAGTGCCTGACTGGTCTCATCGTGACAAAGTTTTTCCTTATTTCCAGTCTTACCCTTCAGTGTCCACTGTCTTCTGTCCTCCTACAATACATCACCATGAAGATCCTGGTTAAATTGGCCAAGCACGATTTATGCTTGGTAAAACCATGCTAACCCTTCTTGATTACTTTATTCTCCTTCCTGTCCCCAAAAACATGTTACAAGAAGAATCACACCCTGATTTTCCCAGGGACTAAAGTCAGCCTGGCCCGCCTGTACATCCCTAGATCATCTTTTTGTCCTTTTATATTTTTTGTCAGCCTAATCTTTTGTGGAAATTCAGGTCACCTTATCTATCAAGTTCCATTTAAATAAGAAAACAGATCTTAATAACAGCCAAAGCAGGATAACGATGCAGTTTTTATTGGACTGATAAAGAAAGATGGATTTGCTTTTAAAGACATTGTATTTTGGCCGAAACAGCAGGGACATCAAGAGTTAAAAGCATGAACTGCAAGGACCTTTGTAAGACTTAAGGATCTTTAGATGAGGCCATAACATGGTCAGATGTGCCATGGATGTCACACCTGCACACATATGTCCCCAGGTCGTGCTTGCACCACGTAGTACATGAGACACACATGACCCTTTTGCCTAAAAACCCGTTCTTAGTTTATAATGGTGTGAATTTGGAAAAACTAAATCAGGACAGATCTGCAGGGCTTACCCCAACATATTGACGTGTTATCTGCTTTTCCTCCTCCTTCCCAGATATTTTTCCTTGCCTCTTTCAAGCCCCACTGCTGTTGTACTAGATCAAGTTCTGTACATATATTTAAATGTAATAAGATAGATTACAAGAATCGATTTTCCCCAGGGTCAGGTCGATAAGACTGTATAAGCAGGGAGTATACAATGGTTTGGAAAGAGCTAGCTAGATTAATTAACGATGATACGCAGTATGGAAACATCCAAGTAACCGTAGCTCTTCTCAGCTCACCTGAGCTATCAGCCGAATCTCTTGCGGGATTGAACGGCTTGCTGCCAGCCTCACAATATACAAATTTCTCTCGGAGTAATAACAGCAGTGCCAGAGCTTTTGAAGATCCAAAGGTTACTTTGCCCTTACTCTTTCAAGGAGAAATCACAGTGTGAAGTAAATAAACTTTTGAACAGCACAACACTGACCTACCTAATCCTTATTTCAATCTAACAGGGAAAATAAAAAACCTGCGGTAGATTCTTACTCACTTTTTATTTCCCATAGATATTCAGCTTTTGGAAACAACAGAAAAAAAACCTTAAAAAAAAAAAGAGATGTTGCTTTCTGGCAGTATTGGAAAAAACATATTGGATTGTCTGTATGAACTAATATATTTTTATTAAAGTGGTCTGATGGTTAGAAGAGGATTAGGAGATGCGAGTCCTGTGTGCCCTCCCCAGCACTAGGAGATGATACATGATTTACAGCTGGAATCTAGAGGAGGGAGGAAACAAAGGTGGGGTATGTGCTGCATCTCCCTTACTAAATTTCAAATCCCTGTGCTCAAAACCAGAACTGGATGTTGTGTACCTAAACCTTTGTGGACACACTAAGGCCAGGTGTCTTAATGGGTTTGTGGAGCTGACCCAGATCTTACAATCATAGCTGCAATGAAACAGCCTCAATAAATGTATTGCTGAGCCTTCAAAAGTGGTTAGAATAGATTGATCCTGTCAGAAAAATGTTTCCTATAACTTGCTTGTTTTTCCAAATGGTGTTTTTTGGAAAACATAAAATGAGAATAAAAATAATGTAAAAAAATTAAAATAAAATATGTTCTTGGTGCAATAAAACCAAGAAGTACAGTTTCCCGGGTTTAGTGCGTGGGCAACTTTTCAATCTTTTGCCTTTAGTTCTCCTTTTAAACACACAGTGGGAGATTTTTAAGGATTGGGGTTCGGCTTCTTTTTTTTTTTAATTTTTTAAGCATCTTAAAAGACTTCTGCAAGATCTAATAAATAACATTTATCGGAGAACCTCATCCAACAGTGAACTGCGCTGGTGATAAAGACTTGGGGACTTAATTATCACAACAGCTACAGCAACGTGTGAGGTTTGATGTAAGACAGGAATGAGGAGATACATGGTGATGAGAGGTGGTTTTAAACACCTCGAATGAACAAGTGCTGAGGGTGGTTGTGTGGGAGCCAAACTGGGACAACCACAGAACTCCGGGAGAAATCTCTGACCTTTGGGGATCCCATGTAGCTCCTACAAGCTTGGCTCACAGTTCTGTATCTTTTAAACTGTCTTTTTTTTTAAAACTTACTCTTAAAATACTGCTTTCAAGGGAAAAATGAAGAAATCATCAAAATCTAATCTCTCCTGTTTAAACTGTAAGCCAACATTTTCCCAAAGGTTTTAATTTTATTTCGGGGGACCAGTTTTGTGTTCTCATCTCTACTGCCCTCCGCCTTCTAATGTGTTGTCCATCCTACGTTTGATCACAGGGGATTAGAGTGAGAAGACCTTTTAGGACCTTCGAGGAGGAAAAGTAGGTAGATGTCTTAAATACGTTTATTAGCATCTGTCTACAAATTGTTCATCTCTCTTGTTACCTGATGAAATAACTAAGGAGACTCTGGCAACAGCATCCCATGAGACCATTAGTATCTATTTGCCTATAATAGGTTCTGGATATTCTTTCCAAACTCAGCAAACAATATTGTCTCTGCCGTGAAAAGCTTTCAACCTGAGACAGATAAGCAGAGAGAGGACATGGCATGTAGTAAAATGCACTAATAAAATGCTTAGGGCTAAAACATACCATGTTTAAGGAAATATTCCCTCTTATCCCTCTCTTTCTGCTCCCAGTTTTTTGTTAAATCAATGTTAGTAGATCTTTCAGCTTCCTTGTCCTCAATGAAGTCACGTTTTCTCCAGTGACAGCTCCATACCATTGCTTCTGGAAATGCTCTTGAGGCTCAGGATTGCAGTTCACTGTGCACTACGCTGACACTGCTCAGTACTGAAGAGGATTTCTAGGTGCTAAGGGCTCCCAGAAGCTCCTTCTGCACAGGGCAGTCTTTCTGGTGTTGCCTCAAGAGAGGACAGTTTGCTTGCCAGAGACACAGGATGGTAAAATGATAAGCTTGAGGGAGACGAGGCTAATATAAAATAGCTAGGGTAGGATAGCTAGGGGTAATGGGTTTAAACTGAAAGAAGAGAGATTTAGATTAGATATTAGGAAGAAATTCTTTGCTGTGAGGGTGGTGAGACACTGGCCCAGGTTGCCCAGAGAAGCTGTGGCTGCCCCCTCCCTGGCAGTGTTCAAGGCCAGGTTGGATGGGGCTTGGAGCAACCTGGTCTAGTGGAAGGTGTCCTTGCCTGTGGCAGGGGGTTGGAACTAGATGATCTTTAAGGTCCCTTCCAACCCAAACCATTCTGTGAGTCTACGATTTGTTTTTAGGACTCTTGACTTTTGCTTAGCAGAACATCCACAAAAGGTGCATGAGCAAAGGCAGGAGGTGAAGGTGAGCTTACATGAGTGGAGATGGAAAACTGAATTTTGTTTTCATGTCTATTTGTGTGAATCCATTGTTCTTGACAAGAATGCTTAGTGCTAGAGGACCATCTCCAGAGTTTGATCTGAAAACAGAAATAATCCTTTTATGGATTATTACACCGGGGCAAGAGAGCTGGCTGAGAAAGAGGTAAATGGACCCTGTACCTGTTCTAGGACTAATCAGACAGTGTCATTGGCTATGATTGACATGCCTTCCATTTTTACAGATTTAAAGATTACAACCAACTTTAAAAAAAAAAAAATCTGTGTTTATCCTTAACAAGAGGAGAGAAGGAAAATATTTACTTTTGTAGCTCACATGATATCATTAGCTGGAAGACCTGTGAAGGTGCCTATTGATATTCATAGATTACATCCTCTACTATTAAAACCATCACTGTTCTGTATGTGAGAAACCTCTTCTCCTGGACTATAGCTCCACTTCCAACTTGTCTGACCTTTACATCTGCAGCTTGATGAGTTAAACCAGTGTCACAGCCCATGGAGTTGCGAGGTTGCTTTGACAGAAGCACAGAGACACTGTCAGTTCTGGTTTTCATGCCTGAGGATCTCACCGCTCCCGTAAAATACAATTTGCACTCCCTTCATTTGCAACACCTCAGAGCAGTGGAGAGAGCACACGGCAGGGATTTGGCTCTCCAAGGGGCACAGGGGATTATTTTGTATGAGGTGCAGTCCTAGGGGTGGCAGAAGGACAAACCAAAAGACCAGGCAGAGTCTTCTTTTCCCCTCTACCACCTGTGACTTACAAAGCCATTGCTGGGGGCAGATATCAAAACCCAAACAAATCCCAAGTGCCCTCCAAACAAAAAGCTAATTCAATTTAAAATCAATTTCTGCTCTTGGTACAAGACTTGGTTTTCTAATGTTCAGCAATAGCATAAAAATAAAAAGAGCATCTAACGCTGATTAACATCTGAGTCATGGATTGCTGGGGTATGTTACGCCAGCTGAATTTAGCTGTTCAACTGGCACGGTAACTCCTCTACAATATTAAACTTTCCTGGCGTAATTTACCACTCCTTCATTCATTTGTGCATATGTTCGGCACACGGTCCCAAAGCTTGCATGATGATTTTGCCATATATAAAAGGCACACGGACTTTTCATCAATAAGATGCGCATTGTTATTTGACAAGAACAATGTGCTCAAAGCACAGGCTCACAATAGCTTCCATCAATCAAGCGCTCTGTGGAAAATCAAAAATGACAATGAAACCTGCAGCATTAAATAATCCACGGTGCTGGAAATTAATCAGGAATCTGGTGTGCTTGAAAAACAAATGTGTTTTTAATAAATTGGATTTGAGTATCACTTACAAGCCATGGATTACCAGCTGAGTGGAGACTGTTGTGATTTGCACTGATAAAACTCCAGGGGAGCTTGCCCATGTATATATTCAAGCCATTGATGTCACCATGAGCCTGCTGGGCTTGGTGACATTTAAGGGATGTGGACACTAGTCTTTGTAATGCATACAGAATATGTGCTTATAAAAAAACCCCCAAGTCTCTGATCCTGCTCCCAACTATCCCCAAAAAATCCAAGGGTTAATAATAACCTCCAAAAAGAAAATACGTCCCAACACATAACAGTTCACCCCTTGAGGAAAAGATGGAAGAGAATGAAGAGCGTATGACATAAATTAGCGCTGTCACTGGCTGTCTGAGTGGAAGAAACCTGGGTGTGACAGGAAAAGGGAGGGATCAGACACCTCCAGAAATAGCACGGAAGGTAAATTACTCCAGTATTTTTAAGTGCTCGCTACAAAGCTACTATTAACTCACTACTTCAAGCAAGAGGGGGATAAGCAACTGCTGTTTTAGTAGCTTTTCTTTCATACTTCAAAATTTCCAAAGCCCAAAATAAGAAAAAATTGATTCCATTAATTTTCTGCAAGTTTGCTGCCTACCTGCAGCAGACCCTCTCCCCTCTTTCCTCCATCCTTTCATTCCAATAAAAGCAGAGTATCTCAGAGACTCCCTTGGTTACCAGACTAAGGACTGAACCCCCTCTCACTGTATTCTTGCCTAAACAAAGCACTCACCGAGGTCAGGAAAACACTGAATAGCATTCATGGGATTTGGCTTTTGAAATTAGCACCTGTGAGAAGAATCTCAGCTACTGAGGACTAGAGTTTGAACAGCACAAAACGTACAAAGTTAGCCCGGTATTGGGGGAAGTCTTGAGCTTTTTATCTATTCCACTGAGTGATGTCTCCTCTTAAGTGACTAAAAATGCAGAAGATGACTGTACCTTGGATTTTTAATCTTTTTAATGATACAGAAATATGCAGAAAAACAAAAAACCTTTGGAGAGCAGAGTGAGACTTCCAGTTGTTTCCCATCCCATGAGAGCAGGGGGTCAAAACTGAGAGGCGACAAATTCAAAGTTGAGGTAAAAATGTGTTTTATCAAAGATTTCTTAGTTAATCTGCAAATGTCACTGCCAGAAGATAGTGCTAAGGCCCAGAGATTTGGAGGACTCAAGCCAAATGTGTGGGTACTATTTTGTCAAATTAAAATAGGCAGTTGCAATAAATTGTTCAAGCATTGGAACAGGCTGCCCAGGGCAGTGGTGGAGTCACGATCCCTGGAGGGATTTAAAAGCCATGTAGATGTGGTGCTGAGGGACATGGGTTAGTGGTGGCCTTGGCAGTGCTGTGTTAACGGTTGGACTCGATCATCTTAAAGGTCCTTTCCAACAAAATGATTCTATGATTCTATGATAAATGCACATTTCCAAAAGGCCTCAGAGAAGACCATGTATCTTCAAGCCTCAGGGTATAAATCACATCCTGTCTCTCAGAGGCCAGGAACAAACTCATCCCAAGACAGATAACAGTTGAGCCACCTGGAAGTCAAGAGGCACTGGCTGCCGTCAAAGACAGCATCAGGAGCTCCACAGCCCACTGGTCTGGTCATCTGTGAACATCCCCATGTGCCTATCAAAGACTTGATTGGAATAGGAAGCTCATTCTTTTTCAGGACGGTTGCCTCCAGCATCATTAGATGCAAAAGCGGGGACATTATACAAGTCGTTCTCATCTGTAACCAAACTCCCATTGACTTCAGTGGGAAATATCACTCTAGGCCACACAGGATTAGCAAACTTCAAAAAAAGATGCACAAGCTTGAGTGTTTAAATCCCCCTGATCTCGGCCAGAGCTGTGAGCATATCAAAAGAGGAAGGGCCAGACCTCTAGCTTCTGTGATTCCTTGTCCAGCCCAGCCAATCTCATGCATCCTGGGCTGTGCTCTTCTCTACAATTAGACTGATAATTAAGAAATAACAACATAATATAAATGGATAGTTACTGGCTAGCACCGTTAACATCAGCGATAAATTGAGCAGTAATCTGCAAAGGATGTTATTGCTATTATAAAAATAAAGATCTGTCTCCCCAGCCAATCAATTCAGCAGATATATACCAACAATCAAATTGTTAAAAATGACTTCTATAAATTACCCAGTCTTCCATCTAATGGAGCTAGAAACAGCTGTGCGACAATTTAGAGCTGATATAACCATACGTCGGGAGCACTTTTTCATCCTGATGCCTTTCCATTCTCTTCAAAGCTGTTGTACTGTAGCAGGCATCTTTGTTTAATGCACCCATGTGAAAACAGACTGTATTTCACACCACGGGTTAGCAAAGTAATTTTGGCAGAAATGCTCAAGAATATATGCATTTAATATGGGTGGAATAATTCAATTTCCTCCCTATTATTTCAGCTATGCAGTTACAATCTCCTTAATTCTTCATTAAACCCTCTGGGCTTGGGGGATGTTGCCGTGTTTTATGATCTGCCATACTTCTTTCAAATGAACATGGAAAGACACACAGAGGAGCAGTTATCATCGTGTATTTTTTAGTCAGATATACCCGTGATTTCAGCTAAATCAGAGCAATTTAGCACCTTGCTTTGGTCATGGCAGCGCAAGCTACGTGGCACTTTCACGCTGCTGATTGTAGGCACTTGGGCTTAATCACACAGCGTATAATGGGATTTGTGGGTGAGACATGCTCTTCCTTTTGCATCTTCATCCTGGCCGTGCCCCAACCCAGACTGCTCCAGCTGGAAGCCACCGAGTGACACTTCTCTGCCCACAAGTTACTACCGGTGTGTTAGTTTTTGGAAAGGACAGGGTGAAATGAATATTGTCCACGCTGGCTGCTGTATTGAGTCCTTACTGAAACAAAAAGGGCATGTAGTGGTAGGATGAGGGGGAAACAGTTTTAAACTGAAAGAGGGGAGATTTAGATGAGATACTAGGAAGAAATTCTTTCCTGTGATGGTGGTGAGACACTGGCTCAGGTTGCCCAGAGAAGCTGTGGCTACCCCCTCCCTGGCAGTGTTCAAGGCCAGGTTGGATGGGGCTTGGAGCAACCTGGTCTAGTGGAAGGTGTCCCTGCCTGTGGCAGGGGAGTTGGAACTAGATGATCTTGAAGGTCCCTTCCAACCCAAAGCATTCTGTGATTGTGTGATTCTATGAAATAAGGAAAACCATGCTGGGGAAGGTAAAGACCTTGTCATTGTCCATGTGGAGCAGTTGCAGGGTCAGGGCTCACATCTCAGGCAATCTGTTCCTGTGAGTTGCAGGGAAAAAGAGCTGGTGGCCATTCAGTTGGGTTTTCCCTGTCCCTGGAAAGCGCCTTGACCATTCTTGTCCAAGAAGCCCTCATTAAACTCTAGTCTCCATCATGTATTAAATCCATACCCTGCTTCTCAAGGCTCTGGTGATATTGCTTCTCCCTGGCTGTCATATCACTGCTGCTTTTTGATGCACACAGAAGAGGAGAGCCAATTTTTCTGTCTGGTCACAACATATGACAATCTAGGCGCTCTAAATGAAATTTGGACTGCGGTTTAAGTATAGAGGGACTCAGAAAGACCCATAGCTGCCAGCAAGCAGATGCCACCACAATTGGCTTACTACAGAATGGACATCAGATGGGAATAAAGCTGAAAACAGTTTGGTCTCAAATCTCATCTGTGTGCAAAAGTGGCTTTTCCTGATTTTTCAAATAGGACGTGTGCAAATGGGACGTGGTCTTTCTGAAGCTGTGCAACTCTCGTGTTGGTTTGAATTGAATTGGCATCAACCTCACTTTCAAACCTTAACAGAGACCTTGTAGAGACCTTGTAGAGAGCCTAACTTTGCTGGCTCTCTCTAGTCTGCTCTACAACCCTAGTGTGCTCTACAAACATCATCTTCCCCCTCATCTACTTTAATTCCACTTTCAGAAACACTTTTGCCTCCATGAAAAACACTCTCCTAGATCCATCTGCCTTTCCAGCTATTGTCCCGTCTCTCTTCACTTCCTTTTATCTATGTACCTCTCCTGCATTCATTTTTTCCCTCTCCATTTACCCACTTGCATCCACTATCCTCTGTCGCCATGGAAACCACTTTGGAATGGTTCCTGCCTGAGCGAGTGGCCAAAACTTTGCTTCATTTTCATCCCCCATCATGATCTTTGAGTTCTTGCTTTCTCTTGGCTCCTGTGATTTGGTGTCACTGTCACCTCTCTGGATGCTCTCTGAGTATTTCTCTCTCCTCAGCCATCTCCTTCTTCCTCCCACTTTTTCCTATATTTTGGAATCCTTCTCTGGGATTTTTTACCCATCAACTGGTACTTTTGGTCTAAGGCAGGTTTGAAACTGTCCTGTACAGTTTCCTGATTTGCATCTTCCACCATCTTTCTGAGATCTCAATTTGCATATTATTTCATCTGGGGAGCACAAATTAGGTGACTTATTTATCTGCTTTGGCAGAGCTAATTTCATAGTCAGGGCCATGTTTACTCCATCATTCATTTTCACCTTTCACTCATCTGCAGTTGTTTACAACTTTATTTGAATTTCCACTGGGGCACTTCAGAAACCGTAGAATTCAGATCAAGCTTCCCAAAGGACTCACTTTCCTCTAAACTTGTTCTAGTACCTCTGTTAACTAATACACTTAATAACACCATTCTTTTTCTTACATTCTGGCTGATTAAACTGAAGATCATGTTTGACTTCCCTTTTCTCCCTTATTCAACTTAATGCTGCAAAAATCCACCCCTCCCTTATTTGTCCTGACAACTAAATTACCTTCCCACCTTTCCTAAATCAATATGCCACTGTCTATCTTTGCTTCATCAATCCCTAAATATTTTGCTATCACAGCACTGATGACAAGGCACATGCTATTCCTGGAACAAAGTATGTTGAGATACACAACCGATGCTGAGCAACTCATCACTCATAAGCATCCTGATCTGTGTCCCATATTGCCCGGACCCTCTAGATGTGCTGAGATGCTTCATTTGCTTTTCATGACTTCTGAGGAGGTCAAAGGCTATAGAGCAGGTTACAACATGCTTAATTTTCTGGTTCTGCTTGGAATTTTCAGATAGGTAAAAGCAACCTTTTGGTAACGGATTGCTGATTTCATTGTGAGTGTCCTGGGTGCATCTATTTTGGGCAAAGTACACCTCTTCCCTGCAAAACACTCAGTAACTTGTTTTATGGCTAGAAGAGTGACAAATAGTTGTAATAATTTAAAATGTCAACTGGCAGAAAGCAGTAGCTCCTACTCACACTCAATCCAAATACAGTCAGTTATGTCTGAGTGTAGGAGGTGTTTCATACTTAGTTCCACCTGGACCACGTTGTTCCCAGAACTGTATTTGCTGCTTCCACAAGTGGGTAATTTAAGTAATAACGATGTAACCTGGACAATCTGTCTTGCGACCATTTTAGTTTGCATTTCTGCCTTTTTTCGTCCAACTTTTCTAACATGCCTTCTTTCTTGGAGGCATGCCAAGAACAGCTGGAGAGGATCAGAAGTGTCAGTGGTATCCTGGTGCCATTAGGCCAGCACAGCAGGTGTACTCTACATATACATGCTTGATGTATTCAGCAAAACAGCAGGTGCACCGTACATGAACATGGCTTTAGCTTTCAGTAGCAACCAAGCAGTTAAGATTACCCAGAATAACAGCGGTATAATAAATTAGATGAGATGAGGAGAGGGAGGAGGAAGACCAGCGACATTCCTGTTCATTGCATTGATACTGAGCCAGGGTAATACTGGTTTAGATACCATATTTGATAATACTATTCTTCAATGTAAATACTAAAAAGCCCACTGATGTGAGTGTTTACATTGTCTGACTTGTCTCTATAGGCAATGGAGAGAGACTGGCTTCTCCAAGGGCATTGCTGAGCAGAAGCTTAAGTAAGTTAGATGCTTTGAGTCATGCACTAGAGAAACTTCTCGTTAATGGAAGCAACCAAAGATTAGCTTCCCAACTTGTCTGCTGTAATGTGGAGATGCAGCTACGTTGCAAGGAGTACCTGTTGATAGCACAACCACTGTAAGCGTGGTCTGGTCTAAACAGAGATGTGTCTGTGTGCAAAGTTAAGCACTCCAGCGTATAATGAAGTGCTCTGTGTCATAACATGTCATGTTAGATACCATTATGACCTAGGCTGATGTGATCCAACTTGACAGACTGTGTTACCCTCATGTTACATGCTGGGAACATGCGGCAATATGTCAGTGCACTTAGTCAGGCAAGGTAGTAAAAGAAATAAAAGAAAATGGAGCTCTTCTCTTAGCAGCTATTTCTTTTTTGTGTTTGCAGTTGCAATTGGGGAGTAAGTAATTCAGTCAGAACAAAGTGGACATCCCCAGAATGGATGCACAGCTGCTAAGTTTCATGTCATGCTACCACCATTTGCTTTCAAAACCCAAAATGAAAACACAAAGTAAAATCACCTTTGGGAGGAAAAGACAAATGGAGCATTTCCTAGATGGAACAACACATTATGTCAAGGACCTGAGGTCTGCATCAAATGTGCTATGACAATCCGCATTCGGAAGACATCCCAGTGGTCCTGTTATTCCAATTTATGCTGTGAATTGTGATTTTTGCTTTGATATGAAATGTATCTCAATTGTCAGGTCCCCGTTTTAAAGCAACCACAGAAAAATGGGGAAAACTGGGTTGTTTCACTGCAAAAAATGGTTCGGCTTGTCCTCTTCCTACTCATTTAAGGACCTGAATTTTTCACATGCATAGACAGGGACATGAGAACAAATATCCCAGCTCAAACTAAAGGTGAATCTTGTTCAATATCCTGCTTCTGAGAGCAAGCACCCGATAGCACATATTAACAGCTAGATAGTACTGGCAATTAGCAAGAGAATGTAAAGGTATCAACAACAAATCCATGGCTGAGGGAACGAAGGACAATAAGATGCCATAATAACAAGGCTAATGTAAAAATATCAGGAACAAATGAAAACTTTAGGATATGCACGGTACCAAATATGGCTAACAAAATTGGTGGCCATGATTCAGAAAAAATGAAAAGTTTCATAAATATTCTTTTTTAATAGAAGTCAGATTTTGTATTCAGACCTTAGGGTAGTGAGGAAATACTTTTGATTTTAAGAGTAACTAGGAAAGATATTAAACAGCAACTATTAAAGTTGAACATACTTACATTGACTATATAATTAGCTCCTAAGAGTATTTAAAAAGTGGCTGAAAAGCTCTCTAATCCATTAAATGTGGATTTTTTGCAACTCTTGTAGTATTGGGGAGGTTCTAGAGGACTAGTATGATTTCATGTTGTACCAATACACTACAGGATAAACGGGATGGCCTCAAAAGCTCCTGCTCAGTCTGACTTCAGCAGGGGATAAAATTGTAGAAAGGCTGATATGGGCTGCAATCAGGACAGGCTTTTAGGGAGGTACGATAATTGTGGCAATCCACGAGCCTGTGTGGGAAATAGCTCTCATCAAACAAACTTAATTTTTTTACTGGTCTGCAAGTTGGGTCATGAAAGATGGCTGTGTTGGAGTAACAGATTTAAGGCAAGGCTCTGATAGAGAACTGGAGAACCTTGATGTGACAGTTTAGGACCTGGCTCCTCTCAGATGCCTGTTTCCCTCCCCTCTGCAAAGGTTACTGCCCCAGAGCAGAGCTGATGAAGGCAATGTCACTGTTCAGTCTCTTTATCAGGAATCTGGTAGAAAAAGCAAAACAACTCCTGGTCACATTTGCAGCTGACTCCAAAATTGAAGAAGTCAATAATACAAGAAAGCTGGAGAGGGACTTTTTACAAGGGCATGGAGTGACAGGATGATGGGTAACAGTTTTAAACTGAAAGAGGCGAGATTTAGGTTAGATCTTAGGAAGAAATTCTTTCCTGTGAGGGTGGTGAGACACTGGCCCAGGTTGCCCAGAGAAGCTGTGGCTACCCCCTCCCTGGCAGTGTTCAAGGCCAGGTTGGATGGGGCTTGGAGCAACCTGGTGTAGTGGAAGGTGTCCCTGCCTGTGGCAGGGGGTTGGAACTAGATGATCTTTAAGGTCCCTTCCAACCCAAACTGTTCTGTGATTCTCTATGATTCTATGAAAGGCCAAGCTGAAGTGGCCTGGTGAGATGGGCTGACTTGAGCTTGCCTGTGAAAGGAGTCACCACAAGGTTGTGCATCCAGCTCTGAAGAGTGTAGGTCATGCTGACAAGATGGGAGATGATCTGTGGTGCTGCAGCTGGCTTGGGGCAACCACAGAGAATCACCCAAAGGTGAGCTCACAGTGTGATGCCATAGCTCAGAGAGAGGATGTCATCCCTGAGTACACAAGCAGGGAGCAGGAATGGAAGAAAGGCAATGTCTCCTCTGCGTAGGGCATTTGCAAGACCATTACTGAGTATCTGCACCCAGTTCTGACGTCTGCACTTTGCCAAGGGTGTTACAAGATAACGATAAAGAGAAGAACGATGCAAAAAGTTTGCCTTACAGTGAGATGTTTGAGAAGCACATTCTAATTCATGTCTGCAAACTGTGTCCTTGCATAAGCTCGCTGTTAGCTTTGTAAATGTTGAATTATATTTTTTCTTCGAGAGATGGGTTCTGGGAACACAGCACACTCTCTCCCCATCCTTCCTATTTCTATGCTCCTTTTTGAATATTGACTTCAATCGGTTGTGAGCCTTGAAATGCTTTTAGGAGCTTGATGCTTTAAAATTTGGAGTATATCTCCACGGCTCAGTGAAGAGTTCACAATGGAGCCCAATATATACTTGTGAAGTGCAGCTCTGAAAAGCCACACTTCTTCTGGTGCTTGATCTGCAAAGCCCATAGCTAGCTGGTACATATCTCCATGATGCTCTGTTTTACTGTATTGGCAATAATGTAGGTCTGAAAAGCAGTGACAGCAAAATTACTCCCCTGCTTGGCTCTTGGCTTCATACATTTGAAGTATGACAGAATAAGAAACTCCTCTGCTGTGGCTGATTTTTGTTATTTACTCAGTTGTTCATGAAGGGTGAAATCAGAAAAACAGAGCTGCTGCGGGTAGGTGCAGAGAACACGGGGAGAATTTGGAGCAAACAGCCAGACAGCACTGGCCAAGAAAGGCATCAGACAAAACTGCAGCAGCAGGGCTGTGTTTGCTAACCCAATAGAGAAGAACATTGTCAAGTCTCGCCTGAGAGCCAGAGGGTATCAGTATATAGAAACATAGAATCATAGAATCACAGAATGGTTTGGGTTGGTAGGGACCTTAAAGATCATCTAGTTCCAACCCCTTGCCACAGGCAGGGACACCTTCCACCAGACCAGGTTGCTCCAAGCGCCATCCAACCTGGCCTTGAACACTGCCAGGGAGGGGGCAGCCACAGCTTCTCTGGGCAACCTGGGCCAGTGTCTCACCACCCTCACAGCAAAGAATTTCTTCATAATATCTAATCTAAATCTACCCTCTTTCAGTTTCATATGGCAACCATATCAGATTCGATAGCTTCTTTCAGAAAGTGAGGTAAGCCAAACTGTCACAAGGTGAAGAAGACCTGATCACAGTTTACAGGTGGCTTACCTTTTCTCTAGCAGGCAAAGAGAGAGTGGAAACCAGAAGCTGGAAGGTGGGACCTCTTCCACAGACAGGATTCATGCAGGAGCTGGATGGCGGTGGATCTTAGTGTTTTTCTTCTGTACTTTTTTCCTAGGTGTGGAGCTGGTGTTACTTTCCCCTAGGTAGCAAATATAATTGCAGGCCTCACCCCAGAATAGCCAATGGCCTTCCCAAAGCTGAAGATGGCCTGACTGTTTAAGCCCTCTCCCAAGCTTTATTGTGTAGGGTTAGACTTGTTTTCACATCAATATTGGAAAAAAAGATTCTGGTGTTTTGTGAATGGCATGGTCTCAGGACAGCAAGCTGCACTGCGGATTCATGTCCAACACTTCCCAGAGTCTAAGAATATTTATTTCTTGGTATGAACCAGTCACCAAACATGAAGAAACACTTTGATCCTAGAGCACCTTCCATTCCTAAAGCAGAAACCTCCTGCAGGCAGAAGCTTCAAAGTTAGATACATCTTCGGTGTGTTGAGCTGCTGTGACTGTCTAAGGATACAAGGGTGGTCAGGGGAGAGGGAATGGTGCTAAATTTATTAGGCAAACTGATAAAGTTGGAAGGAACAGGCAAGGTCTGGGGGTCCCCAACTCTCCTGTAGATCATCCAAAGTCGTAAAGAAGCAGCTATATGTCCAAAAGTTTGTTTCCTATAAATGAACCAGTTGTTCTGATTAAGGACATTGCCTCGCTTTGCCTTGGTGGAAATCAGGATGTCTCTGGTGACATCGGTAAAGGTATGAAAACTTTGAGCAGCTGAGCATCTGGCTCATTCGTTTGCAAAGTGTTCAGGGATTACTAGAGGTTGAGCATACTCTAGAAATGTCAGTTGTCAACAGCATTACATTCAGCAATAATAAACTTTAAGCAGAAGAAAGCTCCCTTAAAATACCAACCTTTCACCCAGCAGTGCTCATTTAAGAGTTTAAAAGATGCTGCACATTACTGGCCCATGAATAACAGTAATGAAAAGGTCAAGCAACCTGTTAGGAAAATCTTACTGTTCTGTGAATGAACTTGCTGAATCACAGCCAGTGTGAAAACCCAGTATTAAAGCTCTGGTTCATTTGTGTCCAGCCTTCCCCAATTCATGCTGCTAAACCCTGTCCTTGCTGAAATCTGAAATGATCTTGAGACCACAGTGACTGCGCAACGTGTCAGAGATGGGTTAGGCAAAACTTTTGAACCACTTTTACTGATGAGGTTAGTGATGTCTCAATAAGAACGTTTTGCTCTAAACAAAGTGCCACATCTTTATATCAGAATCTGGAAAGCTGTAGAAATCACGATGTTAACTTTTTCTGCCTTTTTCTGCACTCCTAGCAGGATGCCTCTGGAGCATCCTTTGCAGGACCAAGGACTTCGCAAGGCCAGAGACTTTGCATGGAGAGACAGCATAAAGGACAAGAGCAAAGGTGCAAGGACCAGTCTACCAGGTACTTGAGGAGAGCCAAATCATCACAGTGGATTGGCGGTTGTGTGCCTGGGAGAGGGGCTGGGTAGGCTGTTCTGAAATGAAAGCAGATGAAAACTGCCAACAGTATCCTGGGCTGCATCCCCAGCAGCGTGGCCAGCAGGGCGAGGGAGGGGATTCTGTCCCTCTGGTCCACTCTCATGAGACCTCCCCTGCAGTGCTGCGTCCAGCTCTGAGGCCCTCAAGAAGGACATGGAGCTGTTGGAGCGAGTCCAGAGGAGGCCACGAAGATGCTCAGAGGGCTGGAGCACCTCTGCTATGAAGACAGGCTGAGAGAGCTGGGGCTGTGCAGCCTGGAGAAGAGAAGGCTCCAGGGAGACCTTCTAGCAGCCTTCCAGTACCTGAAGGGGCTACAGGAAAGCTGGAGAGGGACTTTTTACAAGGGTATGGAGTGACAGGACGAGGGGGAACAGTTTTAAACTGAAAGAGGGGAGATTGAGATTAGATTTTAGGAAGAAATTCTTTGCTGTGAGGGTGGTGAGACCCTGGCCCAGGTTGCCCAGAGAAGCTGTGGCTGCCCCCTCCCTGGCAGTGTTGAAGGCCAGGTTGGATGGGGCTTGGAGCAACCTGGTCTAGTGGAAGATGTCCCTGCCCATGGCAGGGGGGGTTGGAACTAGATGAACTTTAAGGTCCCTTCCAACCCAAACCATTCTCTGGTTCTATGATTCTATGAAAACACCCAGAGTGAGTTGTGATGGCAAGTGAGATGGAGCAAGTGCTGTATCCCTGGGACGGGCTGGCTGAAAGAGGGTTTTGTGATTCAAATAATTTTTCTTAGACAAATTGTTTTACCTAGACAAACTATTTCCTTAGTCTGTGTGTTTAGAGCAGGTGGGGAAATCTTGTTTCTCTTCAATCTAAGTCCTCATCCTTATGCCACAGCAAGTCCACTTCACAGGGACTTTTTAATATTTGGTTTCATTTCCATGAGTGGATCTCCCTCATCTTGACTTTTCACAGTTCTTACTTTCTGACCTCCACAATAAAACTTTCTTGGCTGACCAAGATGTCCATAGAGATGACAAAAAATCTAGTACGTCCACTGCTGTCAGCCAGGGGAGGCTTGTGTTTTTGGAGCTGAAAAGTAGGGTTTCCTTCCCTACTATTTGGGTACGTGAGGGATTTACTGCATCTATTTCCCAAACATGGGTTTGTTAGCAGGATGTCTGAGTCAGAATAAGAAAAATGGCAGAACAACTCACTACTCATGGGAGAAAATGGCTTAAACCTCATCAGCTACAACTCAGCATCCTTGACTCAGGGCTTAGCTCCTGCATGCAGATTCTGAACTTTCCCTTATGAATCACCCCCTTTCCACAGCTGCATTAAGCTTTGACATAAAGTTGTATAAATCTCCTGCTAAAGTCTGTGATTTTTCCCAGTGCTGGTAAAGGAAGAACATTAATTACCTGAAATTGTCTCTGCTCCACTGAGGCACAGCATTTGCCTACAGCATCGCTGATTTTCTGGTTTGAAAGCGATTCCAGCAGATGCCTTCCTTTCCTCTTTACTGTTACCCACGCTTCTAAAAAATCCCCCCCTGCACCCCTCAGCATAAACCCCCCAAACTTTTAGATTAATCAAGATATAAATTGCACTCCTGGGAGCGAAAAAAATCTCTATGTCTCGAAAAAAATCCACCCTTGCTGCTGTGCCGCAGTCCAGCGCCTAGGCTTCACGGGCATGCGATGAACTAAGACCCAACAGATTGCCTCCTTTAAAACCGAGACACAGCAATGCATCAAACATGCAAATCTGGTCTGGTGCTGAAGCTCCTTTCTAGGATATTTGCCCAAGGGAGCTGAGCAGCTGCCTGCAAGAGCCTTTGATACTTTTAGCACAGAAAACCTATTATTCATCCACACACACACATACACTGAACCTAGGATTAATTTAGCTTCAAAGTTGTGCAAGGATATTCCAATGCTATTCTAAACAACAGAGGAATCACAAGCTGAAGTAATAGGGTATAATTGGGGTCAGCTTTTGAGAGAAGCAAAGCATGATTTGGAATTCCAATAGACATTGGAAGGGGCTGCCCAGGGAGGTGGGGGAGTCACCATCTCTGGAGGGGTTTAAGAAAAGACTGGACATGGCACTTAGTGCCATGGTCTAGTTGACATGGTGGTGTCAGGGCAATGGTTGGACTTGATGATCCCAGAGGGCTCTTCCAACCTGATTGATTCTGTGATTCTGTGATGTCTACCAGGTGCCACTTCCCGCTAGATGACTGTCTTCCCAGAAGCCATTGGTGCGAGTGTGCTGACTGTGCTTTCTTATCCCTGCGACGGAGAGAGATGGAGAGCTGCCCCCTCCTTCCAGCCCTCCATTTGTACGTCTCCTCCTGAGATCGCTAAAGCTTTTGCATGTTTTCTCACCCAAGGCAAATTCAGGACTGTCTTAGTCCCTTAGAAGGTAACACATCTTCACACCAATACAACTGCAGTGTGTCCATCCAGACACAGTTCAGGTGCAGAGCTTATATCTATAGATAATAGAGTGTTTTTCACACTCCATAGCTGCTCTACTTGACTATCTCACAGAATCACAGAATCAACCAGGTTGGAAGAGACCTCTGGGATCATCGAGTCCAACCGTTGCCCTGACACCACAATGTCAACTAGACCATGGCACTAAGTGCCATGTCCAGGCTTTTCTTAAACACCTCCAGAGATGGTGACTCTACCACCTCCCTGGGCAGCCCCTTCCAATGTGTAATAACCCTTTCTGAAAAGAAATGCTTCCTAATGTCCAACCTGAACCTTCCCTGGCGAAGCTTGAGGCTGTGTCCTCTTGTCCTATCGCTAGTTGCCCGGGAGAAGAGGCCGACTCCCACTTCACTACAACCTCCCTTCAGGTAGTTGTAGACTGCACTAAGGTCAC
This sequence comes from Nyctibius grandis, assembly GCF_013368605.1. NCBI lineage: Eukaryota > Metazoa > Chordata > Aves > Nyctibiiformes > Nyctibiidae > Nyctibius > Nyctibius grandis. The sequence goes on along the minus strand of NC_090662.1, from coordinate 2,968,198 downwards.
CTCTGAGCCTCCTCTTCTCCAGGCTAAACACCCCCAGCTCCCTCAGCCGTTCCTCGTAGGTCAGACCCTCCAGACCCTTCCCCAGCTTGGTCACCCTCCTCTGGACTCGCTCCAACACCTCAACATCTTTCTTGAAGTGCGGGGCCCTCAGTCTCAATGTTTAATTCATCTATTTGTAGTAGTCCCTTGTAGTATTACCTCCATTTTACAAACAGACACCAGCAAAACAGAAGAAATCACAGAATCACAGAATGGTTGAGGTTGAAAGGGATCTCTGGAGGTCATCTGGTCCAACCCCAGTATCTGAAGTAATGAAGTACTATTGGAAGTCTTTGGCTGAGGAGATGTTTACATCCCTGTGTCCTCAGTCACACTAATGTGAGGGCCTCTAAAGGGCTGCATAACAATTTTATAACAAATGGCTTCTTAATGATGAATTATGAGAACAAAATGAAGGTTGATCCCATCATTCTGTCCCATAGCTCCCCAAGAAGTGTCCCTACTTTCTTATGCCCCAAAACACTTGCTCTCCATCCTTTTTCTTCCAGCAATACCCTTATTTAGTGTGCTTCCCATCATATGGCTTCCCATATGCCCCCTTGCTCTCTTACCCTATTCAAGTGGTGGGAGGTGTGGAGTATAGAGGTGGGAAAAATGTGAGCTGGGTTGTAAGAGAAGAAGGATGTGTGAGAAAGGGAGACTTGTAGTACTACCTGAAAGGGGTTTTTCTTGGGACTGGGAAGGTAAAGGAGAAGGATGGTGGAGCAGAGCTCCCTCCTGGCAAGAATCACGCCCCGTCTGAGCACCATGAGCTGTTCAGCTGACAACAGAGGGGCAAAGCAGGCCAAAGCAATGAGATAAAGCAGCTGATACCGCTGTCATGCTGATGTCCTCAAATTTGTCTCTCAATCAATGTTCACAGCATGCTTCAGGGCTCAAGAAGTCACTTTGGGTGTGCAGCACTTGAGGAGACTATGAGACTCTCATAGCACAAATGAGAATAAAAGGAAAAAAGCCTGTGTGGGATCCTCTAGCCTTGGGTCCTTCCCAAACAGGACAGATGAGGTTGGCATCTTTCTGTAAAAGCTTTTTGGCATTCTGATGCATCCTTTTTAATTCATCAATAAAACCCTATTTATTTGATCATTTGAATTTCCCTGAAATCCTGATTTCCCCAGAGCATCTTGCTAAGAGTGCAAAACTAAAGGAAAAAAAAAAAAGGAGAAAGCACTAGTTCTTTTCTCTTTAATGAGTTCATTTGCTGGCGTTCAACACACAGATTTGCTATTAATGTTAAATTAGCTGGTTAAATTAGCTAATTATGTAAAATGTGTACAATAGTCTCCATTTGGGACAACTGGCAAAGAAGGGATACTCAGCTAAACTGGTGAAGAAACTACGTTTTAGACCAAATTAATTAGCAACATTCAAATGAATTGGACAGTGACCTCTGTCCAATATCCCAATGAATGAAAAGACCAGTGTGTTTTCAAGGGGGATGGATTAATATGCTACATATTTTTACATTTTTAACATGCATAGCTGCAGATTGTGTATATGTTTGAACTTAAAACATGCAAGAAAATGGGAGAGTCCCTGTTACTCTGGTGTCATGAGGGACTCAGGAATTTTGGATTCTCTTCCTGGCTCTGCTCAAACTCAGGAAAATTGTTGTGGCGTTTTGTCCTTCTGCTGCCCCAGAAGTATTTTCCATTTAGATTATCAGCTGTTCAGGGCCAAGCATGAATCTCACAGAATCACAGAATCAAACAGGCTGGAAGAGACCTCTGGGATCATCAAGTCCAACCGTTGCCCTGACACCACCCTGTCAACTAGACCAGGGCACTAAGTGCCATGTCCAGGCTTTTCTTAAACACCTCCAGAGATGGTGACTCCACCACCTCCCTGGGCAGCCCCTTCCAATGTCTAATGACCCTTGCTGAGAAGAAATGCTTCCTAATGTCCAACCTGAACCTCCCTTGGCGAAGCTTGAGGCTGTGTCCTCTTGTCCTATCGCTAGCTGCCCGGGAGAAGAGGCCGACTCCCACTTCACTACAACCTCCCTTCAGGTAGTTGTAGAATGCAATAAGGTCACCTCTGAGCCTCCTCTTCTCCAGGCTAAACAACCCCAGCTCCCTCAGTCGTTCCTCGGAGGTCAGACCCTCCAGACCCTTCACCAGCTTGGTCGCCCTCCTCTGGACTCACTCCAACACCTCAACATCTTTCTTGAGGTGCGGGGCCCAGAACTGGACACAGGATTCAAGGTGCGGCCTCACCAGTGCCGAGTACAGAGGGACGATCACTTCCCCAGCCCGGCTGGCTACACTATTCCTAATAGAGGCCAGGATGCCATTGGCCTTCTTGGCCACCTGGGCACACTGCTGGCTCATGTTTAGTCGGCTGTGGATCTCTGTTTAGGGGACATCAGCACAGCATGGTATAATGATATAAAGATGCTGAAATGGGTCCTTGTGAAACTAGAAACCAGTGCAAGGAGAGCTGCACTGGTTCAGCAGGGACAACAGCTAACCCTAACTAGCTCTGCAGAGAAAGGTTATTCACAGCTGTTATGCTCACCTGCCCGCATAATGTCATTTAGATGGCTGCATCCTACCCAGCAGCGTGGATATCTGTATCTCATGCACTACTATTATACAACCAATAGTATATCCCGGGCACCCACATATTTCACTGATGTCTTGCAGATTTTGAGTGGTTTACTTGAAGCTCACATCTTCACAAAATGTGGACTGGCGTGAATATGGTGTATATGCGAGAAATGGGTCTCCTAAAGCTAGAACAGTTCCCTCTGAAGTGGGCAGAAAGTACTGACAGAGTAGCAGAAGGGGGCTTTTAGCTTAGGCAAGTGTAGCCAAATGCAAGTCAATGTAATTCTTGGAGTTAACATGCTGATGAAAATTACTCGCTGTATCCCTCTGTCTTTTGCATTCAGGCATGATACAGAACTTTCTTAACTGGCACTTGTTGACATTTTAGCATAAATTTACACTTTTTCAAATCTGTGAAAACCAGCAAATCTCATTAAAAAACGATATTGATACACCATTGTGCCACCTTGCTCAGGATGCAAATTCAATTTCCCCTTGTTGCCGTACCCTGTTGAGCAAACATATGTCATGGCCTTTGAATACAAAACCGGCAGATGTCTAATTGACCTGAATAAATTTCCAGCATATACCAGAATGGGTCAGTAGAAGGTCTTAGAATCCCCCACCAAAGTTGAATCAAAACTAATGAGATTAGCAAGTGAATGCAGAGATGAGTTATGTGACGCAGAAAATGCTGGGAAGCTCTGCATCTAGAACCACAGGCAATTAATTCAAATGCAGTTTTCTCTTCCTGGAGCTCCAGAGAACTTTGCTGGCTGTGTGGCAGGGAAGAGGCTGAAGCAGAGCCATTTAAGAAGTAGTCCAGGTGGACCCCATCCCAGCAAAGAGCATGAAAGGTTTCTTTCTCTGGAAGGAATGGCCCTAGTTAGGAAGAAGGTACTGGGGACAGACCTGTCATGAAATGAAGTTTGATCAAAGATCTGAGCCAGAAAGGCACGAAACCCCGTAGGACAGAAGTCCTTTGGTACTAAAGAGCTGTCTGAACTTGGAGGAGAGACAGAGTGTAAGGGTTCGTCAAAGCTGGATGGAATGATTGTCATTAGTGCTATCTAATCATCAGCTCTTCTACAAAATGTTTGTAGCGACAGCATAATACAGGAGTATCACAACTTATGAGCTCGAGTGTGTGGGCCTGGGGCATCACACCATCTTTTCACCACCTCCCCCTACTTACACCCATTAGCTGTAGATAATTCAGCCAAGACAACAAATGTGCCAAACTGGTCATAACTAAGAAACTGTTGAACCCCGAAGCATTTGTTGTTTGGGAACGTACTCTGAAAATTTAACATTTCAGTTTGAGATTTCTATCATTTTAAAAACATCCTGGTTTTGGACCTTCACCTTCCAAGGAACTCATCCAAACAATATTTTACTAGATAATGTGATTTTAGAGGGGATAGTGTAAAATGTTGCAGAGAGCGAGCATGAGAGACAGAAGCAAACATTCATTTCACTTGGGTGTACATTCTTGTCACCATGATGTCCCTGGAGCACATCCATCTGTTTGTTTGACTGGACCTCATCAGTGGAATATGAGTTTTGCCCCACAAAAAGTTACAAACTGGCTTGTGGTGAGGGAAGCCAGATTGCTTTCTTTGCTCTTTACAATGACATGGAGGAACATCTCATCCATCCAAGCTAGTTACGGACTGGTGCACACAGTATAAGTTCACAGCAAGAGAGAAGTCCAGTCCCAAAGAATTAAGTAGATAATTCAGACAAAAGTAAGTAGGGGTGGAGAAACAAATGCATGGGACAACGTAGGTTCTTGTTTCAGAGCCCAGGTAAGGAAGAGGACCCAGCAGTCCTACACTTGAGGCGATGGTGGATGGATCCTGAAGATGTCCCAGGAAGCAGGGGATGACTGGACCAGCATCTCAGCTGAACTCTGGGTACGCTGCATAAAGGGGGAGCTTTTGCCAAATTTCACCAGGTTTAAGTGAAGATAAATTTGCCATTTCATCAAAGTTTTTCTTTCCGTTGCAGGGTCTTGTGATTCAAGCAAGCAAATGCTTGCTTGTTTAGCCTGGAGAAGAGGAGGCTCAGAAGTGACCTTATTGCAGCCTACAACTACCTGAAGGGAGGTTGTAGCGGAGTGGGAGTCGGCCTCTGCTCCCAGGCAACTAGTGATAGGACAAGAGGACACAGCCTCAAGCTTCGCCAGGGGAGGTTCAGGTTGGACATTAGGAAACATTTCTTCTCAGCAAGGGTCATTAGCAATTGGAAGGGGCTGCCCAGGGAGGTGGTGGAGTCACCATCTCTGGAGGTGTTTAAAAAAAGACTGGACATGGCACTTAGTGCCATGGTCTAGTTGCCATGGTGGTGTCAGGGCAACGGTTGGACTCGATGATCCCAGAGGGCTCTTCCAACCTGGTTGATTCTGTGATTCTGTGAAATGCACAACCAGGTGAAATGCCCTTTGAGCCTGCTGGGAAAATTTGCATCAACTTTTGACCACAAAGCCTAGGAGCTGCTGTGTGAGTTGAATATGCCTTTGGGAAATTTAATCAGATCCTTTTTGTCATGGCTTCCAAAGCAGAAAGAAAAATTGGGTGACTGACAGAAACCTGCCAGGTTTGAACAGGGAAGCCAGGAGCTGGGAGAAGGCAAAGCATCTAAACGTGGGTGTTTTTCTGTTTCCTGCATTATTGCTGCATTAGATGTGTCAATCCGATGCAGTAACTCAGAATGCAGAGAGACTCTATTCAGATTTACCAAAGCCCATTACATTTACAGAGGCTCAGGAGAGATGTCCCAGCAAGACAGTGATATAATAACTACAAGAAAATGTATTTTCAAGAAGATAGGCCCTTAGCTAAACTGTATGCACCAGGGGATCTCTCTGCAGAAAGCTTCAGTTATTACTTTCTTAAAATCCTTATTACATTTCCAGGTCTATAAAAACTGAGTAATTACTGTCTTCAATTACCTCTTGGCGCCAACTCGATTAATGTCCTTTACGCCGATTGCTTTTTGAACTGTTGGAGAGAAAAGATGATCTGGGTCAACTCCATAAACTCTCTTCTCAATGTCTTGTTAACTTAAAAGCAGGGTCTCGTATTTTCAGGGAAGGGTCATCACTTGACTGCTCTGAGGAGGTGTAACAGATGGACTGCAGGGAGCCAGGCTTTCAATATTGGGGTCCAAAATTTAGGTGATGCCAGTGGATCAGCCACTCAAAGTGGTTGGTTCTTTCTCTTTCCTGCAAACGCCCTTGCTCTAAACCCCTGGGATCTAGGCTAGAGAGATGGTACTAAGTGGGAGGATCAATGGTTTTCTATACTGGCTTTAATAATTAAAGCTATTGAGCCATTACGTCTTGGATCAGCAAACAGGGCTAACAGGTCAGTCGTCCTGGCCTTGTAAATCGATTACTTTTCTACAGACAATATTAGGGTCAGGGCGCTTGACTGACCTGCTCTCCTAGGTCTTGGTATAAACAACCGCTGATTGGGACCATCTGGCCACGATTGGCTCAGGCCATTCATTATTCTCAGCAGGAAAATACTTTTCTCCTCTAGCAGAAGTGAGCAGTGTGTCAGTACTGAACTTTCATCTCCCTTGAGCAGGACCCTGCACCATGGAACACGACAGCATATAGGATTTGCTGCTGGTAGAGTTGTCCACTACCTCAGGATCTGATATTTCATTATAATCTTGAATTCTGTCTTCTGGCCCAAGTCATTTGGGACTTGTGTGCTGTGGGTAGCTGGGCAAATGCTCTAGGAAACTTTATCAGCCACTTGTCTCCTGCTTCAGCATCCAGTGGCGATACTGATTCAGTGAGGCAAACACACACAGGAATTTCTTGAACTGTCAGGGAATGATCTGGAAGGGAATGGAGCGAAGGTGGGAGAGGACCATGGCCACCTGACCAGCATTGGGGTTGCTCCTAAATGACTCAACATATCCTATGAAATCTCACTCTGCAACTTGGTCTCTTGCCCCACAGAGCCCCCTTCTCAGCCCTGTTGGCATTTGGCCAGTCGCTGGGAGGAAGGCTGAGCCATCCTAAAACAGCAAAGGATTAAGTCACCTGGATGTCTGCTGCCTCCTTACCTCAACACAGCAGGGAGCGATCCAGGGACCACTTCCAGAATCTAGGTTGAGTCTTTCCTCACATCGCAATCTTCCTTCTTTCTTGTAAAATTAGCCAAGCAATTATCTTACCTTCCTGATCCAGGCTTTTTTGGGGGCCCATCTCTTCTCCAAAGGTTTCCACACTCCTGGCCACATGCTGCAGCTCCAAGGCCCCATGTGGGCCAGTTCATCCTCCGTAGTGCAGCCACACATGGATGCCTCCAGCTAAGGACCCCACTGTTTTCTGCCAGCTGATTTTTGGAGTCACCTGGGTCAAGATCTTCAAAGAAACCAAGGTGCCAGGCTCTTGCTTTAACCCATGGAGCCAATCACCACTGGCACTAACTGGAGGGATACTGTGTGCTGTGCACTCCAGCATTTCTCCTGTGTCTCAGGCAGGGTTTGCAGCTGGCACTGAGCATCATGTTGTGCATGCTGACCTGCTCTCTGTCCTCTCAGATAGCTCCTTAAAGCTCTCACAGACATATCTTCATGGTCTACAGCCACTCTCTGATTGCAGCATAAATTTTTCCATTATAATACAAGCCTTGGAGTCATATTCCAAAGACCTGTCTCCTCCTCCCGCCTGTTTCCACGTGGCAGGAGAAGGTTAGCCTAAAAAGAGTTTTGCAGCCCCTGAGGATTAATGTTGTTTTGTAATGACAAATCCAGATATGAGTTGCCAAAGGTCTTCTTTGAGTAAAGGATTTTCAAGCAGAGATAATCTGAAATTCCCTCCTTGCAGCACAGTAAAACAATCCCCAGCAGAATATTATTCTGTGTTTGAGTTTCACTGTATTATAGTTTCACGTGTCTATATTTTGATAGTCAGGTCTTGGTGTTTAACTCAAAGCTCTCTTGTGCACTGGCAATGTTCTCATTCCTTCATCAGTCCCCCAGAGCTGCTTTCCTCATCAAGGCTTTCTGCATCCCTCGTTCTCAGCCTGAATTTTCTCTTTTCCTTTGATACCTGCGTGAGTTTGGAGCACTGGAATTTTACATGCCAGATCTCGATTTTTTTGTTAATTTGTTTTGCCCGTTTTGACACAGGGCCCTGGTGAAATTATATGCTACTTTCTGCTCTCCCAGTTAACACAGGCAGGGCAGGATCTTACTACCAAGGATGTCAACCTGGCATATTTCACTGCAGAGAAAAAAAAACCTGTATATTTTTTTCAACAAATAGGGAGCTATTGTAAAGGAAAAGCTCAGGTGCACAACAAGGCATGCTCTTGAGTGGGTTTTGCAATTCAAAGAACTTCAGCCCGGGACTGAAGAAAACATCTTTCCCTTTCCTGAGCCCTTAAGGACTTCAGTGAGGGGTTGGGTGTTCCCCAGGAGGTAAGGGGTTTGAAGCACTGCTCAAGGCAGGGCAGGGGTGAGTGCTCTAACCCCTGTGCTACCGCAGGAGGCCACTTCTTCCTTTGAGAGGGGTTCAGACAGTGAGCAGACAACACTTACGTTCATCTAGGTGTGCATTGGATGGGTAAAGGGTAACTTAACATCAGATTTTTTTAAGTGAGAGACAGAAAATTGCTTCATTCTGGGTGAGGACAAGGGCAGAGAAGAGCTCTGCTGGGGTAAAGATGCTTCTGAGTTGCAAAATGAAAACCTTGTGTACCAAGGGATAGTTACTGGTGAAAATGTAGGCACTTACAGAGCCTGCAGGGATTTTGAAGAAGACAATTTTGCTGCATCCCCCAGGTCCATCATCATGCCTGAAGTCACACAGGGAGTCCCTATAGAGGAGAGAGCTGGAGCCATATTATCAGAGGTGTGTGCCAGCCTCCCTGCCCCACTTACCGTGCTGCTGGCCTGGTGATCCTCGGTGGCTCCAGACTGGTTTCTGTATTCCCTGCTCCTTCTCAGCTCAGGGAGAGCTTGAGCATCTGGGAGCAGCGTGGAAACACAGGGAAAGAGTGAAGCCGAACAAAGGGAAAAAAACCTCTGGATTTTCTTTTCATTCTGCAGCATTTTGATTTCTATTTCAAGCTGTGGTGGGTATAAAATGGTCACAGATATTCCAGCCCCTTCTTACTTCTGTGGCAGCAGGGGAGTGTTGTCTTTGTAAGGACTCAAGGCAGAAATGCACTGAGGAATATATCTACCCCCATGGCTTTTCCTGCCATCACATTCTGACACATGCCTGACTTCTGGACCCACTGAGTTAAAACCACTTCAGACAAATGGGTGCTTACTGAAAAGGCAGCAGCAGTTTTCCAAAGGTTCCAAAATTTACTGAGCTTGTAATGACTGCAGCCAGTTGCCGAGAGTGTGATTGAGCGATCAAGATGTTCATAACCCAAGGCCACGCACTTATTGCTTTTTCCTTTGGAAAAATGAAAGTGAGTCTGTGTTATATCTTCTCTGGTTCCTGTTTACCTCGGTGAGAAAAGCACACCAGCAAAGGCTGTTCCCTGTTTGTGCTTTTCAACTCTTATCATATGCCTGAATCCATGGTTTAAGGCTGGGTTGTTTAAAACCCTGCATGCCCATGTGCATGGTTGTGGTGGGGCCAGTCTACTCCCTGGAACAGTGTCCTTGGTGACCCATGGGGCCATCATGCTACTGATAAGGAGAATTTTGGAAGAGAGCACATCTAGCATGAATATTTGTTCTCATCATCATGCTTCTCAGCGAAACATGCAGGTTTTGGACACGTGGATAAAGCTCAGAGAGATTCATAACCAGATTTGTCAAGTCAGATGCATTGGTTATGAGATGTAAAGAGTTTGCCTCCTGTATCCTGTTCCTCCAAAGCCAGGTCTATGTTTCACGCAGTTGTAGCACAAGCCCCCATTTTCTGTGAATATCTAGGACACCAGAAAAGGCTGTTGCATGCTGGGGAAGTGGCATACATAATATGAAGGCCCTGTAATGGGTTAACAGTTCATTTAGCCTGCATTTTTCTTCACATCACAGAGCTTCAGATTACACACTTCATAGAATCATAGAATCATAGAATGGTTTGGGTTGGAAGGGACCTTAAAGATCATCTAGTTCCAACACCCCTGCCGTGGGCAGGGACACCTTCCACCAGATCAGGTTGCTCCAAGCCCCATCCAACCTGGCCTTGAACACTGCCAGGGAGGGGGCAGCCACAGCTTCTCTGGGCAACCTGGGCCAGTGTCTCACCACCCTCACATGAAAGAATTTCTTCCTCATATCTCATCTCAATCTCCCCTCTTTCAGTTTAAAATCATTCCCCCTCGTCCTATCACTCCATGCCCTTGTAAAAAGCCCCTCTCCCGCTTTCCTGTAGCCCCTTCAGGTACTGGAAGGTGCTAGAAGGTCTCCCAGAAGCCTTCTCTTCTCCATGCTGAAGAGCCCCAACTCTCTCAGCCTGTCTCCATAGCAAAGGTGCTCCAGCCCTCTGAGCATCTTCGTGGCCTCCTCTGGACTCTCTCCAACAGCTCCATGTCCTACTTATGTTGCGGGCCCCAGAGCTGGATGCAGCACTGCAGGGGGGGTCTCCCGAGAGCGGAGCAGAGGGGCAGAATCCCCTCCCTCGCCCTGCTGGCCACGCTGCTGGGGATGCAGCCCAGGATACGGTTGGCCTTCTGGGCTGCAAGCGCACGTTGCCGGCTCATGTTGAGCTTCTCATCAACCACCAAAACTATCATCTTGTCAACCAGTTGCATGAAGGAGTCACAGGCACAGGGACAGAAGAAGGTTGAGAGGTCTGGAAATCTTCTGGCATAGTGAGATCAAATGGCTGAAGACTTGGGCAAGGAAAATTAAAACAGGACACATGGGACACAATTTTAGTAAGAAGGACAAACTTCTGTTGGAACAGTTTATGATGGGACTGGGTGAGTAGCCCATCATCACGTCTTTCTGAGTGGTAGGTTTCTGCAGGACTCACTGCAGGAAGTACTCTGGTCTAAGTTATGCAAGAAGTTAGACAAAGTCATCACGGTGTTCACCTCTCACCTTAAGAGCAATGAAACCAATGTAAATTCCACAACTTACATTTCAACCTTCACTGAGGTGTATTTAATTATCCTGCTTAATTATGCTACATAAATCTCCACTATGCTAAGGTTAAAATGTGGCCTCTGCCCTGATGAGTTTATAATTTAAATAGAAGAGACACATGAGTTTTAGAAGGAAAAGAATATAACACAGAAACCAGCAGCATGATGATTTGGAAATTTAAGTTGTGTCATTATAATTTTAAAAATATCAACAGTGTTTAGTGGAAAGGATTAGTAAAATGTAAAGATGAAGGAAGAGGGGACACAATGGGAAAGCAGGAGGTGAATTGGGGAAGAACAGGGAATGGAGGGTAGGAAGGGGTGATGAAAGAGAGCAAAAGCAGCAGCTGAATGGTCTTCAGCACCTGAATGGTCATCTTCAGCACTTGGTGTGACAGATATCTATTAGTATGTGACAGATATCTATTAGTTGTGCTGACCTAATTTTTCACCAGATCCCTGCAGCTGGATACTCCTTGAAACGTTTTTCTCCAAACCCACAAAGATCATAGCAAAAAATGATATTGGTAGGGCTTGACTTTCCTAAAGGGGAATTGTTAAAAACCAACACGAGTCACACCAATTCCATCTTTAAAGTAGAGATGATAAGACCTTTTGGTTAATTTTATTTCATTACATTTCATTTTATAGATGTACAGTAGATTACAGTTAATTTTCTTGCTGAGCATTTAATATTACCTTACCAGAATTTAAATGGGAATTGCAAAACCTCTGCTGCATTGTCTGGAAATTACTTAGCTACACCACCGTCTCTGGGAACTTTTCAGGTGCACTGACAGCTTAAATTCCTGCAACATCATAAAGCAAATCTTCAAGAGACCCACTCTCCTTGTGTTTCAAAGGCCACATGGACCACACTGTCGTAAGGTTATTACGATGGACTGGATCTACACCACTGACATCTCTTAATCCGCTGTCAGGTGTTCTGGTGACTGCAAGATCATTGATAAAACATTACAAGATGCAGTGATCTTCCATCCTAACATGTCTGTCTCAAACCCTGCACTAGTGGTGATGGAGTTGTGGGGTTCATCTGCAAGGATCTGTCTTGCTGATATTGTCCTTCTTGCTGACAATAACAGAAAAAATTAAAGACATCTATCTTCAGCCTCATTCAGGGCCCACATAACACCACTGTACAATAAAGTTGATTTAAGCCTGTTCCTGTAGATTTGGTGCTTCAGTTATCTCTTTATCACAATGTTTTCAAAGCCGCAGTGCCTGTAGCTCCCTGAGCATCCTCACTCTTTGACTACCCACAAACACCTCAGAACACCAAATATTTGGGAGTTACCATCACTGCCATCTTGCAGATTGGTTACTATTGAACAGTTTCCAATCTGAACTTTGAGGCTGCTTGATGGGTATGTCCAGAGATTTTAGATTTGTCCAACCTGAGAGTCAAGCCAGTGACCACTTCTTCAGGGCTCATCTTGCCCACCAAACTGGAATAATTCTAAGGTGATGAGTGGTCATGTTTCTGGGCAAGGGGAAAGTCAGCCCTTCTCCATCACTTAAGCTGTGGTCCTGAGTCTGGGCACATCACACTGTCCAAGGCCAGGGCAGGGGGAGGGATAGCAACAGCGTTCAGGATGGTAACACCAAAGGAGTTGGCTGGCACCATCAAAGCCAACATGGAGCAAACATTGCCAAAAAACATAGCAGCAACACCTGACAGATACAGCACCATGGGTATCATGGACATTTGAAGCATGCTGCTGTTCTGGTATTGTGGTATCACATTGCAGAAAGCCGGCAGGGTTTTTTAGTAAAGAAATTCCTCCAAAGAAACCCTTTTTCTCACTGATGTTTTGTCTTGGTGAAAATGCAGGACGAGAAGGTGCTGGTCAAACAGCGGAGAGGCTGAGATTTGTAACACACAGGAGGGCATTGTGGAAAGCCCTTTCAGAGGCAGCACTGTCTCTCTGTAATGTCCTTCAACGTGGCTGTCCTTCAAATGTGTTGAACTGTAGACTTGAGTATAGATCATTCCAGTTTCTTCTCCTTCTTGGCAGCAAAGCTTTGAGATTGTAAGGTAAGTGGCATTTGTTGTTGTGTGCTTGATTTTAGCACTACTGGGTCACAGTTTCTCCTGTAAAATGGGGGTTATGATGTTTGCCGGTGATATATTTACTTTGTCAAAAGTGCTATAGAAGTACAACAACTGTTCTATTATCCTTCTCTTCTATCACTTCATAGTAAATTAAATTTGAGGCCAAAAGGACTGTTTAGCTGCTGAAACTTATGCCCCATTTTCTGCAAGGGATGCCTTGAAATTGGATGTCTGATGTCTCATTTCAGAAGGATTGACACCACTGCTGCTTTTCTTTTGAAAATACACGAGTGTGTTGCTGGTTCTGGGAGTTTTACTTACTTCAGTTCAAGTTTTTGTTGTTTCTTTTGCCTGAAGCTGCTAGTTACACAAACCAGAAAATATCCAAAGCTGTATTCAGTAGGATGAAATACTTCTGGGAGCAGCTGAATTTATGAAGTCTTATCATCTCCAATGTATGTCATGCTTGGCTGCCTACGGTTTTATAAGGTGGAGCTCTCATCTAAGGGCTTTTCCTGGGGTTGAGGCATCCATCACCTCTCCCTCCCATGTGAATTCACTGGAAAAGAGGAGCCAAGTGGTTCCACCTCCCCCTCGGTGCCAGCTGGAAATCTGGGACTTTCTTTTCTATCCAGCCACCTCTTTTCCCCCAAACTGTAGGAACTTACTGGCTTGGATATCACCTGAGGCAAGTGTTGATGCCCAACAAATCCACAAGTCATTACATGGAGACTGATGGTCAGCTAGATGGTCATCAGGAACTTAATGGAGTTGGGTTAAAATGAGAAGCTTGTGGATAGGATCTAAGAACTTCTTACAGAAGTCCTGGGGGAACAAAAAGCATAATTAAACACGAGAGAGTCAGGATGTGAGTGTTGTTTTTTATGTCTCTTACACATCTCAGGTTTTCCATGGTTCCAAATGAAGATAAGGCTGAAAGATTTTAATTTCAACCAGCCAACATGCAGCCTGCAGCCAGATATCTGAGGACAACTGGATGCTGGACATGAAACGGGAGGTTTGTCTTAGCCATAAGATTGATGGCACCATTGGTAAGTCACATTTAGGCTTCCTAAGCCCAAGGTCTGGTGCATCTACAATACCCAATAATGATGAAAATACTGATATTCCTCCTGTATGTATTGTCACTGCCAGAAAATTCTCCGTTTGAACACAGCCCCATGCAAAAGTATAGACATGCTTTGCTGAGAAGGCCATGGAGCGTGTTCAAGCTCCTGGAAGGTGAATGCAGGCTCTGGGGCTCAAGCTGCACTCGACTCAGTAACTGTGTTAAGGCATATCTAGATTAGAAAGCTGCTCTAACCCCTTGCAATTTACTTTTTCCCAGGGAATGAGATCAATTAACAAAACAAGCCATGATAAAAGATTATTCCATGGGATCAATTACAGGGTTTCTACCCCTTTTTCTGACATGCATTGTTTTGGCTAGGTCTGAATCAGGTCACCAACTGCATGAACTGTCTGGTTCAGTCTCACCTCTCTGTGTTGTGTCGGATTGCACAACTGTAAAAAGAGCATTCCCTTAGTAAGTAAAACAAAGGGGAAAAAATACACCCCAATAATCTGTTTTGTTAATGATTTACAGAAGGAGAACAGCTCATCTTCTTTCGCAGTGTTTTACCTGCCTTTGAAGAGAAAGACCTCACACCTCTGCTCTGATTTCCTTGAGGGATTGCACTACCATCGGTTCTGTGGCTCTGACACTGGAAAAGCAGCAGTACTTTTCCACTTAGCTTAATCTTAGTTACTATTTTCTCTGCGGCAGCAGTACACAGTGCAACCTGGGAAATGTCAGGAGGCAAAAAACAATAAGAAGGCATTTGAATCATATCTCTGCCTTGATTCCCAGCATTAAGCCAGGCAACTTCTTCTTCTGCCCCATGGGCTGCTTACTTCTTATTCACAAGCTGAGACAGAAAGAATTGATGGCAGCTATGTGCTGGGAAGAGATACTGATTGTTGTCATGCAGGAAATCAAAAAAAAACCTAAACCACCTTTAGCTCAGACTTATATAATGGTAAATAGGAATAACAAGGTCAACCAGACGAGTGACTAAACATAGGGCCAGATCCTGATGTTTCAGCACACTTCTATTCAGTTCTTATACAGGCAGACTGGTAAAGCTTGAGAAAGCTTCATAAGAAACACAGAATTAAGTCTATTGCAAGAAGTGGGGGCTTGGGACCTGATTCTTTGGCCATGCACCAATTTCAGTGTACTGCAGCTGATGTCAGGCTGACAAGCTCTGTAAGAAGAGGTAATATATTTTATTAAACTGATTGATATATGTCAACTGAATTATGGTCGCTTTATACAAGCAAAATTGCTCCTGCAGACTTAGATGGAAACTCTGGCCTTCACTCTGCTCCCATTTACACTGATGCAAGTCAAAGGTAATTTCATTATAACTAATATAAACACATTACAGACAAGGCAATTACGCCTGTAAGATATTGGTGTGAACTGAACCCTTTTCTCTGACATTTCTACTCATGTTTGAAATGAAATAACAAAGTAAAATATGGTATTTTTTAAAATGTTAAACCTGTAGATGAGAGATCCATGTGTACAACAGCACTGAGCATTGCTAAATCTGTTAGATTAAGGAATTCACAAGTAACACCTAGAAAATACCAGTGGATAAATTGTGGAAAGGGAGTGCAGGTAAAACTATCTCAGGAAAGGGGGAAAGCAATCCCCTAGTATCATGCAAGACAGATGGGGAAAGGAGGTCTTTTGCCAGTGGAGTTTGTAAAGGCTTCCCAAAGGGAGGAAGCCATATTTACAAAAGAACTGCTCTGCCTGTGCCTGTTTAGGCTTCTTTTTGGCATGGCTCTCTGCCACACTGCTCTTGTGAGACCCCACCTGGAGTACTGAGTCCAGCTCTGGGGCCCTCAACACAAGAAGGACACGGAGCTGTTGGAGCAAGTCCAGAGGAGGCCACGAAGATGCTCAGAGGGCTGGAGCACCTCTGCTCTGGAGACAGGCTGAGAGAGTTGGGGCTGTTCAGCCTGGAGAAGAGAAGGCTCACGGGACACCTTCTAGCAGCAACTTCCAGTACCTGAAGGGGCTACAGGAAAGCTGGAGAGGGGCTTTTGACAAGGGCACGGAGTGATAGGACAAGGGGGAACGGTTTTAAACTGAAAGAGGGGAGATTTAGATGAGATCTTAGGAAGAAATTCTTTGCTGTGAGGGTGGTGAGACCCTGGCCCAGGTTACCCAGAGAAGCTGTGGCTGCCCCCTCCCTGGCAGTGTTCAAGGCCAGGTTGGATGGGGCTTGGAGCAACCTGGTCTAGTGGAAGGTGTCCCTGCCCATGGCAGGGGGGTTGGAACCAGATGATCCCTTCCAACCCAAAGCATTCTATGATTCTATGATTGAGTGGTCAAGGAACCACTCAATTTACTAGATATACCTCATAGTACTAAAACGCTATGAGAAATAAATGTGAAAAGGAAAAGTATATTTCTCTTCCCTGATCTCCAGCCCATCAGTTTTCAGGTTGAGATCCTTTCTTGCAACCTGTGTAAGGAGAAAATGCTGCTCTTGTAACCCTTCATCCTCATTGTATCATATATTATTAATGAAGAAAGACCTCAGTGTTCATGTGCTGCGTCATCCTGCACTACGCTGATTTTTTCTTTTGTTTAAAGAAAACATAAATTCACACCTATAGCTCTGCTTGGGTTTGGAGTGAAGAAAAAGGGCTTTTAAATGAAACAAGGCAGTGGATTAGCAATTAGAGCTCAGGATTGAAAGTCAGCAAGGTTACAGTTCTGGGGGAGATTTGCAGTTGTTTGTCCTGATGAAGTTCCTCCTAAATGAGGTGATTATTGTAGCTGTCAGGAATGAAAAGGTAGGACACATTGATTTCATCCCACTGCAATCTCCAGGACGTGCTGGTACAGAGCAGTCAATATGAATTGCCAATTAACAAAAAAACAATATTGGCAGGTCGGCAGTTTGAGAAAAAACTCCCTCCAGCCAGTGCATAAAACTCCTGCCATTCAAATCACCGTCCTCGAGCAAAGGCATTAGCAAACCTGCCCAGAAAATCAACGAAGATGAGCTTTTTTGGCATAGCTGAATAGGAAATTGTAGAGCTGAGAGACTGTCTGCACAGGGGAAATGGACCAGAACAGCTCTACGGGAACACACTTCAAGTGCAGACCCTATCTGGAGATAAAAATCACTTTGCTTTGGAGTAATTATTCTGTTCTGAAAACACATTGGTTATTCAGGAATAAAGTATCTTTTATTTCAGAATTAAAGTGCTCATGCTCTTATTGTGCCATTCTGCTAATGATAATAGATACAGCCGTTGGTAATAAATAGAGATCCTTCCACAGTAGCTCCTGTGGAAATCTTCACTGTATAAATAAGCCCTAGGAATACCACGCCTTCAATTACCTTATATTTCAAATACAGTTTGTATAGATGGGTACTGTTGGCTTACCTACAGATTTCAGCAATTTTCATGCAATTAAAATTGTTAATGTGCAGCTTTGGACTGAAGAAACAACTCCAGAATAGCAGCCAGGAGCAGTGTCTTTGACATGATGGAGTGAACCTGGTTTAGAAAACACCCAGCAGCTGTTAGTACCTGACTGCTAAGGAGTTACTGCCTCTGCAATAACAAACCTGGGCCTTGCATGGTGCTTTTAACACAAGCTCTCAAAGTACTTGACTGGAGAGGTATCATTATCCCTCATCTGCAAATGGGGAAAGCGAGGCTGTGGTCGTAAATGACTTGTTTCACGTTGCCCAGCAAGCCAGTGAAAAACAATCTTTTGTTTTCTAACCTTCAGCTCAGTGACATACACCTTTCCTTTTCTAAAGAAGATGATCCTATGGCAAGAGATGGAGCATGCTAATGGTAAGGCAAGATGGACTACAAGCAAGTAAGTTGGCCTTCAGTAAGCGTTGTGTGTCAAAGACCTGCCACTTCCCAGTTGGTGAGCTGACTCTGATTTGTCACCCCCAGCTGTGCAAAAACCACAATTCAAGTGCAAAACTCCGGTTAGGTCAGCCTGACTTTCAGAGCCGACTTTGAAGATCACCTGGGCCACTTCAGCTCAACTTACCACCTCCCTGGGGAAACCAAGGGGAAACTATTTTTTAAAACACAGTAACTTAGAACCATAGAGTCATAGAATGGTTTGGGTTGGAAGGGACCTTAAAAGATCATCTGGTTCCAACCCCCCTGCCATGGGCAGAGACACCTTCCACTAGACCAGGTTGCTCCAAGCCACGTCCAACCTGGCCTTGAACACTGCCAGGGAGGGGGCAGCCACAGCTTCTCTGGGCAACCTGGGCCAGTGTCTCACCACCCTCACAGCAAAGAATTTCTTCCTAAGATCTCATCTAAATCTCCCCTCTTTCAGTTTAAAACCATTCCCCCTCATCCTGTCACTCCCTGCCCTCGTAAAAAGTCCCTCTCCCGCTTTTCTGTAGGCTCTTTAGGTACTGGAAGGTGCTAGAAGGTCTCCCCGGAGCCTTCTCTTCTCCAGGCTGAACAGCCCCAACTCTCTCAGCCTGTCTCCAGAGCAGAGGTGCTCCAGCCCTCTGAGCATCTTCGTGGCCTCCTCTGGACTCGCTCCAACAGCTCCGTGTCCTTCTTCTGTTGGGGCCCCAGAGCTGGACGCAGCACTGCAGGGGGGGTCTCACGAGAGCGGAGCAGAGGGGCAGAATCCCCTCCCTCGCCCTGCTGGCCACGCTGCTGGGGATGCAGCCCAGGACACGGGTGGCTTTCTGGGCAGCAAGCGCACACTGCCAGCTCATGGTGAGCTTCTTGTCAGCCATCACCCCCAAGTCCTTCTCCTCTTAAAGGCACTAAATGATGGGATGCTACAGCATCTACCCGTGTAGAACCTGCAAATGAACCCGCTCAAGGCTGTGGTGCACAGTTAATATTCAGCATCAGCTGGTTTGTGGGATGTTACTCTAAGTCGCTAGCGCGTTTTATTAATTTTAAACCTTATAAACATTTAAGCCCTTCACTGCTCAGTCCGGGGAAGGCCCGGGAGCGCGTCAGGCCCCATGCGGCGGCGTGGCCAGACTCTGCGTGGGCGGCTTCAGTCCCTCACGCTCCCACCCCAGTTTCTGCAGCTTCCAGAGTGAATGATGACGTTTGGGCACAGCCCTCTTTGCCGATGTATCTTGTCTGGTCGGCAATTTATTGATCCGTTAGTCGATTTTAGCCGCCTGTCGAAGGGGGGATCGTACCGCCCACGGCGCCTTTCTACTGACTCCCGCCTCACACCGCCGCGGGCCGCAGCCGCCGCCATAGAAACTACAACTCCCAGCGTGCCCCGCGGCGCCGCCGCGCACTGCACGGCGCCTCGATGCCGCGTGCTCCGCCTCCTCTCCTTCTATTGGGTGTCACACCCGCAGGTTCCCGCCTCCTCCCTTCTGATTGGCTGCGCCGCGCCGGCACGGGTGGCCGCTCTCTATTTGAGGGAGGGGGCAAGATGGCGGCGGGCGAGGCGGCGGGGCGCTACCGGAGCTCCATGAGCAGAAGCAAGGACCCCTCGGGGCTGCTCATCTCCGTGATCAGGTAGGGGCGGCGCGGCTCCGCTCCGCAGCCTCCCGTCCCGCCCGCAGGGCCGTTCCTCAGCGCTGTGTGGGGCGCTGGGGGTGAGACAGGGGCGTGGGTGGGCCCTGCCGTGCTGTGGGGCCTCCAGGGCCTCGGGTCCCTCCAGGGCCCTGACAGCGGTGGGGAGGCCTCAGTGCTGGAGCAGACCTTCTCCTGAGGGGTGTCCCGGCGTCCTCCTGCCCTGCCTAGCTCACCCCCTTGTGTTCCCCTTGCTTTGCTGTATCCTGGGGTCAGAGGAGTAAGCCCTGCAGTTAGCACAGTGCCACACAGGGAGGGTCAAGGCACCGTCTTCTTACTGCTGTAGAGTCCGTAGTTGACCCCCATCCACAAACACACAGCAGCACTGAGTAAAATGTGTCTGGTTGGAAGAGCTGTAGGACTAGGAAGTCCTGTGTGCAGACTCCATCCTGTTTTAGGATGCCATAGTGGCAAAAGTGTTACTTCTTCTGAGTCTGACCATCTTGTGGGGGATGAAAAGAAAGCAGTTGTGTCTAGTCACGTTTATGCTGGAAATTTTTGTCTGCCATTATTCCTGAGCTCTCCTCTGTTAGAGGATGATTCTGTGATGTACTTGGAGCCAAGCAAGGACCTGAATTCACTTCACTGATTTCCCTCTGTGCCTTCTTCAACTGCTTATAAATCTCTTCTATGCTATTTATAACCAGTGGGTTGGCAGCTCATTTCCCACACTGAAGCTTTTAAATGTTGGTCTTACACACACCCTCTGAAGTGGGTGTGGGCAGCAAGTGGTCATACTAGTATGACATTGTGAGTTGTAACGAGCTTTCAAACTTTGGTTCCTCATTCAGTGTCTTTGCCAGAAACTATAGTCATTGTGTTACTTTGGAGAAGTTATTGTAGTCATAGTTTTGTATCTAGGACGTGTTATGATTTTAAAATCCTGTATGAATGATAATGCTTAGGACAAAATTCTGTTCTTTTTCATTGCTCTGAAAACTGGTCTTTCAGATCTTGCAAAGCTTGAGGTAAATGGTGGCTCTCAAAAAAGCAGCTGGTTCACTGAACGGCGTAGCCTTCCCAGGGTCGTGACTGCCGTCTCTGAGTTGTATGGTAATAGGTAACAAAGAATCACACTGAACAATGAATGAAAGGTGATGCTTAACACAGAGTGTGGTGCCTGACTTTTCCATTTCAAGTATATGTGGTTCATTAGTTTTATAAGAAAAACTGTTATAAAACCAGGCTCGTTTAGGTTGGAGTTGTATGTATATATGTATGCAGATGGAGAAAAGTATACCCTAGTATGACCTCATCTAAACATGAGGTATGACAGTGGTAGTAGTGTACTTTGACTTTTTATTTTGTACATAATAAATGTTGAAAGGGAAAGGGATGGGAAGCTAATACCCAAATACATGACTGTTAAAATGGATGGTGGTCCTGAAAATTTTATATCCAGCCTACACACGCTCCTGGGTGCAATTGTTCATGAGTTTGCATGGACTGTTTGCATAATAAATACATGATTAGTCGTGAAAACCTGAAAAAAATCAGGCTTCTCACCTGGATATTGAGTTTTTACTGGGCACTTATACCTTATATTTAGGACAAGGATAAATAGTGTGGATTTAAAGTGTGTTGTGCTTAGTGTTAGAAATTTAATGAACTATAACAAGGGCAAGTGTAGAGTCCTGCATCTGCGCAAGAACTACCCCATGTACCAGTACAAGTTGGGGACAGACCTGTTGGAGAGCAGCGGAGGGGAAAGGGACCTGGGGGTCCTAGTGGACAGCAGGATGACCATGAGCCAACAGTGTGTCCTTGTGGCCAAGAAGGCCAATGGCATCCTGGGGTGTATTAGAAGGGGTGTGGTCAGCAGGTCGAGAGAGGTTCTCCTCCCCCTCTACTCTGCCCTGGTGAGGCCGCATCTGGAATATTGTGCCCAGTTCTGGGCCCCTCAGTTCAAGAAGGACAGGGAAGTGCTAGAGAGAGTCCAGCGCAGAGCCACGAAGATGATTAAGGGGGTGGAACATCTCCCTTCTGAGGAGAGGCTGAGGGAGCTGGGTCTCTTTAGCTTAGAGAAGAGGAGACTGAGGGGTGACCTCATTAATGTTTATAAATACGTAAAGGGCAAGTGTCATGAGGATGGAGCCAGGCTCTTCTCAGTGACATCCCTTGACAGGACAAGGGGCAATGGGTGCAAGCTGGAACACAGGAGGTTCCACATAAATATGAGGAAAAACTTCTTTACGGTGAGGGTGACCGAACACTGGAACAGGCTGCCCAGAGAGGTTGTGGAGTCTCCTTCTCTGGAGACATTCAAAACCCGCCTGGACGCGTTCCTGTGTGATATGGTCTAGGCAATCCTGCCCCGGCAGGGGGATTGGACTAGATGATCTTTCGAGGTCCCTTCCAATCCCTAACATTCTGTGTGATTCTGTGTGATTCTGTGTGATTCTGTGTGATTCTGTGTGATTCTGTGTGATTCTGTGTGATTCTGTGTGATTCTGTGTGATTCTGTGTGATTCTGTGTGATTCTGTGTGATTCTTTCTTTATCAGCCTCAGATTTCAGTAAGTTGGAGAGGCAAACATGGTAAGCTGTAGCTGGATAACCTTAATTTAGAGAAAACAGTAATTTGTACACAGTGGAAGAATGAATAATCGACTTGCATTGATTGCTGCAGCATTTCCTGTAGTAATTGTCTTTTGGAAATTACAGGAAACATGAAAGAAAAAAGAGTATTTTAAGGGCCTTCTTTTGTATCTCTATTTTAATAAATCTAGACTTGTTATTTCATTTATAATATAAAATGAGAATGAGAGCATGTTACTGTGTTCTCCAAATAAGAAATCATGTTTGTCTAATAATCATTGTCTTACAGACACTGATACCTTGGTTAGTTTAGGTCCAGTGTTTAGACACAACATCGAGGTTATCGACTTTATGAAATGAAAATTGTTCAGTAGAACAGCCTAATAACTAAACCTCTAGAATTTAATTAGAACTTGGTTTTCATGTAGAGATTCTTTGCACAGCATCAAGTGTCATGTTGAGCCAGACCATGAAAACCTGAAAGTAGAACTGATTGCAAAGGACTGAAAAAGTGTTGTGTTAGTCATGTTTCTTAGGGTTAGCCAAGTAAGAAAAGCAAATGGCATGGGAAGGAATTTAAATCACTTTCTTCTGGACGTTGTTTTTGTATAGCAGCCCAGGTGTGGATGAACTTGCCAAGCAGCAGGTGACATTTCTTGCTGTTTTGTATGCTCATAAAATAGCATTGCAAACAAATTTAGACCTGGGTGGGTTAAATGTATCCATCTTATAACTTTACTCAGCTTCAGAAAAATATTACAAATCTTAATGATAGGCTCTTGGTTTGACATGTAGCCAAGCTTCCTTTTCTTGATAGCTTTATTTCCAAAACATTTATGTGTACAGTCTTCTGCCAATTCTTGTGGTTTTACACTTGCATTTCCCTGTTTATTTGTAAGGCTATTTATTTCTCTTGTTGCTGTGTGAAAGGCCCATAAAAAGAGACACTGTATGAAAAGTAGCAAAACTCTTGACTACATTCTTCTGCTGCAAACAAATAAAACCAGAGGAGCTTCTTCAGGTAGTATGATATCTTACTTGGTTATAGCAAAGCTGTTATGTCTTTCAAAAAGAAACATTGTTTAGGTCAGCAAAATCTATTTAGTGTGATTGTCTATAAATTGCTTTCAAATGTAAAAGCTGAAAGGCCATTTATAAATATAAATTATTTTATTAATGAAGGGATAATTTTTGGTGTTTACTCAAGCTCAGTAGCTCTCAGTTGCAAAAGACTGAATAATTTACTTCCCTCTGATACTCGATTTAGGGATTCTTGTACTGATTTTGCTGGACTTCCCGTGAGAAAAAGTGTCTTACTTTCAGGGAGAGCATTTGGGGCCAGATCCTTGACGAAGTTTAGTGTATTAGAACAGCGCTGAAATCGGGTATGAAATGGTGTTTTATGGGAGCTGGGGCTCTGGTCTAAAATCAGGTGCTGCTACTTCAGGAAAGTTAATTACACAAATGTCAGTGTCACAGTGTAGGTTTCATCAGTGTTGTTCATCGCAGTCTTGGTATAGTGTGGAAATTTTGGGTCATCCCTAGTCTCTACAGCGTTGCTTTTCAGCAGCTCCGAATGCAGAAAACTCTGAGATGAAGGAAGACCCAACAGGAAGGACCATCCCACTTGTGATCATTTTTCTGTCCCTGTGAAGTGTCAGTTTTTCCTGTTGTGTTGGGGAACACATTTGTTCTTTGGGAGTTGTTTCCTGTAGGAGGATTTGTGTACTGATAGAATTCACCTTGTTTTTTTCCAGCTGTTGCCAAGAATAGAGAATAAAGGCAGCCTCAATATGGACTAATTTGGAAGAAGCTGTTTCCCGAGCAGAAGGAGACGTACTGCTCAGTAGAATACAAAACTGAAAATAAAATCCTGGTGTTTGAGCTGAACCAGGATCTGTTGGGTGATGATAACCCTGCTAAGGTCATCTGGCTCAGAGAGGTGGTGCAGGTGTCTGGTGCCTGTGCTGCCCCATAGCCCCAACTTGAGCAAACTGACCATGTCTACACAGCAAACCACCCATCTCAGGTCTCCTCTTGGGATCCTGATGGTATCTCATTGGTTCCAAAACCTGTACATATCTATGAACAGCAGTTCACATTGTTTACCATCATAACACTTGTCTTGCAGCCCGCAGGTAGGATGTTTTATAGTGTTATGCTGCTGTTGTGTTTCCTGCTCAGTGTTACAGAAGTACAAGGGCACCAGCACTCCTGGGGTATTAAAAAACTGTATTCAGTGGATGGAGCGGTACCTGGTGCCTTGTCTGTCCTGCCTGTAGAATCGCTCTCAGGAGTGAATGATGGGCAGTGCTCTCACCAGGGAGTGAGAGTAATAAAAAGTTAGATTTATAGAATCATAGAATGGTTTGTGTTGGAAGGGACCTTGGGGATCGTCTGGTTCCGGCCCCCCTGCCATGGGCAGGGACACCTTCCACTGGACCAGGTTGCTCCGGGCCCCATCCAGCCTGGCCTTGAACACTGCCAGGGAGGGGGCAGCCACAGCTTCTCTGGGCAGCCTGGGCCAGGGTCTGTCCTTTAAAAGAAAGACAGATGATACTTGAGGGTGTCTAACCAAAGCTAGAAGGAGAATCTTAAGAACTTTGCGAGTCCAGAGAAGGGCAACGAAGCTGGTGAAGGGTCTGGAGCACAAGTGTGATGAGGAGCGGCAGAGGGACCTGGGGGGGTTTAGTCTGGAGAAAAGGAGGCTCAGGGGAGACCTTATCACTGTCTACAGCTACCTGAAAGGAGGGTGTAGTGAGGTGAGGGTCGGTCTCTTCTCCCAGGTAACGAGTGATGGGATGAGAGGAAACGGCCTCAAGTTGTGCCAGGGGAGGTTTAGTTTGGAGATCAGGGACAATTTCTTCATGGAAAGGGTTGTCAAGCACTGGAACAGGCTGCCCAGGGCAGTAGTGGAGTCCCCATCCCTGGAGGGATTTAAAAGCTGTGTAGATGTGGTGATGAGGGACGTGATTTAGTGGTGGCCTTGGCAGTGCTGGGTTAACGGTTGGACTTGATGATCTTAAAGGTCCTTTCCAACCAAAACGGTTCTATTCTATGATTCGAAAAGAGCCGGGAGCTGAGTTACCAGGTAGTGTAGTCATACCCTCAGCAGTGCTGCTACTGGGTTACACTGAGTTCTTGGGCACAGTTTCCCTCTCCTTTCTCCTAAAGGAGAGAGAGAGGGTTTGGGGGGGTAGGTATATTCATAACAATAAATCTTTTAGAAGTAAAGAGTGTTTGAGAAGCTTAATGAACGTTTGCAAAGTCTGCTGTTAAAATCTCCACCTTTGTGTTGCTCAGGGGAGCCCTTCCCCCTGTGCCTTCAGGGGATGTGAGAGTATCTTCAAATTTGCCCTTGTCCTCACATTGGTGAGAAGAAATGACCATTATTTGCTATAAGAAGATGTAACTCCTGCGGCTGTGGCTTCCGGAGTAGGATATTGGACGTCAGGGCTTTACAGCTTCTGACCCCGTGCTTCTGCCGGATGGTCGAAAGCGTGGCGCTTGCACTCATGCCTCGGCACACCCACTTTAAAAACATGCTAATTCCTTCAGATATGAGAAGGAGCCTTCAAGTTCCTTAAATAAAAGGTACTTTGTAAGGTCAAAATGTTGTCACTGGAGACCAGGAGCTTTTGTTGTAGCGGTCTAATGCTGATCACATGGGCTTTGGCAATGTCTTTTCTCCGTTCTCTGCACTATTTTTTAAAAATTTTGCTGATCTGCTGGAGGACAACTTGGGGAATGTTGTTTTTTTTCTTTCAGAGGACAAACACGTGTATGTATATTGATTTTTCTTAACCTTTTGTTTTGTTGGTAGCTGGTTGAAGCAGCTTTTGTACTCTGAAACAAGCAACCTGGCATTTAGCAAATGCTATTTTTTTGAGAGATCTTGTCAGATTTTTAATTGGTGAATGTGTCTGCCTTTTATTTATTGTTAGGCATTTTTCTTTCTACTTAAAGGTTGCTATTTTTTAAAACTGGCCTTTAATAGCTGCTTTAATTGGGAGAAAACAAACTAGCAGTGACTCCATGAGACCTTCTTGAAATCTTTGTGCTGAGCTTTCACACAGGCAAACACATACAACGGACGTCAAGAACTAAAAGTGAGGCAAGGTGTAGTGTGTTTCCTCCTTTCATGTCTGCAGAAGTTGAAATCACAGGCAAAAAAAACCTTGAACATATTTTATTTTTCACAAGTGGAATTCTTTTTCTTTTTAATGCTTTTTGGCCATTATTTTCATTACGTTTACAGTGAACTTTGTTAAATGGATTCTTACTAATGACCTGGCATTTGGTCTTCTCTTTCTGTCTAAAGCAATAGAACCGATAACCCAGCTTGTGATGTGGAGTGAGGAAGACAGATGTATAGCTGTTGCCCTTGCTGTTACATTGGGGAAATAGCTGCTACAAGGAATAAAGCAGAGTTATTCTCATCTGTATGTACTCTAATGGTCTCTTAAAACCACTTTTATTGCTAATGGTGTTTTCCAGTGTTATAAAGGTAACGGTTCTTCTACAAGACAAGTAGCTGAGAAATTCATTGAGGATAAATTGTATATGGCAGAGTGTAGTTTTAAACTACAGATTTTCCTGAAATGATTTCGAGGCACTTGTATAAAATGTCTGCATATTTGGCAGGTATTGGGTTGTAGCTTGATACAGATACTTGGTTACGTTTAATAGCAACAATCGGTGGGGTGTGTATGGGAATACACAACCATATGTGAAAGGACAATATATGTGACCATGCCTTGTTAAAAGCTCAAGGTACTTTATTGTAGCGAGGTGGGGGTTGGTCTCTTCTCCCAGGTAACAAGTGATAGGACAAGAGGAAATAGCCTCAAGTTGTGCCAGGGGAGGTTTAGATTGGATATCAGGAACAATTTCTTCACCAAAAGGGTTGTCAAGCACTGAAACAGGCTGCCCAGGGCAGTGGTGGAGTCCCCATCCCTGGAGGGATTTAAAAGCCATGTAGATGGCCATGAGGGACATGGGTTAGTGGTGGGCTTGGTGATCTTAAATGTCCTCTTCCAACCAAAACGATTCTATGATTTTTCAGCTCTGATTTTAGCTTTAGACAATGCACTGTGCAGAGCTGGAGTTTAGTCTACCCTTACAAAACTAGGAAGCAGAAATAGTCGGTTTTGTTAATAAATAATTACAAGTTCTGTGACTTCAACTCTTTTGAAGAAATTGCCTGCAACAGCTCTTCATTCCAGTGCAGGATTGAAACCTTCAGGTTAATCATGAAATTTCCAAAGCCTCTTGCTGATTCATGCAGGGCCGCTGTTCTGATGCGGCGTGATACCAAGGATGGATTCATAGCACAGGGTGTCCAGTGGCTCCTTCAATACTCTTCATCTTTTAACCATCCAGGTGGCAGGTCTGAGTGGCATTGTCCAGCCCTGCTCTTGCAGATTTGAAAATACTGATCCTTAGGACTTCAGTTTTCTCCTGGGAATGTGGTAAATCATGCAATAGCTGCGTTGGCTTTTTAGATCTAAAGTTACTAACAAAAAAAAGGCTAAGAGTTGTTACCTGTGGTCTCCTTTACATGAAGATTGTTCTGGACAGGTTCTCACACAGTAGAGTGGTAGCTGAGTCGCTCAGCTTGCACCTGGCAGCGTAACTGGCATCTCATGGGTGGGTCTGCATCCTTTTCTGAGATGGAAAACGGTGTGCAGCTGGTGTTGGTAGGGATCTGCCTATGTGCAGGATTGGTTTTTTCATCTTAATGTACTGCTGTTGGAGACATCTGAAGGAATAGGATTTCTTCTGTTGAAGTCATCATCTTAAATGACTGCAGTCCAGTCTTTGCTTCAGAAATCAGCTGATCACTAGCTATACCTGCATCGTTTGTATTGGTGTGGTGAAATTTGATTAAGGGTTGGTTAATTTAGCAAAATGAAGAATTCCCTGATGATATTTATTTAGATGGCTGTAGGCTGCTCAGCCTTTTCCCTGCAGCTGTCATGCATACACCTGCAAGCCCTCAATGATAAAAAGATCATCAACTTCTGTAGAAAATGCTCTAACCAACTGTGTAAGTGGCATGAAAGATTAATGGAATGTAAGTAGAGGAGGAAAATGTTTTATAATGCTCTGTTTACTTTGTGTGTTTAACAGCATTTTGAAGAGACTCAGTTCTGCTGTTTCTTGCAGTGAAGGAGTGAGGTATTGCTTTGTTTGCACAAGGGAGATCTAGTTGTCTGGACGCTGGCTACCTTGTATTCCCTTTGATGAGGATGGAGCGTGCTGGCCTCAGGACTTCACTCTTTTGTTTTGTGGTTTGTTTTTTTTTTTTTTTAAGGGGAAGATGCTTTATAATTTTATAGTCAGTTTACAATGATACCCCGTTTGCCATGCTTTTTGACTTGTATGATGCAATTTTTGACTACCTTCTTCCTTATTACAGTCTACAACTACCTGAAGGGAGGTTGTAGTGAAGTGGGAGTCGGCCTCTTCTCCCAGGCAACCAGCAATAGGACAAGAGGACACAGCCTCAGGCTTGGCCAGGGGAGGTTCAGGTTGGACACTAGGAAGAATTTCTTCTCAGAACGGGTCGTTAACCATTGGAACTGGCTGCCCAGGGAGGTGGTGGAGTCACCATCTCTGGATGTGTTTAAAAAAAGACTGGACATGGCACTTAGTGCCATGGTCTAGTTGACATGGTGGTGTCAGGGCAATGGTTGGACTCGATGATCCCGGAGGGCTCTTCCAACCTGGTTGATTCTGTGATTCTTTCCAGCACCTGATTGTCTCCATGAAGGGAGTAGTTTGTCTACTGAAAATATGGATTAATTTCCTCAAATCCAGAATTTTGTAGGAGCAATGAACTAACCAGTGAAAATAATGAGAAAACATTCAACATGTTGCCACTGAGTTGAATTGTTAAATACCTTTTGTTTTTTGTTTTTTCTTTTTTCTTCTTTCTGACTTTGTTTCCTAAGGAGCCAACGTTTTACAGCAGTTTCAATGAGACTCTGCAGAGGTTTCAAAACGTGTATTATCAGATTCTGTTCTTTGAGGTTAAATAGTGCTGGAAGCTGTAGATCACCCCATTTGGGACTTGTCTTTAAGACAACAGTTTTCAATTATAAAATTCAAATAAGTCCATTTAGTTTAATGAACCTCTGGCAGTTTGTAGAGCAGTGTAGACAGTGGGCTGAAGTGCAGTTGTCGCAGGGTGCTTTACAAATCTTTTTCATTGTGCCCTGTTGAAATCCAGCTGCTTGTGAGGTCTCGCGGGCTGGCACACAGACCGTGGCACAGCAGTTGGAAGGAAGAAAACCTGAACTGCTCTAGACAGGCTCTTTTCCCGTACAAGATTTTTTTTTTTACACTCATCAATATAAGGCTTAGGGGAAAAAAGCAACCAAGCAAACCCTAATTTTCAGAAAGGACCAGATTTTATTGTTTCCTCACTTATGCATTTTATTCTGATTAACTCAGAGGCTTAAATATTAGTAAGGTGTTTCCAGTAAACATTTTCTAAATGCATGTTTGATCTTAGGTGTTGCTTGACATTTCCACTACAAGGCCCGGTCCTTGAAATTATCAGGATCAGACCCATTGTGTAATGTTGTGTTTCCATCTAAACTTTTTGGAGAGGAAAAGGTATTAAGAAATTAGTGCATTTTATCATAAAAGATTTGCTGATGACACCAAACTGGGAGGACTGGCCAATACCCCAGCAGGCCGTGCTGCCATTCAGCATGACTTGGATAGGCTGGAGAGCTGGGTGGAGAGGAACCTCATGAAGTTCAACAAAGCCAAGTGTAGGATCCTGCACCTTGGGAGGAATAACCCCATGCACCAGTACCGGCTGGGGGTTGACCTGCTGGGAAGCAGCTCTGTGGGGAAGGACCTGGGAGTTCTGGTGGACAACAAGTTCCCCATGAGCCAGCAATGTGCCCTTGGGGCCAGGAAGGCCAATGGTGTCCTGGGGTGTGTTAGGAAGAGTGTGGCCAACAGGTCAAGGGAGGTTATCCTGCCCCTCTACACTGCCCTGGTGAGGCCACACCTGGAGTAACTGTGTGCATTTCTGGGCCCCCCAGCTTGAGAAAGATGAGGAGCTACTGGAGAGAGTCCAGCGGAGGGGTACGGAGATGGTCAGAGGACTGGAGCATCTCTCTTATGAGGAGAGGCTGAGGGAGCTGGGTCGATTTAGTCTGGAGAAGACTGAGGGGGGATCTTGTCAATGCTTACAAATACCTTAGGGGTGGGTGTCAAGAGGAGGGGGCCAGACTCTTCTCAGTGGTGCCCAGTGACAGGACAAGGGGCAACAGGCACAAGCTGAAACATGGGGAAGTCTCATCTGAATATGAGGAGGAACTTCTTTAGTGTGAGGGTGCCAGAGCACTGGAACAGGCTGCCCAGGGAGGTTGTGGATTCTCCTTCTCTGGAGATATTCAAACGTGCCTGGACACAACCCTGTGCAACGTGCTCTGGGTGACCCTGCTTTGGCAGGGGGTTGGACTAGATGATCTCCAGGGCTCCCTTCCAACCCCAACCAGTCTGGGATTCTGTGATTTCTTCTTGCAGAGCACTTTTATGCATCTTCCATGCATCTATGAAGTCAACACTTGATCTTCCCAACAACTTGCACTTCAGACTCACCACTGCAATTCCTGTGATAATTTGCAACCTGACAGTGTCTGAGTAACCGTCTGGTTGCTGTCACTGCTGCTGGAGAGCTGAGATGTGGACAGATGCTCTCTCTCATCTCGGTTATTTTGTTCCCTTCCCCTCGCATCCTGACCTCTTATCTTTTATTCACCTGTTGTTGTTTCTTGTCTATTAGATTTCCTGCCACAAAGAGCTTGCGCCGTGGCTCTGCGTGCTTGCGCGGTGTCTCTCGGAGGGGCGGCTGTGTGGTTTGCCTGGTGTTAGTGCACTTCTTTTTACTCTGCTGCCTATTTTTTTTTTCCTTTTTAATACTGAAATCCCCTTGGCACATTGCAGCTATTTCCTGCAGAGAGGAGACGGGTCTTTCTAGACGTCTGCAGCGCTCTGCTTAAATGATTATTTGTTGCTTCTAGCAAGTGCTTTATTCATTTAACTCCACAAATCCTTTGTTGGTCAAAAATTGTCTGTGTTGGCTAAGGCCATGCTTTGATTTCTTCTGTACCTTATAGAGGCTTGTTGTATTCTAGTTTGTATTTTAGGTCCTTGGTATGGCGTAAAATGGAGAATAAATAAATAAATAAACCCCCTTTGTCTAATTTTGCTTCCTGAAGGGTAATTTTAATAATCTTAATCTATACTATTAATTTTATTGTCCAGAGTGATGCAAGTGGATATGGTATGTTGTGAAACATATTCGGGAGAGTTTTTGTAATATTGATATGTGATACCTACCCAGAACTCTTTATCTGCAGGCTTCAAAGATGGACAGGAAGAATTATTGTTTAACTGTTATCCAAACTGTAAAACATTGAAAACCTCACCCAATTTCTTCAGAAGGGATGGATCATAGTGTATCCTTTAAACTTTGGATTTCACCCCGGGCTGCAGTGTGTACTTAAGAAGCTGCTTCTGTTCAATGGATTTCTGGTGTTCTTTTTACTGGACAAAAAGGTTGCAACGTAAGTGAGTCCCGTAAGTTGGCCACACTTGTAAGCGTAGCCTTAGCTTTCACCAAGGCTAGCTTTAAGCCAGGCTGTGTTGTGTGCAGTTGATACCACAAGCTGTCTGTAGTATTGTACCTTCAAAGGTGTTTTAAAGCGAGGAACTGGGAGGCTTAACAAGGCGTACGTAAGGTGCAGAGCAACGTAGAAACAGGTGGCAGAAAGTTTACTGTGGATTGCTGTTAAAATTGGAGCTTTGTTTGCTCCCCCCCAGCGATTCAGCACTCTGTTCAATTACACTTCACTGGAAAGTTCATTTTCCTGATCAGATGAGAAATATTTAAATTTGATCAGCTTGCCTTTTTTTTTTGGTTGGTGTTTCCCACTCTTTAATGAGTGTTTTCATATGAATAAGTGGCACTGAGTGAAGGCAAGTGAATTGCATGCTTAAAGAAACCTAATCCAGAAGTAATGGAAGATTCTTCCTGGATTTCCAAACTGCACCTGTGCATTTCATAGTACTCTTTTCTGCCTGTAACCACAAATATTTGCATATGGCTGCTCTGATATTGTGGAGCAGAGGAAGAGAGGCTCTAGAGGGACATGCAGATGCTAAACACCTACAGATGCTAAACACCTACAGCAATGGTCAAAAGCAGCAGGGGCTGAATGGTCTTCTGCAAAATGAGCCCGTACCTCCTTGCAAGCATTGTCTAGCATGTTGCAGTGCTGACTTAGCATTAAGTGTAACAAGTGCCAGGTCTTACACTTGGGCCACAACAACCCCCTGCAGCGCTACAGGCTGGGGGAAGAGTGGTTAGAGAGCGGCCCGGCGGAAAGAGCCCTGGGGGTGCTGATCGACAGCCGGCTAAACAGGAGCCAGCAGTGTGCCCAGGTGGCCAAGAAGGCCAGTGGCATCCTGGCCTCTATTAGGAATGGTGTAGCCAACCGGTCTGGGGAAGGGATCGTCCCTCTGTACTCGGCACTGGTGAGGCCTCACCTTGAATCCTGTGTCCAGTTCTGGGCCCCGCACCTCAAGAAAGATGTTGAGGTGTTGGAGCGAGTCCAAAGGAGGGCGACCAAGCTGGTGAAGGGTCTGGAGGGTCTGACCTCCGAGGAACGGCTGAGGGAGCTGGGGGTGTTTAGCCTGGAGAAGAGGAGGCTCAGAGGTGACCTTATTGCATTCTACAACTACCTGAAGGGAGGTTGTAGTGAAGTGGGAGTCGGCCTCTTCTCCCGGGCAACTAGCGATAGGACAAGAGGACACAACCTCAAGCTTCGCCAGGGGAGGTTCAGGTTGAACATTAGGAAGAATTTCTTTTCAGAAAGGGTTATTAGCCATTGGAAGGGGCTGCCCAGGGAGGTGGTGGAGTCACCATCTCTGGAGGTGTTTAAGAAAAGCCTGGACATGGCACTTAGTGCCATCGTCTAGTTACCATGGTGGTGTCAGGGCAATGGTTGGAGTCGATGATCCCAGAGGTCTCTTCCAACCTGGTTGATTCTGTGATTCTGTGATTAATTGTCTAAAATGTGTATTTGCTTTTTGTGTGCAGTATCTGTTCTTTCACTTTTCTTTTATAAAAGCATCCACAGAAGCATAATGCCCACATACTGTTACTACAATGTTCTTCCTGTGAGCCAAATTCTCTAGTCAAGAAATTGATAATTAAGACTCCGTTTATTCTCCATAGCTCAGCAGTAATCATACTTAACAAGGCTGGCCTTAGGGCTGGTAAAATAGGCAGGCAGTTATCCACCCAGCCTAGCTGGAGGCATCAGAAAAAGCAAATTTGCAGAAATGAAACATTTATTGTTCATTAATGTTAAGAGTTTTCTCTTAAAATTGACACTTAATCTCATTTTCTTGGCAGTTTATTGGGCAGGTAGGAAGCTAACAGTGGGCTGGCAAAAGAAATTACTCATCTTCCCTGGAAAACAGACTTGATAATATCAGCTGTGTGGGGAAATATGAGACTTCTCAGTGTAAACAGAAATTCTTGTTGAGTCTCAAATCTGATTCCTGCTGGAGCTGTAATTTTGAGGTTGGTGCCTGTAAGTGGATACTCTTCGAGGTTGTTGTTAACTTTCTTTTGCCACAGTGCAAAATGTGTGGGGTGTGTGTGGGGAGGGCAGCAGCTAAATACAGGATTTGGTAGAAAAACACTCGAGTGAAGGAAATGCAGTGACAGGGTACTAGATGAAGCAGGAGTAGTATGGATCGTGGCTCTGAACTCAAGTGCAGAAGACCGAGAGCTCGTGTGTGGTATATGGGCATTCAGCACATTGCAAAACAAAAAGGGGTTGGGCTGTGGGCATTTGGAGCTGAAAAATTCATGGATTTGTCTCTGACCCATTTTTGTTATTGGCCCTTATAGAATAAAAGAGAGGGGAAAATAAAGCAGAGTTACTTCTCTGATGCCTCAGACTGAGGTACGATAGTAGGACAGCATGTCATAGAATCACAGGACGGTTTGGGTTGGAAGGGACCTTAAAGATCATCCAGTTCAAACCCCCCTGACATGGGCAGGGACACCTTCCACCAGACCAGGTTGCTCCAAGCCCCATCCAACCTGGCCTTGAACACTGCCAGGGAGGGGGCAGCCACAACTTCTCTGGGCAACCTGGGCCAGCGTCTCACCACCCTCACAGCAAAGAATTTCTTCCTCAGATCCCATCTCAATCTCCCCTCTTTCAGTTTAAAACCGTTCCCGCTCGTCCTGTCACTCCATGCCCTTGTAAAAAGCCCCTCTCCCGCTTTCCTGTAGCCCCTTCAGGTACTGGAAGGTGCTAGAAGGTCTCCCCGGAGCCTTCTCTTCTCCAGGCTGAACAGCCCCAGCTCTCTCAGCCTGTCTCCATAGCAGAGGTGCTCCAGCCCTCTGAGCATCTTCGTGGCCTCCTCTGGACTCGCTCCAACAGCTCCATGTCATTCTTATATTGGGGGCCCCAGAGCTGGATGCAGCACTGTAGGTGGGGTCTCATGAGAGTGGAGCAGAGGGGCAGAATCATCTCCCTCAACCTGCTGGCCACGCTGCTGGGGATGCAGCCCAGGATATGGTTGGCTTTGCTAAAACTAAATCTTCACTGTCAAGCAGGAAAAGAAATTTGAAAATGCAGGTGGAGGAGACTCATTCATTCGTGCATCCTTTTGAGAGGAAGATGAACAGATTTCTTTAGGCACCCAAATATTTCCACATATGCTGTACATGTCTCTGCATGTGAACAAAATTCTTAGTAGCCTTGAAGTTTTGTGGTTCAGCAGCACGTATCACCAGCCTGAGCTCTCTGGCACTTTTACTGCCTAAAGCACCTGCGGTCCTGCCTGTTGCTGGCTTTGCAAAAGCTTTCCCTATTGAGTGTTGCCAAATGCCCCAGAAAAAGCGTTTCTTGGTAACTGCCCTTGTGTCTCTTCTCAGTTTGCACTAAGCCTTTTGACATGGGACAGAGCAAAGAAGTCTGTTGTGCATTTCATTCACATCAGAGCTCATTTTGTAGTAGTTTGTTGGTGCAGATAAGCTGTGCACATTTATGGGGACATGAGTGTTATACAGAATAAAGATTAACCTGTGTGGGGTGTGCTCTCTGGGGTGCTGGGAGCTGTGATGTTAAATCTTTTTTGGGGGCTCGAGTGCATTTGAAGCTAAAAAATAGCATGTTACGAAGGGAGGTGAATTGCTTCATAGTTTTGCAGCTGATCATCTCTGTATAGTGTTTCCGTGCTCCTGTAGCTATCTGTTGTGCCACATGATGTGTAGTACAATGCTGTTTGTTTTCTTCTGCTGTTGAATAGCTTAGTAAACATCATGTTCTTTCAGTTCACAACAATGAAAGAAATTTATTAGCTTGTGAAGAAATTATGGCTTGTTTTCTGTCCTTTTATATCATCTGCCTGTTTTTTCTTGCATTGTTTGAATGCTGGAGTTAGCTTTTTTCTTTTTTTTTCCCCTTTCTTTCCTTGCCAAATTAATGTATCACGCTGTAGGAGTAAATTTACAGAGGAGGTGAGATTGTGTGGTAGTTCTGCAGTCCAGGCACCTGCGGGTCTTGGATAGGTCTATAAAAAACATCGATTTGTCAAAACACAGAGATAGCCAAGAGTAAGTGTGTAGTGTGAGAATATCTTGTTGGGTAGTGTGTGGAGTCTGCTGGTGTGAGTTGTTGCTGGGACCAGATTAGTTACGTTGGTTCTTAAAGGAAAGTTTCTCTCATCCCTACTTAATGTACTCCATTTTCAAAGCGTTGTATGTATTTACTATGATAGATAGTAGCTATAGTCTGTAGCATATTCTGCATTATAGAAATGAGAAATTGTGTGACTTTCTCAAAGCTCCTTAGTGTTTTAGTGAGAGAAGCATTTCATTTTGCAGCTCAGAGGAAAATGCTGAGACTGAGGTCTGTGGAGAGAAAAAAGTTTTAATGATTCAAGTACATTTTGCAACTGCTTCAAAATACCACGTTGAGCATTTATAGATAGTTCATAGAATCAATTTGGTTGGAAAACACCTTTAAGATCATCAGGTCCAACCATTTACTTAGCACTGCCAAGTCCATCACTAACCCATGTCCCTCAGCACCACATCTACACGGCTTTTAAATCCCTCCAGGGATGGGGACTCCACCACTGCCCTGGGCAGCCTGTGCCAGTGCTTGACAACCCTTTCCATGAAGAAATTGTCCCTGATCTCCAATCTAAACCTCCCCTGGCACAACTTGAGGCCGTTTCCTCTTGTCCTGTCACTTCTTACTTGGGAGAAGAGACTGACCCCCACCTCGCTACACCCTCCTTTCAGGCAGTTGTAGAGAGCGAGAAGGTCTCCCCTCAGCCTTCTTTTCTCCAGGCTAAACACCCCCAGGTCCCTCAGCGGCTCCTCGTCACACTTGTGCTCCAGACCCTTCACCAGCTTCATTGCCCTTCTCTGGACTCGCTCCAGCACCTCAAGGTCTTGTAGTGAGGGACCCAAAACTGAACACAGGATTCGAGGTGCAGCCTCACCAGTGCCGAGTCCAGGGGGACGATCCCTGCCCTGGTCCTGCTGATACAAGCCAGGATGCTGGTGGCCTTCTTGGCCACCTGGGCACACTGCTGGCTCATATTCAGCCAGCCATCGACCAACACCCCCAGGTCTTTTTCCACCAGGTTGCTTTCCAGTCACTCTTCCCCAAGCCTGTAGCGGTGCATGGGGTCGTTGTGCCCCAAGTGCAGGACCTGACACTTGGCCTTGTTGACCCTCATCCAGTTGGCCTTTGCCCATCGATCCAGCCTGTCCAGGTAAGCATCCATAAGCCAGAAATCTTGCCTCCCAGTGTTTTGAATTACTCTTTAGCTTTTGATGGCTGCAGTCTGTTGAACTGCTGTAAAGCAACAGTTGAGGGTAAGTTCAAACATACTTTTGGGTCCTAGTTATGCCAACATCTAAGACACTTTGTTCCTTCATCTGCTGTGCTGAGGAAGGACTCTTCTGGAGCTGCAGAGTTCATTCAGATTTCTAGAAAGGTACAGCCTCTTGCAGAAATGGTAGAGATGGCAATTATATTTGATCAATGTGAATACATTTTCTTATATATTTACCTTTGGAAACTAGATATTCCTGTCTGATGAGAACTGTTGTAGGAAGCAGTTTAAGGCTTTAGGCATCTTGTAGAATGACAGTGCTTCGGGGCTCCTGTAAAAGTCTTTGCACCTACTCCCTGTGCTGGTTATTTGAGTTGGATGCTGGAAAGAGGAGATGAAAAATGCTTGTGATTTACAGATCAAATTCTACTGAAATGAATAGTCCCAATGTACTTTTTTTTATTAATCTAATTCCAGTGTAAACTCCCTGACCTCAGGGGAAATAGCAAGGCTTCTTTTTTTTCTTGTATGCAATATGTTATACATCCTATGATAAAACATGTCAGGATTGTGTCTGGTCATCTCCTCTGTACTGTCTTCTGTATGTGGAAGTGACTCCAGTGAATTAAGCATTTTGCATTTGCGCAAGCTGTATTTTTAACTATGTAAAATCAAAAGTCAATGAGATTTGGCTCAATGAATTTCTGTTTTACTGTAGCGTAAAAACGTCTCTTAACAGACTTAACATCCGGCTGGAATTATTCTAATCCAGTTGAGCTCTTGCTAATGAGACAGGCATCTGCGGCCATCCAGCTGCCAAGTACAAATTACAGGTACCTTACGGGGGAGGCGGATTCTCATGTAGAAAAATGGAAATGAAAAAACAAGTGAACTGCTCAGGGGATCCTGCTGGAGATCCCCACTGAGTTCATAGCCTGACGTTCCTTCTGTTTGTCATAGTGTTGAATGCTTTTCGTTTTCAGGGAGTTCTAGAAAGCTAATGTATATTTATCATTGTTTCATAATCCTGTCCTGTTTTGTATTTCCCCCTTCAAAGTTCTTTCTGCAAAGATCCTTTCCCAGACAATTTTGAGCCTTTCTATTTGGCAAACTGTGACTTTTCTTCTTCCTCGCCACACATTTTAATAGAACTGAAACAAGCAATGATGCCCTTGGCTTACTTTTCTGCAGTGTTAGCAGGAATGTATATAATCTCAAGAATATTAAGTATTCCTTGCTTTGTTTTTCTTTTCTGTGCAAAGCAAGAAAAAGAAATGACTCCTGTACCAAGGGGCTTAGGTAGGAAATTCAGGTGTACAAGGTGATGTTTCAGATTCAAAGCGACATGGCTCCTTTTTGTAGTTGCAGATCCTGCTAGACGTCAAGGATTTGATGTTGTGTTTTTGAAGGAGGAAATACATGGTAATGAATTATTAGAGTAAAGAGAAGCTGGTGAGTTAGTTTTGGTTTAAGTAGGTAAAGTGAGGACTCAGCTGATTGATGCAGTGACTTGAGAAGAACATGAGCAGAAGGGTCTTACTGCTGTCTGTAAGCAGTTGTAAGTACTCATACTGCTTTTGAATATGTTGCAGAAATTTATATGTTACAGCCATGCTGGACAAAAATGTGAATTATTATCTGGGAAAAGATTTAATATGTTTAAAAAAAAAAAAATCCAGAAGATGCATTCTCAGTTTTATAGCACACATTTTGGCTTTCAACATCTTCGCTGTTAAAGAATGGGTTTGCTTTTCTCGAAGTGCTCTTTGGTGGTTCTTCAGTGCATGATCATGGGATGGATCACACATGAACTTCTGTTCTCCAGCTGTTAATCCAGACTCCTGTTACAACTGGAAATAACCAAGTCCTCAAAAGAAAACCTTATACTTCTGAAACTTGCTGGTCTTTCAGTAAAATAAATGAAAAAGCGATCTCTGATACTGCTTTTCTCCATTTGGATCTTGGGTTGTGATTTAAACTTTCGTCCTATCCATAAAGAAGTGATCTACAGGTATTTAAGGCAAACTCGTGTGGGTGGAGGGAGGAGAAAAAAACCTGTTAGGCTTAAATTGTTTGCTGTTGTGTAGAATTATTTGTCCCTTTTGGTGTAGTAAGTTGTCACTTTAATGTTTTAAACTAGAACAGACTAATGGGCTGTAAATATATATAAATTTTCTGGTCAAAATATGAATATGATGTTTTTAGTGATGATTGTTTCCACAATATTTTCCCAAAACAGGTAATTAAAGAAAGCAAGAGGTTCCCAATACAGGTGTTAATTCTGGGAAGATTTCCCAGCTGGTGCATGCGACAGAGCCAGCTGGGAATCTTGGAATGTGGCAGTTGACTGAGCCTGAAACCCCCACTGAGTTCAGGTCTTGCAGGTTAGGGTCACAGGCTGGAAAAGTCTGTAACGGTGTGTTAATATGGTCTTGTCCTTGGTGAGCGCGTCCCTGGGATGTTCAAAGCAGGGTTTTGCCAAAGTCTGTAACTCTTCCCTTCTCCCTGCTCCAGCTGCCTGACAGCCCAGTGGTTTCAACTGGAACTCTGCAAGAATGGATCATGCTTGTCTTGTCTTCTTGCAGGTTTGGATGCTGAAATATCTTGGTGGGGTGAAGGGAAGGCCCCATGTTGGCAGTTACCGCATGTAAATGCGCAGGAGTTGGGTAACATCAACTCCAGCACCTCCAAAACATTACTCAGCTTTAGGTGATCTAAATTACTGGAGCCTTCCAGAGGATAAGACCAAAGAAGTGCTCTATTGAGGCAGATTAATGGTTTGTCTCCAACAGTGGTAGTGAAGTGAGAGTCGGCCTCTTCTCCCAGGCAGCTAATGATAGGACAAGAGGTCATAGCCTCCAAGCTTCACCAAGGGAGGTTCAGGTTGGACATTAGGAAGCATTTCTTCTCGGAAAGGGTCATTAGACATTGGAAAGGGCTGCCCAGGGAGGTGGTGGAGTCACCATCTCTGGAGGTGTTTAAGAAAAGCCTGGACATGGCACTTAGTGCCATGGTCTAGTTGCCATGGTGGTGTCAGGGCAATGGTTGGACTCGATGATCCCAGAGATCTCTTCCAACCTGATTGATTCTGTGGTAATACAGAATGTTAGAGAGGGGATGCAGGCGTGGGCAGTTGGTGTCTAGTGCCTCCGTATTTCCTTAGTGTCCGCAGTTGGTGGGTTAGGGATGTTGGGGGATACATTCCACCTAGTTTCTTTCAGTATTTGTTTTGACCTGTTGTCTGCGAATACATTTGAGTCCTTTTTCTGAACCTGCTGATGCTCGGAGCCTCAAATCCTGCAGCAAGGTTCAGGAGTTGACTACCTACAGTGTAAGTGTGCTTGATCCTTTCCTACACTGATTTGTTAGTTTCAACAAGTGCTGCTAGTTCTAGTAGTGATTGATATGGTGAAAAACTGTTTTGCATTTATGTTTTTCATCTTGTTTCAGTCTTCTGCAGACCTCAGTCGTATCTCCTTATGTGGATGTGACTGGAAGTTGTTAGGAAGCCAGAGCTGGGCAGGAACTTGCTGGAACGTTAGGAAAGGCTTGTCACATCCTCTGACATTACAGTGATGCAGGCTTAGCCTTGGAGAAAGATCTTTAGCTTTTGTAACAAACTACTGGTGTTGCAGATGGATTCAAGCCAAAGCCTGAACAGCTTTGGCAAATGAAGAATTCTGAAACTGAGTTTTAGTTAATTAAAACTAAAAACTTTCTAGTCCGTGCTGTAGGCCAGTTTGGTTCCTCTTCTACATTGTCTGTAGCAATCCACGTTTCTCCTGCAATCCATAACGCAGGTTAGAGAGAATCGATGTTTTCATTAACCACCAAGACAAGCAATATGGTTCAGCTTCAAACTCAAACAATATGTCAATTCCTGAAAAGGATATACGTTCGTGCCTGGTGTAACCACGCTGAAGAGCATTCTTCTAGCAAAAATAAGTGGTTCTTCACAAAGGAAGCGTATTTATCTCCAAGTACTCTTAATGGAGGAAAGTTTAATGCCAAACACATTCTTGCAGATGTTTTCCATTCATCTATTATAGCATGAACCTAAACTTCACTGCGTCTCACAAGTACTGTATGTTTAATGCTATTGCATTAACTGTATGCTTAGCTTTGTTTCCTAGCACATCTTCACACATTGCTTTGTCTGAAGTATTTACATGACCTTTGCTAACAGTGTTGGAGTGTTTCAGTGGTACTTGGTGCATGTAATTGCAGCTCGTGTTTGAGGAGCCAGTGCTGTGTATTCCCCAGGTGAGAAAGAGAAACTGAGCCACAGGGACACGGATCTGCCTGCTCAGCCTGTTACATTGAAATGCAGACATTTACACCAGGAGTCTGTAGTAGCTAAGAGCTGTGTGTAGCTCACGCTCTAGTGTCGAGATGCAGTCTGCAACGTGAGGGTGCTGTAAGTATGATGTCAGAGGTCTGCAGTAGAGCAGAGGCTTTAACTCAGATTTCTTAATTCCAGGCTTATTTTTCTAACCACTACTTACTTTCCAGATCCTTTTTGTGTGATATTGAAGTGCTTTGCATAGAGTACAAATTAAGAAAAATCTCTCTTTTTTTTTTTTTTTGGTGAAAACATGATTTAAGACACAACTAAGAATGTTTGGGAGTAGAACATTAATAAGCATTCCTGTTTCTGTAGCTACCATGAAGCATGGAACTTGAAATGCTACAAATAAATTTTATGCAATGGAAGAAGCTACAGAATCAGTGGAATTTTTTCAGAAAGGGTTATTAGACATTGGAATGGGCTGCCCAAGGCGGTGGTGGAGTCACCATCTCTGGATGTGTTTAAGAAAAGCCTGGACATGGCACTTAGTGCCATGGTCTAGTTGCCATGGTGGTGTCAGGGCAATGGTTGGACTCGATGATCCCAGAGGACTCTTCCAACCTGGTTGATTCTGTGATTCTGTGAATGAGGAGGGGCGTCCTCATCTCTGCATATTCTTTGTGCAAAAGGAGAGCTGCATCTGCTTCCCCTGTAGAAGGTGCAGCTCATGGAATTTGGGAGCAGGAAGGAGGGTGTGAAGCACCCACTCTGATAGTCTGAGGCATAACAAAAGAAAGAGGATCTCTCCTCCTCATTTCCGTGTGGTATCTGTTATGACCTTCTGCCACTGCCATCTGAAAGGGAAAAGGAGTGTTAAAACAGTTTAAAACAAAACACATCACTTGGGTACATTGTCTTCTTTGAGGGTGTTGGAGGATATATTTTGGCTTTAATTCCTCTGTGCTCCTTGGTAGTTGAGTAGGACAAGTGTGCGTATGCTCCAGTGCTCCTGCCCTCCTCTCGTGCCGTGTTCCATATGGTGGTACAGATTTGCTTGCTCACTTGAGTTTTCTTAGCTGCTCTTTCTGGGATCGTGATCCCCTGTGAAATGGCTTTTTAAAATTCTTCTTAAAGATTGAATCCTTGAGTAGGTGGTGCAGCCTGTTGTTTTTCTTTGAAGGGGAGAAAGAGTAGCGAACTGGAAGTTTGGGGTATGTCTGACTTTTTGAGAGAGAGGGAGCATTTCTTGTATGATTAAGTTCTTTGTTTACATTTATTTGAGATGAGCTTCTGCACTTGAGTTCCTACTACTTTCCTAACGGTATGGAAGAATTCAGAAAAATCTATCAAATACAAACTGTTCTCGTGTCCTGCTTGTTACTCTCAA
Source organism: Nyctibius grandis (assembly GCF_013368605.1). Classification (NCBI taxonomy): domain Eukaryota; kingdom Metazoa; phylum Chordata; class Aves; order Nyctibiiformes; family Nyctibiidae; genus Nyctibius; species Nyctibius grandis. The sequence goes on along the minus strand of NC_090662.1, from coordinate 2,925,685 downwards.
ACCATAAGGAAATAGGTTTCTCTCCTTTGCTATTTTTCGATGATGTGCAGCAGTTCTCACCTTCTAACTTTTACTGTAGAGGACAAGTGACAGTTGAAAGTTGATATTTTCTTTCTTACTTGACAGCAGGAGACACTGGTTTTAGTTTGACTGGACCTCATTGCTTTAACAAATCCGAAGTGAAAGCCATTATGGTAGCAGAGAGCAGCAGCAGCGTTCAGCGGTGGTTTTTTGTCTTTCCAACTATTTGACCTTTTCCACACAAATAGCTTAAGAAATCCCCTGAAAACTCAAGAAGTTCTCCTGGCAGTGTATTTTTTCAGTCTTTTGGGTTGGAAACAATGGCTGTTCTAGTCTTTTACTATTTTTATACTCTTTCAGTGTAGGATGCATACCAGCTGAAGAGGCAGCTTCAGTTCAGAGGCCCAAACTTCTGTGATTTAAATGAAATTGTAGTCTCCACATGTTCATGCTCTACTGGTTGTGTTTTTAAAGGCATCTCACTTCAGCAAGTAGATGCTCCAGATTTCATTGAGAGTTGTGATTGTTCCGTGATATTCAAGCATATGACCCAAAACAGTTTGTATTTGTGTGCAGTTCTGGGCCCCACACTTCAAGAAAGATGTTGAGGTGTTGGAGCGAGTCCAGAGGAGGGTGACCAAGCTGGTGAAGGGTCTGGAGGGTCCTACCTATGAGGAATGGCTGAGGGAGCTGGGGTTGTTTAGCCTGGAGAAGAGGAGGCTCAAAGGTGACCTTATTGCAGTCTACAACTACCTCAAGGGAGGTTGTAGTGAAGTGGGAGTCAGCCTTTTCTCCCAGGCAACTAGCAATAGGACAAGAGGACACAGCCTCAAGCTTCGCCAGGGGAGGTTCAGGTTGGACATTAGGAAGCATTTCTTCTCAGCAAGGGTCATTAGCCATTGGAAGGGGCTGCCCAGAGAGGTGGTGGAATCACCGTCTTTGGAGGGGTTTAAGAAAAGCCTGGACATGGCCCTTAGTGCCCTGGTCTAGTTGACATGGTGGTGTCAGGGCAACGGTTGGACTCGATGATCCCAGAGGTCTCTTCCAACCTGGTTGATTCTGTGATTCTGCATGCAGTGGTTTTTTTTTAAATATCTTTATTTTTGCTTATTTTCTCATTATAAGTTCTCTAAAGTGGTTCAGAAATTGTTAGCAGAGCTACAGAACTCATTCTTGCTGGTTCTTCAGGTTGTGATATACCAGTGTTTAGGTCACAACTACTGTAACTGATCTCTTTTTCACCACAAAGTGTGCAGTTTTCAGTGTCTATATTGATTTAAACCAGAAACCTGTATGGACCATAGCTACCCTTCCAAGGATAAAGGAAGAGGAAAATTCAGGGTGACTTTTTTTGCAGAAACCAACTCTGAGTGCTACATACTGTAGGATGTAAGAATATGTCTTTTTAGCTGTTGCTGTCTCCTGAGTCTTTCTGGTGGTGTAATTGAGCCATTCCAGGTGTGGGCGTCTGGATCTGATGGCCGGATGGGTCTCAGGAGGGGGTGAGTAGAGTGAAGAGAGAGAGGGAGAAAGAGAAGATTGTCTTGATTCTTGAGTAAATCTTTGAAAATTTGGAGTGAGACCAAGGAACTTTTTTCTCCTGTGGCAGTTTCATTAAATTTTGAACAGTTTGGTTGGAATCTCAAACTTCATTGATTTAAAGAACAAGATAGAACTAAAAATCTTACTGGATGATGAGAGGTTAAAATAAATGGGTGGCGAGGGGGAATAAGGGTCCATGACACTTCTTTGCTGTACTGGTGTATGTTTGAAAACAGATTGACTATTGGAAGGCAAGGGTAGGCTTTTGATGATTTCTCTGTGTACTTTTGGTAGGTAAGTAGTAGTAACTGCAACACTCCTAACAAATAGTTGCACTGGTCCCTGAGTCTAAAGTAGAATTTCTTCCTTATATTTCTTTGTAAGTAATAAATCAGGATATATTTCATATGTAATACTGTGCCCATATTAATGAGACTCTGGAAATATGGTAACTGATAGATAACTTTCCCTTTTCATAAATCCAGTAGTAATGAAGCTCCAAAGCATCTGAAAATTGGGGAAGTAATAAACCATGATATTAATGTTTTTTTATTTTCTTAAAGTACATAGTTCTCTACTAAACACCAGACAGGCACGTTTACCAGAAATAAACTTCACTCAGTGAAGTGTACAGACTAAGAGTGACTGGTTTGCTGTAGGTGATGCATTTTTTAGGCAAAGGCTTCCTGTCCTTATAGATCATTTCAAGATAACCCTATTTTTCTGATCTTTTTGTCCTTAGGACTTTATCTACCAGTGATGATGTTGAGGACCGAGAGACTGAGAAAGGTCGTCTGGAAGAAGCTTATGAGAAGTGTGACCGGGATTTGGATGAGCTCATTGTCCAACACTACACCGAGCTCACCACCGCGATCCGCACGTACCAGAGCATCACGGAGCGCATCACCAACTCGCGCAACAAGATCAAACAGGTGAAGTCTGGTTTTGCACGTGTTTGTGTTTGCATCCGCTCGATAGCGTGTGGTCTGGGTACAAATCTGTGCAACTCCTCTATTTTTTCCCCACGTACTGTCCTTTTATTGGGAGTGTAATGTTGTAAGCTCCCATTTTAACCTTTTATTTCTCTCTTTTCCCAGCTACTTGTCATCATTCTGAACTGAACTAAAAATTGACTTCAGATCTCAAGCACTCTTACCCACTAATTCCGAGCTAGGCCTGATTTTCAAGGCGCCCTGTGGCATGGCTAGGAGCGGACCATCCCATCCTAATACAGTGGTCCCAGGCTATGTCCTACTAGCAACAAGTTTTCCATAGGATCTCTCTGTTGTTTGAGAACAGAAGTAATTAAAAAGCAAAATGAGAGGTGGATATGAAGCACAAAGCTTTGCAGTGCCCCCCATTTTATTGTCTGGGCATGTTGCTATCAGGTTATCAAGTCTAAGGGCTGCTAAGCTAACACCTTTCTATCTAATCTATTCATGTTTTGATATGTTGACCTCCAACCACCTCCTAACTAGTCTGGGTGATTTCATCAGCTTGCTTTTCTCTCACAGAATATGAATTTTGGTGCTATTTCCAAACTCAGTTCTGTTGTGTGAATGTACATGAACTCTGTGCCCCCGTATCTTTGTATTTTGAGTGCTCACACTTCAGTAGCGTGCCAGTAAATAACTCTGGCACTCTTTGTTGTGGACTTGTTCCATCTGCTCTCTCCCTGCAGCAATGGATTAGTTCTTTGGACTCCTGTCCTATCTTTTACTTCCTGGGTAGTTTGCTTATACTTCAACTTGGCAAACTAAGCACCAAATTTATTCTGGGTTTTTTTTTTTTTCATGGCTCGGTGGAGGTCTCATCTTAAAACCTTTCACAGCGGTGCTTTAGGAGCAGTAGGCTTTTACCCTTCTGGGGCTATGTACTGACCCTTGTGGCTTTTAAAATTCATTTAGCATTTTCAAAGAAAATGAGACCATTCTGATGCTTTCCAAGGGTAAGAGTTCATTCTAGGATTTATGTACAAAGCTCAGCACTTTGAAAGCGGAGATCAATTGCACTAAATTTGAAATAAACTGTAGCCCGTGGCCTATTTTCACACAGTATACTAAGCTTTGCAGAGGTCAAAACAAACATATAGGGCTGTGACCTTTTGGTCCTGCCTAAAAGAATGACTGTAAAGGTGAAGGACCTTTTGATATTTAAGTTTTCTTATTAGTTTTGGTCAATATGTATTGAAGTAGCTTTGACCTAATCTCATGGGAGGCCCCAGATCTGGTTTGTCATCAATCTGTATTACACTATCAGACTTTCTTTTCATGTTCCCCTCTTGTGGAAGGTAGATGATTGCACAGGTATTTACTTGCATGGGGAATTGTGCAAGTGACAGACAGTCTAGATCCCTCTGTGTATCTACCTTTTGTAGTCAATTCTTGTATGAATTCCTGTTGGGAAAGGCTTAGTTTTGAATCCAGCTCTAGAGGTGTTACCACTGTAAAACTGAATTACCAAGTAGAAACAATTTGGCCTACCAAGGGGAGGTTCTTTCTTAAAGACTTGCTGTTCATTCCTTCCCCTGATCCCAGATGTAGATATAGTTGATCTTCTTTCTTGCAAGGGCAGGAGTAGGAATGTCTTGTGAGATTCCTTCTAGCCCCACGATTGTTTTGCTGACCTAAATTGTCTCTGTGTAACAGCAGTCCACTGATGATGGCGTGCTAGGTCAGTGAAACATTTTAAATTAAGGTATTGAACAGGGATTAAATCTGAAATGAACTCTGTGCATTTTAGTTTGCCTCTGCTTTTGCAGCAAGTTATGACATTCTTACATTAGCTTTTATGTTGGCTGAGGATTTTTCTGTTGTTCTTTGCAGAAGGACATGTCAGAGTGCAATGTTATTGTATTGAAATCTTAGTCTCTTCTGACTCTGGATGGAGACTGTCTTATGTAGCTGTTGATGTCTACCAGTTTTCTGTATTTTGGTCTGTCTAATGTGTGTCACGTGTATTTTTTTAAACTACCTTTAGATGGACGGGGTAGGAGAATGTGCAGCTGAAGTGGGATTTCTGGAGTGCTTTGAAGGCTCATTATTTAAAAATAAATTGAAGGGCCTACTTCTGAGAGTCGCTCTTCATGTGTAATTCAGTGAGAGTTCAGCCTGAGAAAAGGTTGGACCCTAAGTATTCATAACTTAGCACAAAAACAAGAGTGGTGTGAAAGCGATGTGTGAAGCTGTGTTGTTAATTGCTTCCACATTTTAATATGTATTATTGATTTGCATTATGCAAGAAAAGCTAGGTTATACTGACCTTACCAGAGGATATGGGGAGAACCTGAAAGCAGGGAATGCAGACTTGCACGTTTGAGCAGAAAGAAAGGAGAAGAAAAACTCTTGATGTTTCCCAAATGGGGTGAATAGGAGAGACTTTGCCACTTAGAGAGGATGGCATGAGGCTCAAAAACAGAGTGGCAGACACCAAGGTGTTTCTCTGGGTGATGTAAAGGCCTTGATAAATAATGGAAATGCTGAATTGAACTGTATCTGCTGTTTGTTTTGATGAAAGCATCTCTCTTACAAAAAAAATTGGTGTTGCTCGAGGTATTAGGAAAATGGTTGTAATCTTAGATAGTTGGGTTTCAAGAGATGGACACTGACACGGTTTTAAAGCTGGGCCAGCTATTAAACCTGTGGCAGATGCCCTCTGTTATCCTCCCCCCCTCCCCCCAAAGGGAAAGGGAAAAGGGAGAGAGACTTCTGGGTTGGAAAGTTAAAACAGTTTTAATAAACTATAATAATGAAAAAGAGTATAATAATAATAATAGAAATAATCAAATATATACAAATATATATACAAAACCAAGACTGAGCTCCCCTGAAGTCAGCCACGTCACCACCGGCACTGCAGGGCAGGCTCCGGGAAGGCCCAGGCTGGGCCTAGCAACGGTCGAGAGCTGGATTCAGGGATGCACGGATCGGGATCGGGGGCAGCAGGAAAACAGACGGAGTCCTCCTTGGACACCGGCCATAGCAGAAAGAGAGCGAGACCCTCGTGATCCCCCCCTTTATACCAAGAATGACGTGTGTGGGATGGAATACCCTCGTTGGTCAATTTTGGGTCACCTGCCCTGTCTGCTCCCCGCTGCAGCTGCGACCCCCCTTCGGCTCTTCACTCGTAAGCAGTGAGGAATTCAGCAGTGACCTTGGTTTCTCTAAGAATAAGTACAGCAAGAGCCTTTCTGCACAACATCCCTACCGGTGCCTCAGTGATAACTACAAACTTCGAGCGTTATCAGTCCTGGAAGCAGACACTGTCTGCAAACATGCAGTTAGTTTCAGAAAGTGCAGTTACTTAGAGGAGACTTAGCTGAAAGTAAAAGTCACTGAAAGGAAAATCAGCCTGGTTTAGGCCAAACCAGGACAGACACCAAACTTGAAGAAAGGAGGAGACGTGCCAAAAGATTTAATAGGCAGATGGAAAATGTTTACAGCAGAAAAATTAGTAGTGGCTTATTTGCTTTCACTGAAAATTGGATTCTTGCTGTATGCCAAAATACTGCATTGATTTTTGGAAAACGTGTTAATAAGTCTTTGGTCATGGTTAATAGGATCCTGTGTTTGTTCACGTTATGATAGTTCAGTTAAATTTTCACTAGTAGTACAAAACTTGTACTAAAAAAACATTTGACTATGAAAGCAGTTCTGGTTTGTGTGTGCTATATAAACCAGAAATTTTAAGGAACTTGGATTTGGTTATATTTTTGATATTTTTGGAATTCCTAATAAAGTAAATGTGGGAAAGGACTGATCTGTGTTAGAAGCACCAATTACAGAGACAGATTTGATTAATCTTTTGACATGTTGCTTGTAGGTGAAGGAGAATCTGCTATCATGCAAGATGCTGCTGCATTGCAAGCGGGATGAGTTGCGCAAGCTGTGGATTGAAGGGATTGAGCACAAACATGTCTTGAATTTGCTGGATGAGATAGAGAACATCAAGCAAGTGCCTCAGAAGCTGGAACAGTGCATGGCCAGCAAGCACTACCTCAATGCAACAGACATGCTGGTAAGATGTGGTACCTCGTGTTGGGGCCAGTATCTACCAGAAACACACTGGTCAGCTGTCAGATCACCTGCAGACAGATCTGTTGTCTGTGTTATTTGCTTTTTTTCCTGCTTAGTTTCTTCTTTTGTTGCTTTCTTGTACTGTTTGGTTTTGGTTTGATCCTTCCTGACTGGATTTAGGGTCACAGTCTCCCATCCTGTTCGGTTAGCTCTTGTCTTTCAGAGCTGTCTTTAGCTGTTTACTTGTCCTGATTGTGATGCTTTCTCTAACCATCTAGTTCTTTACCCATTTGATCTGCACATAGGATTTCCTTCTGCTTTTGCAACCTGGTGCTTTATTTTAAAATTAACTTCCCAGACACCTGCCTGTATCATCTTATTTCTTTATATTTTATCAAGTATTTCAAAACCATTTTTGTTATGGAATAACTATCCTGTTTCTCTCCTGTTTAATCTCCCAGAATGCACTCACAACTTCGGTCATTATTCAGAGGAGAGACTGTCTTTTACCATTTAGGTGTATTTGCCTCTCATTGTCTTCCTCTAGGTCTTTTACCAGGACTCTTAATCCTTTCTACTTATTTCCAGCTCTTTTTTCATCTTTTTTTCTCCCTCACTTCAAGTGTTTTTCCTTTTCAGTTCCATTTCTTTTATAAGCATCCCTTTCAATTCCAGTCTTGTGGTGGAGGTAGAAGTTTCCGGAACTTCTCTAATAACAATCTTTTTTTTCTCTCTTTGTTTCTGAACTTAACAAGCACACTTCCTCACCAGGCTCCAGTCCTTTCTTCCCTGGAACTGTCTTCTACCAGTAGTTAAAAACTTTACAAGGGGGGTGATCCTTCCTTTCTACTCAGTCCTGACATCTCGAGTGCTGAGTCCAGTTCTGGGCTCTCCAGTACAAGAGAAAGATGAAGTTACTGGATTGAGTCCAGTGAAGGATCACAAAGATGGTTAAGGGACAGGAGCATCTCACATATAAGGAGAGGCTGAGAGAGCTGGGACTGCTTCACTTAGAGAAGAGAAACCTCAGGGTTATAAATGTCTGAGGGGAGAGTGCAAAGAAAGCAGCACCAGACTTTTCTCAGTGGTGCCCAGTGGCAGGAGAAGGGGCAATGGGCACAGATGCAAACATAGGAAATTATGTCTGAACATAAGAAAACACTTTTTTACTGTAAGGATGGTTGAACACTGGAACAGGTTCCCCAGAGAGGTTGTGGAGTCTTCATCTATGGAAAATTTTCAAAACCAAACCGGACAAAGTTCTGGGCAACTGGCTCTAGGTGACCACGCTTGAGCAGGGGGCTGGATTAAATGTTTTCTAGAGGTCCTCTCCAACCATAAGCAGTCTGTGATTTGAAAGTGGAGGCAAAAGAAGTATGTCTGTTCATATGTCTGTGTTTGCCAGAGAGTGCCTTTAGGGCAGTGTTTTCATTGCTGCCTTTTGTTATTGTTTTTTAAAACTTTACTGTCCTTTGTATTTCTCTCAGCTGTGCCTCCTCACTTCTTTTTAATAAGTCATTATCACCGGAGGAAGAGCTGGAAATCTTAGTGTTGTCACCTTGTATTTCTTGAGCCCAGACTTGAACTTTAATTTCCTTCTTTCCATTTTATCTCATTTTACCTTAAATACGACTTTCTAAAACTTACCTTGTTCCCTCTGAAACATTTTCGACAGTTTGATGTCAGTCTCCTTGTCCCTTTCTCTGATGGCAAGTGTAACCCTCTCTGGATTTTTGTTGTTGCTGTCACATCCTCTTCTCTGATTTCACTCTGCCATCACCTTCCTGTTGTTTTCTGTTCTCATGTTCTGTTTTCATGCCACACCTCGTGCAATCATCATTCTATAACCTGGTCACAATTTTCCCTTTCTTCCTTTTTAAAACCATCTTGCAGGAACCCTCATCTTATTCTCCGTAGAGTCTCACTGTCCTTTTAATATGAGCTATTGTCTTATATCATTCCCACCATATTGTAAGTCACCTGGGATGGGTAATATATCATTTCTGTTGTGTTAATGTAAAGTGGAATTTTTATGATACTTTATAAAATATAAAACCTATTAGAATTCCTGAAAACAGATCAGCAATGCAATGACTTGAGGCAACGTATATGAGGAGTGCACTCAGGTTTCACCAAAACTTTTGTCAAGTTTCTGATCTAGGAAATTGGAGTGTGGTGTTAGGCTGATATTTTCAATTATGAGAGATTAAGAAGTACGTGTAAATTTAAGGGCATTTAGTGTAGGGGGAAAAACACGGTGTTCAGAGATAACACCAGAATCAGCTGAAATATTAACCAGTTGGTGCTTCCTTTTACTGGTGAACTTGCCAGTTTGCTTGGGTTTGTTTTGGTTTTGTTGGTGGTTTTTTTTTTTTATTTTTTGGTTTTGTTTCATTTTGGGTTTTTTTGGGGGGATTGGTTTTGTTTTTTTTGGGGGGGAGGGTCGTGGTTTTTTTGGTTTCATTGTTTTTTGCTTTTGGTTGTTTTTTTTGTTTCAATTGTTTTTTTGTTTCTTTTTCTTTGTTTTGTTTTATTTTTTTTAATTAAAAAAAAAAATATTTTCGAATTTAAAGAAAAATCCCAGAAAAGTAATTAATTTTCTATCTAGAATATAAGATAGGAAGTGTAAGAAGAAAAATAATACTTAGGATTTATCATATATGCTTTAGAAATTGCTTGCAATGTATTTGTGATCTCTTACTGACTTGCAGTATATTATGCATGCATTTTTTTGTTATGTACACTTATAAACATACACATATATGTGTGTGTGTGTAAGGTTGCCCAAGGCTGTGAGAGAGAGCGCCGGTATTAACACCTCACTGAAGTACAGACTTCTGTAGCATACCGTGCTGGTTTTTGTTGTTTGTTTGTTCATTTTTTTCCAGAAGAGAGTATCTTTTCTAAGAAATCAAATGATAATGATACAAAAAGCAGCTGTTAGATTTTTTTTTTCGTATCAGGAATGCAGAGAACCCTCAGGTGAAAATTGAACACACTATTTCAGCCATTCATTGACACTTGCAATTCTCATTTGAAGAGACGTGTACTTGTAATAAAGAAATAAGAACCTACCTGCATTTGGAGCTTTTTCATAGACAAAAATCGCTGTAGGCTCATTGGCTTTGCCATCTTCTGTTAACACTGCCTCTGCAAGACTGGGGTGTTGTAATCACTCACTGGCTGCAGGATAATTCCTTTCTCCTTTTCTATGATAGGAATAGTATGTAAAATAATTACTAAACTGTCAGGGATGCAAAGTGTGTATAGATCTCTGTCCTTTTCTTTAATTCCTCAAGGTAAACAGATGCTCACGGCTTATAAAAAGCCCGAAGTGATCTGGCAAGGAGCTTGTATCCCTCACGTTGAAATTGGAGCACTGATTAATACTGTTGCCTGTAGCCTTGTGATACGTACAGTCAAAATTAGACCTTTGCAGTCGTCGTGTTAGGTTGATGCAAGCACTCTAATGGCATAATTTCTGGTTGCTGCATCACGTTTCTGCAGTCTGTTCTTTGTATTCCACTCACATTAATTGAAGTAATTTTGCCACTGAAGCGTGTTTCAAACCTCTGCATTTAAATTGAAATTTTAATTCCCTTATTGTTTAGAAAAGACGGCTGAAGATGGCTTGTTACAGGTTTCATTATCACTCAGAACTCTCCAGCTGCTGGTTCTAATGTGCAATGACTGAGTAATGCTGGGAAGAATTGTTAATAAAAGAATGGCAGCTTTTCCCAGTAGTAGGAACACAATGCAAAGGTATTTTGTGACAGCTTACATTTGTATGAAGTTAAAATTTTAAGTGGCAGCTTTTTTGTCTCTGATTCTGTATCCATCTAGAGTAGCACAGATGAGCTTCAAATATCATGTGTTCGTGTTCCTCCAGTGTCTTGATAATACACACTCCGGTGAGCAGAACTGGTAGGATCAGGTTTGCTGTTCTGTAATTACACCTTACACAGTTTGCGTTGAAAGAACAGAGTTCCGACCTCCTTTGATTTGTGAAGCTTTGGAGAAATCAGGAGGGTCTGCAATAGAGAGGACTCCTGGTTGAGACAGTACATTTCAGTTATTTTCAATTTCTGTATATGCTTTTTTAAAGTACGAGTTTGTACTTCTGTAAAGGTTCTGTTTTTTTCACACACTAAATTGCTAAAAGTAACTTTCACTTTTATGTGGCAATTCAGTGCACATGCACACATATACATGTATTTTCTGTTTAATATGAAACATAAAAAGGAGGCTCAGGGGAGACCTTACCGCTCTCTACAACTACCTGAAAGGAGGGTGTAGTGAGGCAGGTGTTGGTTTCTTCTCCCAAGCAACAAGTGACAGGACAAGAGGAAACAGCCTCAAGTTGTGCCAGGGGAGATGTAGATTGGATATTAGGAAAAATTTCTCCAGGGAAAGGGTTGTCAAGCACTGGAACACGCTGCCCAGGGAAGTGGTGGAGTCCCTATCCCTGGAGGGATTTAAAAGCCGTGTAGATGTGGTGCTGAGGGACATGGGTTAGTGGTGGCCTTGGCAGTGTTAGGTCTGAAGTTGGGCTCAATGATCTTAAGGGTCTTTTCCTCCTAGACAAACTGGCTGCCCGGGGCTTGGATGGGTGGACTCTTGAATGAGTTAAAAACTGTCTGGATGGCCGAGCCCAGAGAGTGGTGGTGAATGGGGCAAAGTCCAACTGGTGGCCTGTCACTAGCGGTGTTCCCCAGGGCTCAATTCTGGGCCGGTGCTGTTAAGTATCTTTATAGATGACCTAGACGTAGGGATTGAGTGCACCCTCAGCAAATTTGCAGATGACACCAAGCTGGGTGGGAGTGTTGATCTGCTGGAGGGTAGGAAGGCCCTACAGAGGGATCTGGACAGGTTGGATAGATGGGCCGAGACCAACGCCATGAGGTTCAACAAGACCACGTGCTGGGTCTTACCCTTTGGCCACAACAACCCCACGAGTTGACATGGTGGTGTCAGGGCAATGGTTGGACTCGATGATCCCAGAGGTCTCTTCCAACCTGATTGATTCTGTGATTCTGTAAATGATTCTGTGATCAGGTGCAGAGAGGGGAATTCTGATGCCGAACGAGCTTCCTAAGAAAAGGCAGTGGGCAGTCTCCAACAGGGAGAGCAGCAGAGCTGGTGGCAGAGGCAGGTTGGCGTTGGGGGCATAGCTAGCACTTGACCTGGAAGCACGAGCTTGATTGCTGGAAGGCAGGAATCCAAATTCTTCTGGAAGAGATGTTTTAGATGGCCTACACAACACTATAGCCAAGCCAGAACTTGAAGCAGAGGGCACACAGCAGGTTGAGCAGCAGTAGGCAAGGACAGAAGGATTCTTGCTTGGAGGAAGCCGTTCCATGTCTGGTCTCCCCCAGCCCTGGGGTCTCTGTTGAAGGGCAGTGTGCTCTGCCTAGCAGTTACTTAATTAACTCAAGTATCGCAGAGGTCTGTGGTGTTGATCTAATTGTTCTGGCTCTGCTGTTGACCCAGGAGGTACCCATAGGGAGAAATTAATATTTTCCATTTGTTTAAATAATCGAAGAGATGAAATGCTAAAAACAGTTGAAGGAAGAAATGTTGTTGAATCAAGTAATTAAAGGTTGTATCATAATACGATTAAACGAAAATTGCTTAGGCTACTTTCTGTGCATTTCCTGGCTTTTATGTGTCCAGCTTTGCAATTTTAATGAACTAATACCACTTCATCAAAGGATATAGAGGTTTTTTTTTAAAAATTTTTAATTCCAATAGACCATGAAACACTTATTCTGAACTTGAATTATTAGTGCAGGAGTACAGTTCCTTTTGGGTGGGATTGTGTCAGGTAACAAAACACCATGACTGCAGAAATATATCCATAGGACAGGAGTGAGGATAACTACTGTTTCCAGTTGAAGTTTTTTTTGTTAGGAGGCCGAGAAGAAGGAAGAACAAAGGTGGAAAGAAGCAAGTATGGAGCCCTCTGACTAGTCTTAAGTTTAACTTCACACTTACTTGTGTTACAGAGCTAGGAGCTGATGGGTATGTGTGTTTTACCACGAGCACATCCTTCTCCTTTAGCCTGAGTGTCTTTGTCCCAAGAAATACAAAGCTGAAGTGACAGTAATTTGTTTCTCAAGAAGTAGGCCAGGGAGCGCTCCAACACCTACATTTCTTTCTTTTTCAATGTTAAGGACTTCTATTTCAGTCTACTTAAGTCAGGGAAAGAATAATATGTCTCCTGCTTTGCTTTCTGAAGTGAATAATAGCACCAGGCTTGTCTCAGAGCTGACCGCTTTCTTACTGCAAATTTGCATTGTTGCCAGTTTGTTCAGGTTCTGGAGCCGAGCTAGTGGCTGTTATTGTTGTTGCATTCAATTAAAAGTACTTGGAGAGTACAGGAGACTGCTTTGCAGGTAAATTAGGTCATTTTCAATTGTGCTGATGCAGCATAGAGCATTCTGAGTTCACCACCAGCTTCCTTATGATACGTTAAATGTATTTTTGCTCAGCTCCATAGACTGTAGGATCTGTATTGGGTTAATTTTTTGAAGAACATTACTTTTTTTTTATGAAATCTCACCATTATATCAGGAACATACCAGTCTAAACTAAAGATGCTGACCAGCTCCATTGCATACCAAAGCATTTTACAAAAAAAGTGGTTTGTTTGTTTGTTTTTTTTTTAACTACATGGCTTTACAACACAGCTGGGCTACTTAGTGGGTGAGAACATGGGCAGAAGTCTTAAGATGTTTTAGTAAGTGGAAATGCTGTGCAAAAATGATCATAAAGCTCCTGAGGAGATCAGAAGGGAGAGGTGGCATAGGAAAAGGAAATAGAGGAAAGACTAACCACGGGTAAGACGTTTTGGGGAACAGTGTATGAGGACAAGGAACCGAGGTTGCTGTGGGAAGTGGGTGTCAAACAAGGAGCTTAAAATATTGAAATGTCTTCTCAGGAGCAAAGAGAGGGTATTGCTCTCTGTGTGTGTACACACACATGCAGCGCTACAGGCTAGGGGAAGAGTGGCTAGAAAGAGGCCCAGCGGAAAGAGCCCTGGGGGTGCTGATAGAAGCCGGCTAAACATGAGCCAGCAGTGTGCCCAGGTGGCCAAGAAGGCCAATGGCATCCTGGCCTCTATTAGGAATAGTGTAGCCAGCCGGTCTGGGGAAGGGATCGTCCGTCTGTACTCGGCACTGGTGAGGCCTCACCTTGAATCCTGTGTCCAGTTGTGGGCCCCGCACTTCAAGAAAGATGTTGAGGTGTTGGAGCGAGTCCAGAGGAGGGCGACCAAACTGGGGAAGGGTCTGGAGGGTCTGACCTCCGAGGAACGGCTGAGGGAGCTGGGGGTGTTTAGCCTGGAGAAGAGGAGGCTCCGAGGTGACCTTAGTGCAGTCTACAACTACCTGAAGGGAGGTTGTGGTGGAGTGGGAGTCGGCCTCTTCTCCCAGGCAACTAGCGATAGGACAAGAGGACACAGCCTCAAGCTTCACCAGGGGAGGTTCAGGTTGGACATTAGGAAGCATTTCTTCTCAGCAAGGGTCATTAGCCATTGGAAGGGGCTGCCCAGGGAGGTGGTGGAGTCACCATCTCTGGATGTGTTTAAGAAAAGCCTGGCCATGGCACTTAGTGCTCTGGTCTAGTTGACATGGTGGTGTCAGGGCAACGGTTGGACTCAATGATCCCAGAGGTCTCTTCCAACCTGGGTGATTCTGTGATATTTGGCCTCTTCTTGCTCATCCCATAACAAATGTGTCCTACTTGATGACGGTGTCCCCTGCCTTTCCATGCACTTCATGTTCACCCTCTGTGAAGGTGTTTGGAGTGATTAACATCTTCCCAGAAAACATTGGATATTTGTAGCCTTGGGCACAGTTGTTGAGGAGAGTTTTAATTTTTGTTACTTGAATGTAGCTGCTACCTGTGTCTTTCCTCAGTATAGTACAAGGAGAGTCTTTCAATTAGAAGTACCATGTAGTGAGCAGACTTCTGAGACTATAAGTAGTCTGGAATAATGAAATAAAAAAAAAATTGCGACGCAGTTCTCGGTATGCGTTTTATTTACTGTCTGCCATTCAACTGGAACAATGAAAATCAATAAAAACAATCTTTCATTTTGTTTCTGCATTTCTTATTGCAGAGCTGGGATTCAGGTGCTGCTGTGGAACAGTTTGATATTTTGGAATTAATGCCATAAGTGGAAATAAGAGTTTTGTTGGTTTGGGATTCTACAGAAATGCTTTTATTACAAAAAACTAAATTTTGTAATTTTGAGATTTTCTTTCTTCTGAATCAGAAAAATAGTAATATTTTCCCAATACTTCTTGCCTTGAAATCTTTCCCCAGCTAACATTGTCTCTCTGTCATTGTTGACCTTATTGATTACGAAGGAGCCTTTTATAAAACAGAACTGAGAAGCTGACATCTCAAGGGTTGGATCTCGTTTCAGATTGCCCGCTGAGGTGTAAAAGTGTTTATGCTTAAAGGAACTGTTTTGTATTAGTTTTTAATGATTGGCAAACCTCGTGGTTTCTGTTAGCTGTACGGATGAAAAAGAAGGCAGCTTTGTTATTATTAAGTTGATGTATGCATAAGATATATTCTAGTGATTCACATATAAGCAGGGGAATCATGAGCTCTCTTCTGTCTGCTGCTCATTCATTTAAAATACTTTACTGACGTGCTAGGATGTATCAGTATTATTTCCCTGCCTTCAAGGAGCATTGTAAAGCTTAAATAATTAAGTTTGGTAGAATACTTCTAAGTTCCTTATATGAGAAGTATTGGTGCTACATATTACAGAATCACAGAATGTTCAGGATTGGAAGGGACCTCGAAAGAACATCTAGTCCAGCCCCCTGCCGGAGCAGGATTACCTGTATCATGTCACACAGGAACACACCCAGGCGGGTTTTGAATGTCTCCAGAGAAGGAGACTCCACAACCTCTCTGGGCAGCCTGTGCCAGTGCTCAGTCACCCTCACTGGAAAGAAGTTTTTCCTCATATTTATGTGGAACCTCCTGTGTTCCAGCTTGCACCCGTTGCCCCTTGTCCTGTCAATGGATGTCACTGAGAAGAGCCTGGCTCCATCCTCATGACACTTGCCCTTTACACATTTATAAACATTAATGAGAATTATTTAACATAAATAAACATATTATTAGAACAGTTTTCACCTCTTTTCTATATCTTTCTCTTTTTTTTTCTTTAAATTCTGTTTTCTGATCTCTTTAAACCTAGCCTAGCAAGTTTATTTTTTTTAAAGACAGTAGAACGTGGAGAGTTTCTTTCCCTTTGAAACATCATTTTTTCCTTCAGTATACTTATCAATAACTTCATCTTGTTCTTTTTATCCTGTAATTTCCATTATCTGAGACAGTCTATTGCATTAAACTCTTAGTGCCTGATACTGCTTCATTTGCATTGGCACGTGCTTGACCTCAGCGCCTCTGCTCTTAGTTAACGCACCAACAAGCACTGATATCCTCTAGAGTATTATCGTGTGGCTGTTAGCTCTACTAATAACAACCATTCATTTAAGCTGATGAAAGTTTATTAAATAAGAAAACATGCTGTAATGAAGGTGGAGTAGAGGTGTCTAGCATCTTTTTATGGTGAAAGTAAGCAGCAGCTACCCGACAAGACGCTGTCCTTAATGAACGGGAGAGGCATCCGTAACGTTGTGATGTCTGCTTTTGGGAATGGGCATTTCTGAACGTTAAATTTAATCCTTCCTGATTATAGTGGAGATGCAGTGATGAGCAGTTCTTTGCTCAAGGCAATTGCTCCTGCTGTTTAATGATGTGTCCTTTCACAGAATCACAGAATGGTTAAGGGCTGGAAGGGACCTCTGGAGATCATCCAGCCCAACCCCCTGCCAAAGCAGGGTCACCCAGAGCATGTTGCACAGGGTCGTGTCCAGGCGGGTTTTGAATATCTCCAGAGAAGGAGACTCCCCACCCTCCCTGGGCAGCCTGTGCCAGGGCTCTGGCACCCTCACAGAAAAGAAGTTCCTCCTCATATTCAGATGGAACTTCCCATGTTTCAGTTTGTGCCTGTTGCCCCTTGTCCTGTCACTGGGCACCATTGAGAATAGTCTGGCCCCATCCCCTTGACACCCACCCCTGAGGTATTTGTAAGTGTTGATAAGATCCCCCCTCAGTCTTATCTTCTCCAGGCTGAACAGCCCCAGCTCCCTCAGCCTCTCCTCGTAAGAGAGATGCTCCAGTCCTCTGATCATCTTTGTAGCCCTTCGCTGGACTCTCTCCAGTAATTCCTTATGTTTCTCGAACTGGGGGGCCCAGAACTGCACACAGTTACTCCAGATGTGGCCTCACCAGGGCCGTGTAGAGGGGCAGGAGAACCTCCCTTGACCTGTTGGCCACATTCTTCCTCATGCACCCCAGGACACCATTGGCCTTCCTGGCCCCCAGGGCACACTGCTGGCTCATGGTGAACTTGTTGTCCACCAGAACCCCCAGGTCCTTCTCTGCAGAGCTGCTCTCCAGTAGATCAGCCCCCAATCTGTACTGGTGCATGGGGTTATTCCTCCCGAGGTGCAGGACTCTACACTTGCCTTTGTTGAAATTCATTTGTTCCTTGGGAGCTCCCTCCTAATAGCTTGAGAGTTTTGTGGTTTAGTTTACATTTGCTTTCTTTTTCACTCATGAACCTGGTAGTATTTCATGCCTTCAGGTTAATATTTTTTTGTCATTGTTGTTGTTTGTAATTTTTATTATTAAGGTATGCTGTGGACTTTATTCTGTGAGACATGTACATTTTTATCACTTCATCTTTGAATACAGCTGATGTTTTTCTGGTAATCATTGGTCTTTCCATGAATTCTTTTTTAAAGAACGTAATTCTGTCCATAGTAAAATATTGGAACAAACACCAAGAGAAACTGTTGAAGATAGATTGCATTACGGGACAATATAAAATAATCTAGACAAATCTGATAGCGTTTTTAAAAATGCAACTTTAAAGCTAGTGAATGGTGGGTGAGGAAGTGTAATAAATTTAATTTTTAGTAAAGCATTTGAAACATTTGGGGTGAATTTAATCCAGAATTTTTCCACTGAAGTAAACTGATTTATGTCTGGTAAAGTTAACATAATGCTACCGAGTAACCTTCAAAATGATGTGATAGAAGAAACATTGTCATGTAGACCTAGAGGAAGACTTATACTGAACAGCTCATAAATGAAGATGTATGGGCACTGTTCCTGTTTAAGACGGAGGCAAGGTTGTCTTATACTACAGTTTAACATTACCTTTTGTGAATTTATGAATTCTATAATAAAAAAAAGTAAGTTAATAGGTGAGGAGCTAATTGGAAAGAGTTAAAGATTCCTTTAACAACGGAGATATGTGTCACAGAGAGCGTAAAAAAATGTGAACGTCACCCTTGAAGACAGAAGGAGAATCAATTTGGGAAACTACAGGTTTGCATTGAAAGGAAAACCCTTAATGCACAGGACCTCACTGTTCTATACATCATTCGTGTACAGAGAAGACTTTTGGGACAGAGATGGTCCTGAAACAAGCACACTTTTCTTGATGGCAATTAAGACTAAATGAGAAGGCATTAAATCAAGAGACAAAAAAAAGTATGGAAATTAAAAGTGGAAGGAAAAGCCTTTTTTTATTATTTTTGCTGGCTTCACAATACCTACAACTGTATTGCTAGTCCATGACAGTGCTCCAGGAGATTTAATATAGATACCTGTACAAGGTCAGACCAGAGGTGGTCGTAGGCCAATACTGTGTCTGATGCAGAAGATGCTTAGAAGGGAGAGTGAGGACAGAGCAAGCAATAGCAATCCTTTCCCAAAACACTTGGAGCTTCCAGCAGTTGGCAATGTGTGACTTTTGATGGAGAAGCTGGTGTCTTTTGTGTTGAATAGCACACGAGATGTTTCTTCCTTTAATTTGGCCCTGTCACTTTTTGCACCAGTTTAAACTTTTGGCTTCAATGATCTCCTTTGGCACGGAGGTCTATAGCTGAGCTGTCTGACGTGCAACTTGAGGCGTTGGAGCGAGTGCAGAGGAGGGCGACCAAGCTGGTGAAGGGTCTGGAGGGTCTGACCTCCGAGGAACGGCTGAGGGAGCTGGGGTTGTTTAGCCTGGAGAAGAGGAGGCTCAGAGGTGACCTTATTGCAGTCTACAACTACCTGAAGGGAAGTTGTAGTGGAGTGGGAGTCGGCCTCTTCTCCCAGGCAACTAGCGATAGGACAAGAGGACACAGCCTCAAGCTTGGCCAGGGGAGGTTCAGGTTGGACATTAGGAAGCATTTCTTCTCAGCAAGGGTCATTAGCCATTGGAAGGGGCTGCCCAGGGAGGTGGTGGAGTCACCATCTCTGGAGGTGTTTAAGAAAAGCCTGGACATGGCATTTAGTGCCATGGTCTAGTTGCCATGGTGGTGTCAGGGCAATGGTTGGACTCGATGATCCCAGAGGGCTCTTCCAACCTGATTGATTCTGTGAGTTGTCGCTCTAATGGAAAAAGTTCCGGTCAGTTCTGTGATGCCGACAGATACTCTGACTTTCCCATTCCGGGGAAGTGATTTGACCATACTGTTGTTGAAATTGCTTATGCTTTTTGTTAGAGTCCAAGTGAGCAGTTGGATAATCCTTTTTCGTGGTTTTTAGCCACTTGAGCCTTGCTTTCGGTTTCAGCACTTTATTACTAGAAAGACATTGATGAATTACAGCGAGTGGACGAGGAAGCAGGATGATTGATGGGTGACAGGACTAAGGCAAATTGGAAAGGATTAAATTTATGTAGCTGGAGTAAAGGACAGCAAGTGAGGAACGTAATTTTATAAATATTTTAAAGTTTGTAGAGGAAAACAGGTTGGATCGTTGCCGTTTAAACACTTAAGAAAAATAAAGGACATTTGTGCTTTGTGTTAAAGCATTTATAACAGCTTTGCTTGGATGTTTTCATAAAGTAGGAGCAGTAGTAGTCTCAGCAAGAGACACAAAAGTAACTTTTGTAAAATATAACATAATTAAGGCAGTACTATAGAGGTAGGGAGATAGCTGTGTCATCTAATAGACCTCCTCCATAGTTCTCACTGATGACAGTGAAATTTCTTTTTGGGGAGGGAGGGGAAGATAAGACCAGATGGGGTGATTGATTTAGAAAGGAAAATTGTGGAGTTTGGCTTGCTGGAATTTGATTCTCTGGAAAAGACTCTTCTGCTCTGTTAAGGCATTGAAAAATAATTGTGTTCTCCTTAGCTATCGTATATGCTCCCTGACTGTCAGGCACTGTGCCATATGCTGGCTGCTTGTTGCCTCCTTTTGTAGAAGTGGCTGCATTTTGGTAATGTTGATGACTCTGGTGGTGGAAATCTTAATATAAGGTGCTATGTTTAAGAGAAAAAAAGCCCCGCAAACTAAGCACCACATCTACATGGCTTTTAAATCCCTCCAGGGATGCGGACTCCACCACTGCCCTGGGCAGCCTGTGCCAGTGCTTGACAACCCTTTTGGTGAAGAAATTGTCCCTGATCTCCAATCTAAACCTCCCCTGGCACAACTTGAGGCCGTTTCCTCTCGTCCTATCACTTGTTACTTGGGAGAAGAGACCGACCCCACCTCGCTACACCCTCCTTTCAGGCAGTTGTAGAGAGCGAGAAGGTCTCCCCTCAGCCTCCTTTTCTCCAGGCTAAACACCCCCAGGTCCCTCAGCTGCTCCTCATCACACTTGTGCTCCAGACCCTTCACCACCTTCGTTGCCCTTGTCGGGACTTGCTCCAGCACCTCAATGTCTTTCTTGTAGTGAGGGGCCCAAAACTGCACCCAGGATTCGAGGTGCAGCCTCACCAGTGCTGAGTACAGGGGGACAATCCCTGCCCTAGTCCTGCTGGCCACACTAGTGCTGATACAAGCCAGGATGCTGGTGGCCTTCTTGGCCACCTGGGCACACTGCTGGCTCATATTCAACCGGCCATCAACCAACACCCCCAGGTCCTTTTCCATCAGGCACTTTCCAGCCACTCTTCCCCCAGCCTGTAGCCATGCGTGGGGTTGTTGTGCCCCAAGTGCAGGACCTGACACTTGGCCTTGTTGAACCCATCGATCCAGCCTGTCCAGATCCCTCTGCAGAGCCTTCCTACCCTCCAGGAGATCAACACTCCTGCCCAACTTGGTGTCAACTGTGATCTTACTGAGGGTGCACTTGATCCCCTCATCCAGATCATTGATAAAGATATCACAGAATCAACCAGGTTGGAAGAGACCTCAGGGATCGAGTCCAACCGCTGCCCCTACACCACCACGTCAACTAGACCATGGCACTAAGTGCCATGTCCAGTCTTTCCTTAAACACCTGCAGAGATGGTGACTCCACCACCTCCCTGGGCAGCCCATTCCAATGTCTAATAACCCTTTCTGTAAAGAAATTCTTCCTGATGTCCAACCTGAACCTCCCCTGGCGAAGCTTGAGGCTGTGTCCTCTTGTCCTATCGCTAGTCGCCCGGGAGAAGAGGCCGACTCCCACTTCACTACAACCTCCCTTCAGGTAGTTGTAGACTGCAATAAGGTCACCTCTGAGCCTTCTCTTCTCCAGGCTAAACAACCCCAGCTCCCTCAGCCGTTCCTCGGAGGTCAGACCCTCCAGACCCTTCCCCAGCTTGGTCACCCTCCTCTGGACTCGCTCCAACACCTCAACATCTTTCTTGAAGTGCGGGGCCCAGAACTGAACACAGTACTCAAGATGCGTCCTCACCAGTGCCAAGTAGAGAGGGACGATCACTTCCCCAGACCGGCTGGCTACACTATTCCTAATAGAGGCCAGGATGCCATTGGCCTTCTTGGCCACCTGGGCACACTGCTGGCTCATGTTTAGCCGGCTGTTGATCAGCACCACCAGGTGTCTATTAAAGAGAACTTGCCCTAACGCTGAGCCCTGGGGAACACCACTTGTGACTGGCCCCCAGCTGGATTTAACTCCATTCACCACAACTCTTTGGGCCTGCCCATCCAGCCAGTTTTTTACCCACCAAAGTGTGTGCCTATCTAAGCCATGGGCAGCCGCTTTCCCCAGGAGAATGCTGTGGGAGATGGTGTCAAATGCTTTACTGAAGTCCAGGTAGACAACATCCACAGCCTTTTCCTCATCCAGTAAGCGGGTCACCTTGTCATAGAATGAGATCAGGTCAGTCAAGCAGGACTTGCCTTTCATAAGCCCCTGCTGACTGGGCTTGATCACCTGGTTGTCCTTTATGTGCTGCGTGATGGCATTGAAGATGATCTGCTCTATAACCTTTCGCAGAACCGAGGTCAGATCCCCAGACCCTCCTTCTGACCTTTTTTGTAGATGGGCGTCACATTCGCGAACTTCCAGTTAGCTGGAATCTTTCAAACTTGTGCTTTTCATATTTTCCATGCTTTTTAGATAAAGGCTCCCTGCTTTGGGACCATCTGGGTGTTCTTTACCTTCAGGGTCACCTTAGCTAGCTCATGTTCACTGGTTTGTCTTGATACCGGTTCACGCTACGCTGTACACTGGCCTGTGGCAGTTTGGTAGCAGACAATTCCCAATCTTTGTATTTCTTAAGTGCAGCTTGGGTGCAAGTTTTCCATCTGTCCTGTTATTTGGATGTCCCACCCTCAAAGGCAGTGACTTTTTAGCTTCATCTTGATTCACTTTGCAACCAAAATAGTGAACAAATTTACAGAGGAAATAAGGGATTACTTGATAATACTTCTGTCAAGCTTCTAATTAAAAAATATAAACGCAGTTTAAAAGCAGGCTTAGTCAGTTACTCATTACGTGTTTCCAGCAGTGGAGGCTCGAAGTACTGAACAGTCTTCTGCTTTCTGGATGCTAGCTGCTTCCACAAGGATGATGAAGGGACTGGAGCATCTGTCCTACAAGCCTCCAGCCTGGAGAAGAGAAAGCTCAAAAGGGATCTTAACAATATATATAAATACCTGAAGGGGGGACGCAAAGAGGACGAAGGCAGGCTCTGTTCAGTGGTGCCCAGTGACAGGACTAGAGGCAACGATAACAAACTGACACACAGGAGGTTCCCTCTGAACATCAAGAACCACTTTTTTACTGTGAGGGTGATCAAGCACTGGCACAGGCTGCCCAGGGAGGTTGTGGTATCTCCATCCTTGGAGACATTCAGAAGCCATCTGGGCATGGTCCTGGACAGTCAGTTCTGGGTGGCCCTGCTTGAGCAGGGAGGTTGAACCAAGTGACCTCTGAAGGCCCGTGCCAACCTCAGCCATTCTGTGATACTGTGATTCTCTCCATCATCCATGGAAAATGTGGGAATTTTGCAGGCAAATCAACCTCAACTTTGGGAACTCTTGCTTCATTTATTGGTAGTTAACACAAACTTCTGATCGTTGATTTGGGTTTTGAGGTGGGAAAGAAAGAGAACGAAATCAAAAACCACTTCAGTAAACATACTTTTTCTTCTCCAGGTGCAATTTAAGTCCAATACCTTTACTCTCTCCCTTTTTGTAACTTATTTTCTCCATGGCTTTTCCTCAGTCTTTCACAGTTGTTCTGATGAGAGAATGGATGGCACAGAAAGTCAGTGTCCTCTTAAGAGTTTCATTCTGCTACTCTGCTTCTTACTGGTTTCATCTGCAGCACTTTGGTTCTTCAGATTTTCTTCTGCTACACTTTTCCTTAGAGTGCCTGCCCCAGTGTGGGTCACCCCCAAACTGCAGGCCCTTGGAGGTTGTCCCTGCTCCAGTGTGGGTCACCTCTATGGCACAGTCCCTCAGAGTGGTCCCCTCAGTGTGCCTCCAGCCACTTGCAGTTGTGGTTTCTTTAAATATGTTGGAACAGGGGTGCTACATGCCACCCCAAACCAAAACGACCTGCTGGAAAATTCCTTGTCATGTGTAATTCAGCATCCCTTAGATACGTTTGCAGTGTTGAAGGTTGGAGGATCAATTCTCTAATGCATCATCTGCTCTTACATTTATCACATGTTAAATTCTTTGAATAGACACCATCGTTTGTACCTATTCTGCCTTTCTGCCCAGTGCAAAGCCCCAATAGCTGGAGTGTGAAAACCTTCCTGTTTCTTAAGCAAACTTTTCAGCTTGGATCCTTACCTCATGCAATTCAGGTGCAAAGCGCATTCAGTGAACTGCTTGTTTAGATCTGGCTATGCACATTTAAGCCATTTTTTAGTCATTTTTCTTTCCTGTGCCTTTTGAAAGCGAGTTCCTTGTAAAAGCAGTAGATCAATTCTCCTCCTTTAAATGTCAGCATTGTCTTTATTCAGCCAGCAAGGCAGCTGAAACCTTCTAGGTTGCTGTTTATTTGCTGTTTTGTTCAGAGGGTTCAGCTTTTTTCCTTTTGTCATCCTGCCTTTGTGTAGGAGTTGACTTTTTTTTCTTCAGATTGTGACCTACCACATTGTTTTCTTATAACCTTTCTCAGTTGTTGGTTCATGTTTTCATATCTGTTGTCTAAACTCAGAATAAGCTGATATCCCGGACAGAAAACATTTAGTTCTCTACTTTACACAACCATTATCCTGTTTTTTTGCCCGGAAGAAGCACCTAGTTCACAGAATCACAGAATCAATCAGGTTGGAAGAGCCCTCTGGTATCATCGAGTCCAACCGTTGCCCTGACACCACCATATCAACTAGACCATGGCACTAAGTGCCATGTCCAGGCTCTTCTTAAACACCTCCAGAGATGGTGACTCCACCACCTCCCTGGGCAGCCCCTTCCAATGGCTAATGACCCTTGCTGAGAAGAAATGCTTCCTAATGTCCAACCTGAACCTCCCCTGGCGAAGCTTGAGGCTGTGTCCTCTTGTCCTATCACTAGTTGCCTGGGAGAAGAGGCCGACTCCCACTGTGCTCCAACCTCCCTTCAGGTAGTTGTAGACTGCAATAAGGTCACCTCTGAGCCTCCTCTTCTCCAGGCTAAACACCCCCAGCTCCCTCAGCCGTTCCTCGTAGGTCAGACCCTCCAGACCCTTCACCAGCTGAGGGCTGGTTGAGGGCTTTCATTTTATCTCTGCTCATAAACTTCCAGGATTGTGGAGGTCTAGAATTAAAAAAAAGTTTCCTTTTTTTTCCTTTTCACATCTATTTTACAGTGCTTTTTGGAAAACTAAAGTACTGTTGAGAAACCTTTTAAGGGAATATGTAGGTTTAATTGCAAGCAGATTGGAAACCTTTGGTCCAAGTCAGGAAAGAAAGAAGCATTTAAGAAATACCTGACTAATACCTAGGTTCTAGTTAGTTGTAAAACGCTAAATTAAAACCTTCTGAATTGGATGTTATGATAGGCAAATGTTTAGCTACATTTTCTTTTTAAGGCAATTAAGCCCTACTATAAACTGACTGTGACCTTTAAACAAGCTGCATAATGGTTCTGGTGCCACAGTTATTTCCTATAAACCTGCAATTTTTAGCACATACAAAGCAGAGCTCTTTTTTCAGGCTTATTTCATTGATCCTTATTTTCTAAAGGGTCACTACTTATTATTATAGATAATAAGTAAATATAGATAAGTAGATTTTAACATCAGAATTGACTATCAGATTATGCAACACAAATTCTGTTGTAATGCAGGCCAATATTTTTATTATTATTTGACTAAATATAGTTATTTTGTATTTATTTAAGTATTTATTTAAGTCTGGCTTTCAATGGGAGAGCCGGACTTCTTCTGGAATTGAAAAAAAAAAAAGAAACAGTAAAAAAGGTGGTGGTGGGGATTACCTACCACTTTTGGTAGTGTTTGCTCATGGTAAATCAGCTTTTCAAAGAAGAATATCAAGATATTTGTCTGTTGATTCACCTTCCAGCTCTTATTTCGTGCTGTAGCTCCTGTCTGCACCTCAGCCTCTGCCAAAAGAAAAATCCTGAGGAGCTCTATTACCTGTAATTATCTTTGTGTTTAGGTACTCAAACACAATGCTGTTATCTGCCCCAACCTCCCACCCTCAGAAAAAAATTAATCACTTGTTCATTTCCATTTAGCTAAGCCAGACTGGTGTAAGAAAGGCTTGAAGGACCCTCAGGTGCTTTTTCTGGACCCTTGAACCACTCATAGTTCTCTTCTGTACATCTAATTTTCAGGTCCTCTGAAAAAGGCTGCTATTCCATTATCAGTCTTAACCAGAATCTTGTCGTGATAACTCTTCCCCTGTATATACAATTCTACATCTATTAGTCCTTTTGTTAGTATGAATAGCACACAATAGATAATAGGAGTATTAAAACCCAGGTAACTACTTGGGAAATCTAGTCTAAGCTGAGGGGAGGAAAATCTAATTAAATGTGATACTGTTGCGTGTTTTATAGCATCTTTAATCTTCATTATCCAACACATTTACCACAGCGAGGATAAGGAGCAAGAAGCAGGGACGGTGTAAACATGAGCCAGCAGTGTGCCCAGGTGGCCAAGAAGGCCAATGGCATCCTGGCCTCTATTAGGAATAGTGTAGCCAGCCGGTCTGGGGAAGGGATCGTCCCTCTGTACTCGGCACTGGTGAGGCCGCACCTTGAATCCTGTGTCCAGTTGTGGGCCCCGCACTTCAAGAGAGATGTTGAGGTGTTGGAGTGAGTCCAGAGGAGGGCGGCCAAGCTGGTGAAGGGTCTGGAGGGTCTGACCTATGAGGAATGGCTGAGGGAGCTGGGGTTGTTTAGCCTGGAGAAGAGGAGGCTCAGAGGTGACCTTATTGCAGTCTACAACTACCTGAAGGGAGGTTGTAGTGAAGTGGGAGTCGGCCTCTTCTCCCAGGCAGCTAGTGATAGGACAAGAGGACACAGCCTCAAGCTTGGCCAGGGGAGGTTCAGGTTGGACATTAGGAAGCATTTCTTCTCAGCAAGGGTCATTAGCCATTGGAAGGGGCTGCCCAGGGAGGTGGTGGAGTCACCATCTCTGGATGTGTTTAAGAAAAGCCTGGACATGGCACTTAGTGCCATGGTCTAGTTGCCATGGTGGTGTCAGGGCAATGGTTGGACTCGATGATCCCAGAGGTCTCTTCCAACCTGGTTGATTCTGTGATTCTGTAATTGCAGTCTTTGGATGACACAGTGTTGTGCCAAATCCCACCGTGTCCCATTGTTTGGATATCCCACTCCTGTGTTTGCAGGATCGTAGACAGCAGATCAAGGCAAGTGACTATGCACTTGTGAGGTTGCATCTGGAGTACACGTCCAGTTTTGAGGGTGTCTCTACAAGAAAGATACATGCCCTTTTTCGTATGGGAAAGGAAACATATGGGAGGGAGTCCAGTGGAGAGCCCTCAGGGTGACTGGGGTTAGAAGCACACAACGTATAAGAAGGTGCTGCAGTAATTGGGTTTGTTCAGCCTGCAGAAAAGAGTGTTTTTTTTGCTGTCTGGGACCATCTAAAAGAGTAAGAGGAAAAATAGAGCCAGGCTGCTCTCAGACCACAAACAAGAGGCAACAACCATCACCAGTTTCTGTGAGGAAAAACAGTCTGGACATAAGGAGAAATTTCTTACCCATGAGAGGGGTTAAACACCAGGAGCAAGAGACCAGAGAGACTGCCAGTCTCCTTGCTTGCAGATTTTCAAACCTTGACTGGAGGCCCTGAGCAGTGTGATCTAACATTGAAGTTAGCCCTGCTTTGAGCAGGGGGTTGGACTGGAAACCTCCAAAGGTCCCTTCCAAGCTGGATCAGTATATTTTAGCAATGCTATGCGTGTGGATTCCTACCTCCAGAATTCTTGGACTTGCTCTAACAGAAAATGTTGAAGTCTCTGCTTGCTGCCGTTGCACATCAGTGTTTACTCAGTGACCACAGCGTGCTTCTGACCTACTACAATTATTTCTCATCCTAGTATATGGGGATTGTACAGTTGTGCATTTGAGATCACTCTTTGGTAGGTGTGGATAGCCCTTGCCCTCACTGCTGTCCTTAATGGCAGGTGCCATATAAGATGGCTCAAATGCCTTTTAATTTTGATGTACAACAAGCTCTGTAGAGCAGAGATGAACGTTGTAGAAGACAGCAGCCAGAGAAGCTGGGTCGTTCTAGCAATGGACAAAAGGATGGTTTATACTACTTCTCTAAACGTAGAGTTGTTTAGAATCATAAAATCACAGAATCGTTTTGGTTGGAAAGGACCTTTAAGATGATCAAGTCCAACCGTTAACCCAGCACTGCCAAGGCCACCACTAAATTTAATTTCCTAGCACTTCTCCTTTTGAAGTGAGCGTTCAGAACACTGCTGATGAACTGGAAAAAAATCCCAAACTTGCTATAATGTACTGAAAATATTAAAACCGATGTGGAAATGTTGTAGCTTGTAAGGTTTTTCTGTTCTTAATTGTTCAAAGTAATAAAATTAAAATCCTCATAAGCGATACAAATAATTAGAAGTGAAGAGTTTCTGTCTGTCTGAGGCCTCCAGATAACTTTGTAATAAATGAGTGGAAAAATTAAATAGACACAATTTAAATATAAAATCCCTATTTTTTTTAAAGTTTAGTGTTCAAGAGGGAGGGAGACAGTTGCCTTTTAAAATGTGAAAAGCTTTTTATGTTTAGGAATCGTGCTAGCAGTATAAACACATTCAACCCTCAACACTTAGGTTTCTTTCTAGAATACACCTTTTTCTTGCTTTGTTCTTTATACCGTAAGCAGAGGAGCAGCATCTTGAATAAAAAATAGAAATCCAAAAATAAGGGGTTTTCCCCTAAATTAAGGTTCTCTACCTGGAGGAATCACTACTAACTTGAGGAATAACAGTACTTTTTGCAGAGCAGTATTTGTGTTCTCCTCTGACCTGTTACTGCTTTGTGCAGCTTGTCTCCCTCCTTTTGCATATCAGGGTTTGAAATGAGAAGAGGTTAAGAACAACTAGTTGAAATGATACGCCCAAGTTGAGTGATGAGTTGAGGAAACAACACTAAATCAATCTCTCTGATCTTGAAAGTTAAAAGTATTTTTATCATACATTTGGTGTCTTGCATAACACAAGTCATGGTGTGTTACTAGCTGAGTGGAGGCATAAAATTCCAGTCTTGATCTAAACTTTGCCAATGATAGACATGGTCTCTTTTATGAATTAAATTTAAGAAGTCTTATTTCTTTCCAGTCTTGCTCTCAGTGCTCACCTTATTTTTCTTGAGTGTATGTGGCATTGCTGTTGCCTTGGCTGACCCACCATGGTGATCTTCCAAGTCCCTTTGTAACGTTTCTGTTTCTCAAAATGGTTGACCATCTTGTTATCATGGCCCACATGGATACTTGGACTTCAAATAAAGCCGGTTCTAAACTACTTCTGCTTGTGTTTCCAAGTAGTCAGCAGAGCTGTTGTGTTATTACTGCTCTTCCCGTTCACTTTCTGCTTCCCTTTCTCTTCCATCCATTTCTGTAACTCCTAATTTACCTTCTTCTGGAGAACAAAGCCTTCGGGATGACAGTGTGGTTATTTGCTGAAAATGAGTTTCAAGAACTGATCTTTCTCAGGATAATAGGATGAAACACAAGCTTGTCAAGATTTTTCTACTAACAATTCCGTTGTTAGATCTCTCTGTATTTTGAATTTTGTGCATTCTTTGTAGACTTCTTTGCGTCATTTTAGTGGCTTGTGATACCGTCTGTGGTAGGTTATCCAGCACACAAATTAAATGAATCTTTTAATCTCATGTTTTGTATTCTGAAATAGAATCTGTGGTGCAGCTTTATAGCTTGCTTGTTGCCAGGACTTAAATAATCACAGAATCACAGAATCGCAGAATCAACCAGGTTGGAAGAGCCCTCTGGGATCGAGTCCAACCGTTGCCCTGACACCACCACGTCAACTAGACCAGGGCACTAAGTGCCATGTCCAGTCTTTTCTTAAACCCCTCCAGAGATGGTGACTCCACCACCTCCCTGGGCAGCCCCTTCCAATGGCTAATAACCCTTTCTGTAAAGAAATGCTTCCTAATGTCCAACCTGAACCTCCTAATCTTTCTGTAAGTAAAACTACAGAAGGAAAAAATGTTTGATTTCTTTTTTTTTAACAGAATGTTTATACTTGTTGCCACCTAAACCAATTGCAGACCTTACTCTGACTTCCATTAACTTGGATTGAGCCCCTAGCTGCTTTCCAGACCCAAACTGCTCTGAACATTAAAGCTTGTCTCTTGTGCTCTGTCTTGATGATTGGTGGTGATAGGAAATGAAATATCAGAAAAGGAAACCGTGGTTAAGTGAGGCTTTATTGGAGTGGGGCTGCCTTCAGTTAAAAGGCTCCAAGTGTGCATAATATTGAAACTTGCCTGTGTTATTTACCTGTAGAGTTCAGTCACTGGGAAAGTGGCGTTTATCAAGGACATAACTTTCAGCTTGTCTGACTGCAAATATGAAGTGTCAGAAAGGCCATCAAAGAAACCACCCGACAAACCCCACCAAAAAAATAGCAGCTTTTTCCGGAAGAAGAAAGTTCAGGGCATAACAATATGTGGGTTTTGGATTTGTTTTTTTTCTTTTAAAAGTACAAAAAATTATTGAATGTTCCATTTGTTCCTTAAAAGACATGTTTGAGAGCTGTGTGTTGGTCTTAATAATTAGTTTTGAGAGTAACTGACTCTTCAGGAACTGGGAAGATGAAAAGAGAGCTGAATGATCTGAGTGGAAAGCTTTAAATTTTTGTTGCTTGTGTTTTAGATAATACTTTTCCTGAATGTCTTGGAACCTTTTTAATGTCATTCTCCTGCTTGCTTTCAGTTCTTCCCTCACCGCATTTTCATCTCTCAGATTCTCAGTTTGACAAATGTTGTTCCTGATCTTGTTCTTGCTTGGGTGAAATTGCTGACAGCTTTCAGGGCAGGGATGAATGCCTGCAGAATCAAAAAATCACAGAATGGTTAAGGGTTAGAAGGGACCTCTGGAGATCATCTAGTCCAACCCCCTGCCAAAGCAGGTTCCCATGTTGCACAGGGTCATGTCCAGGCAGGTCTCGAATATCACCAGAGAAGGAGACTCCCCACCCTCCCTGGGCAGCCTGTGCCAGGGCTCTGGCACCCTCACAGTAAAGAAACTTTTCCTCATATTCAGATGGAACTTCCCATGTTTCAGTTTGTGCCCGTTGCCCCTTGTCCTGTCACTGGGCACCACTGAGAAGAGTCTGGCCCCATCCCCTTGACACCCACCCCTAAGGTATTTGTAAGTGTTGATAAGATCCCCCCTCAGTCTGCTCTTCTCCAGCTGAACAGCCCCAGCTCCCTCAGCCTCTCCTCGTAGCAGAGATGCTCCAGCCCTCTGACCATCTCCGTACCCCTCCGCTGGACTCTCTCCAGTAGTTCCTTGTCTTTCTTGAACTGGGGGGCCCAGAACTGCACACAGTTACTCCAGGTGTGGCCTCACTAGGGCAGTGTAGAGAGGGAGGATAACCTCCCTTGACCTGCTGCCCACACTCTTCCTCATGAACCCCAGGACACCATTGGCCTTCCTGGCCACGAGGGCACATTGTTGGCTCATGGTGAACTTGTCCACCAGGACTCCCAGGTCCTTCTCTGCAGAGCTACAACTCCCCTGACGTGACTGGTGGGGGTTAAAGCGCCCTTGGAATTAGGAAGCTTGGGGTACGTCTCTACCTGCCAAGGGAAGAAGATCAAGATTAGCTCTTACTTCTGCCAAAGGTTTCCAAGCTGTGCCTGTGTGCCTGCTGAGCCTTCTCTATCTGTATGTACTCCAGCGTGTCAGCTTTTTGGGGAGAAGCAAATTTAGGTTTTTTGCTTCATCTCTGGTGGTGGCATGGTTTTGTGATGTGTTATGGCCAAGCTTCCATAACTGTTCACAAATAGATACTGGGAAGAAAGAGGAGGGATAGTGCTTTATGTCAAGTGATAGGAACCCTGTAAATGCTGTTGAAGTTGCGGCGTTGGTGGGCTTAGGAGGAGCCTGTTCAGTCCTCTGTGATTAATACTGTGACACAAAGTCTTTCTCAAGACTGAACTCTAGCCTAAAGACTGGCAGCAAGCACATGCTCTCACAGAATCACAGAATCAACCAGGTTGGAAGAGACCTCAGGGATCATCGAGTCCAACCGTTGCCCTGACACCACCATGTCAACTAGACCAGGGCACTAAGTGCCATGGCCAGGCTTTTCTTAAACCCCTCCAGAGATGGTGACTCCACCACCTCCCTGGGCAGCCCCTTCCAATGGCTAATGATCCTTGCTGAGAAGAAATGCTTCCTAATGTCCAACCTGAACCTCCCCTGGTGAAGCTTGAGGCTGTGTCTTCTTGTCCTATTGCTAGTTGCCTGGGAGAAGAGGCCGACTCTCACTCCACTACAACCTCCCTTCAGGTAGTTGTAGACTGCAATAAGGTCACCTCTGAGCCTCTTCTTCTCCAGGCTAAACACCCCCAGCTCCCTCAGCCGTTCCTCAGAGGTCAGACCCTCCAGACCCTTCACCAGCTTGGTCACCCTCCTCTGCACTCGCTCCAACACCTCAACATCATGCAGAGAAAAACATTTCATAGTTTAGGACTCCTTGGTGAAATTTTTCAGGAGGAAGGAAAAAGTGCAGCTTTCTCTTAGAAACTGCTCTTAATTTAAACAGCCTGACTGCCCCAAAGCTGTTTCAGGGTCATTCTTGACTTCGAGGCAAGCAAAGTAATACCTTGTTGATAGATATCCTTTCAGTATATTTAATATTTAGTGGTATTAAGGGACCAGACCTTAGCTTGGCTCTCTGCTTACTGTATCTCTTTGCTTTTCATTTTTAATGTTTAGCTGACAGGTTCGCTATAAACTTAAATCCTGAAGTGCAAGCAAATGTCTTATTTCACTAACAGCATCTTCAGTTATTAAAGAATGATTCTCCTCCCCAATTTTAACTCTGTGCTTCTCTCTATTCAAAACATGCCACGCTATTTCGAGTTTCTTACAACAGCAGCACTATAATTTTGGAAACTGCAGTGGGATGCCATTATTTTATTTCTTTATTTATTTAGTAACTGCGGAAGTGCTCTGTTAAATAGTTAGAAAAACAAGTAAACTGGGAGAATTGCAAATTGATAGTGTTGCTTTTATGCACTGATTTGTTGTTCCTGGTGGCTTTTGTCCACGTTTGTTTTTAGGATGTAAATGGAAATTAGGTTCCTCAGTCCAGGGCCCACTGGGTGGCAGCTGGTCACTGTTGAAGTGCATCAGCAGAGAGATGGTACCTATGGCCAGTTTATGTTACTGCACATCTAGATCCCTGTCTGTTCCTCTGTTGCTTGTGTAAAGGACAAGCGAATAGGACAAGAGGACACAGCCTCAAGCTTGGCCAGGGGAGGTTCAGGTTGGACATTAGGAAGCATTTCTTCTCAGCAAGGGTCATTAGCCATTGGAAGGGGCTGCCCAGGGAGGTGGTGGAGTCACCATCTCTGGAGGTGTTTAAGAAAAGCCTGGACATGGCACTTAGTGCCCTGGTCTAGTTGCCATGGTGGTGTCAGGGCAATAGTTAGACTCGATGATCCCAGAGGTCTCTTCCAACCTGATTAATTCTGTGATTCTATAAAGTTATTTTCTTTAGTTTAAGCTTTAATAATTGAACATTAAAAAAAAAAAACCCACACTCTTTAGAGTTCAAAAGTGCCTTTGAACTAGCAATAGCTTTTGTTAATCTGCTGGCTGTGTTTATTCACATTGTGTAGTTAAATGACGTAGCAGCTGTGCAGGCTGGAAGATGAGGCCACCTAAGCTTTTTCAGTTATGTCATGGAGTCACTTTAGGCAAATGAAATTTGAGCCAATTCTCCCTGTTTATAGAATTGGGAATAATGTTTTGTTGGTGTTTCTGTAATGAAAAGAATAAAGACAATCAAGCATCATTGTCAGTATCTCTTTCTAACACTTTTCTGCTTGATAATCCTCTTATTTTGTGATAAACTGTGCTTTGATTTTTATTTAACGAACGGTGTTTTAACTAACTTGTTTTATACATATGCTCAAAATATTTGAAGGCGGCTCATTAAATCTGAGTTGTTTGGGTATTGGACCCTTTTTATATATTGACTTTTCCTTTAGGAATAGAAATAAAGAAATACTACTTAAACATTTTCTGCTTTAAGAGGGTTTATGGATAGAATCATCGTGGTATTCAGACACTCCCCTAATCAAAGGGAAAAGTCCTGAGAGGCGAATGGATTGAGCTTTTGAAGTTGTCACACGTGTTCTCCTTGCAGGTGTCAGCAGTGGACTCCTTGGAGGGTCCCCTTCTTCAAGTGGAGGGATTGAGTGATCTGAGACTGGAGCTCCACAGTAAGAAGATGAACATGCACTTAGTCCTGATAGATGAGTTACACCGTCATCTTTACATCAAATCAACTAACCGAGTAGGACAACGCAACAAGGAGAAAGGGAGAATGAGGTGCGTTTGGTGTGATGCGAACTGAGGGCAACAGGTCTGGGAGGGAAGAGGACAACATTCCCTTTCATAAGTAGAAACTTTCTTGGGAGAGTGCCATCAATGTACACTTCAGCCTCTCATCTTTGGCAAGCAAATTTCTCATGCTTAAGGCTGTGGAGAGCAGAAAAACTCCAAATATGTTGATGCACCTTCGAGCCTGTGAACAGTCTGTTCTCGTTCTTTCACTTTTGCTTAGAGATTCTGTTGTTTTTTTGCTGCTTCCCACAGAATTATGATGAGGTCAGTTCTTTTTAGCATTCCTTTCCTTCTCTGATGCGGATACCTTTCCTACAAATGTCATGATCGTGAGGCTCAGGTCAGGCAAAGGGAAGAACACAGGGAAAAATTGCTATTTTTTCTAGCAAACGTCCAAGGTTTAAAAGACTTCTAGCTAACCACAAGGTTACTGGCCGGAGGCCGCAATATTGAATTGCCTGAGGAGCATCTTGACTGTGTTATGTTTTAAACATGTTGAAACTTCTTACCTGCTTGGTGCCTCTGATCAGTGGAAACTCAAGTATAGTGCCTGGGTAATTTTTCCTAAATCTGAAGATTCTAAGTATGAGGGCAATAGAGTTGTTGGGAGGGAAGGAAGAAAGATAGTGGCTGGAAAAGAAAGACACAGTATTAGAAGATAACTTTTGTAGAGTAGGAGAGCTAATAAACAGGGATGGGGAGCAAAAGGGGAGCCAGCATATGATAAAGATGCAGAGAAAAAGATAAATTAGCATTTTATTATGAGAAGGAATAAAAAATACCAAAAATAAGAGCAGAGTGAGTTACATTAAATGAATTTATGAAATAAAGGATTGATTGAAGTTGAAATTTCTAGGAAGGGGGGTTGCTAGCAAGTCATCAGTCTCTTCCTTGCTCATCTTGTTAATTAAACACAGACACAAAGCTTTGGTGTATCCAGACTGTGCGACTGCTAATTAACTGCAGTTTTGTATGACTGCTACAGGGACCCTTATCTTTTTCGTGTTTGCTGTGGTTTTTCACATTCCCTGTTGCACATCACTGATATTTGTTGCATCAGGGACAGTCTTGTTGCTTTGTTTTATGTGGTGCCCTAGACTGGCTGTTGACCAGGATGCAATAATGTGTATAATTATCTCTTGTACTGGTTTTAAGTGTGTTCTATTTAATGCATAGCTAATCCCTGTAACTATGGTATTGTATGTCTATAGGGAGTGTAGGTGGTTCTTATGCAGGATAGTAAGCTTAGCCCTTGCCTTGCTGGTTTCTATAAGCATTTTGACCTCTAAGGGAA
This sequence comes from Nyctibius grandis, assembly GCF_013368605.1. Lineage (NCBI taxonomy): Eukaryota > Metazoa > Chordata > Aves > Nyctibiiformes > Nyctibiidae > Nyctibius > Nyctibius grandis. The sequence goes on along the minus strand of NC_090662.1, from coordinate 2,890,485 downwards.
CGTACTGAACTCCATTATAGGAGCCTTCTCCACTTTTCTCTTAAAAATGATTTCTTGCTTGCATTCCCCTGCCACATCCATCTTCATGCCTTTCATTATGCAGCTGGGGCAGCATGACACATTTTTGCCAAATAATACTAGTGAATTTATTATGAAAACGACCAAGTAGAAAGTCTTTCCTTTCTGAGTAAGAAGGTTGATTTGGAGAGGGGTGTATGTAGGTGTGCACAGAACAGGAATTTGAAGAGGAGGAAAAAGGTGGAAGTTTCTAGTGGGAACTAGAAAAGCTTGAAGGATCAAGTAGTTGGCAGTAGCCATGGAAATGGGAGCATCTCTTCTCCTCAATATGTGGTTTTCCAGAAAGACCTTAACAATTACATGTTAATTTATCATCATGCTAGTAGTAAAGTGTGCTGGAGGAACATGTGTCTGTTGGGAAATAATCACGTGCTATGGCAAGCTCCAATGTGCCTGTGTCCTGATCATGTTGCTGTGACCAGTCAGACAAATCTAGAGTGCTATTAAATTCAGAGAGGCCTTGGGATACCACATTTTGTCTTTGATATGAGAGTGTTCCCTCATCATTGCTCTTTTGGCTTTTTCCCTTTCAACTCAAATGTGTGTGTAAACAAACCCGCTCGTATTCATCTGTGGACTTGTGCTTTAAGTTAGATTTTGTAAACCTGTTGTATCAAAACTGTGTGTTATGCATATCTATTGCTTAGGCAAATTTAAGAAATAAATTGATTATTTGTTGTGAACTAAGGTTGTAAATAACAGTAAACTGTTTTAATTCTTTCCCCTCACACAGTTCACTTGTGAAAGATGCCTCTCCTGTACCTCTTATGGATGTTACTAACTTGTCTACACCTCGAAAGTTCCTTGAAACTTCCCAGTTCAGTACTCCTGGAAGCTCCAGCAGTGAGTATTTAAGTCCCATGCATTCCTCACAGAACTAATTTGTAGATCTTCAGCTGATTTTACAGGAGTAGTAGTAAGCATATCATCCTTTCTTCAGGGATGGCTGCTGATGGGAGGTTCTGAGACAAAAAGTTAGGAAGTTATTGTGCAATGTCATGAAATGAGTGGTATGTCCAGGGGCAGAGCCTGGCCTTATCTGCATTTTTCTTTTGGCAAATCATCCTTCCCCCTCCTGCCCCCCACCATCAGCTTCAATTATTGTAGAAACACAGACTGGTTTGGGTTGGAAGGGACCTTAAACATCATCTAGTTCCAACCCCCCTGGCCATGGGCAGGGACACCTTCCACCAGACCAGGTTGCTCCAAGCCCCATCCAACCTGGCCTTGAACACTGCCAGGGAGGGGGCAGCCACAGCTTCTCTGGGCAACCTGGGCCAGTGTTTCACCACCCTCACAGTCAAGAATTTCTTCTTAAGATCTAATCTAAATCTCCCCTCTCTCAGTTTAAAACCATTCCCCCTTGTCCTGTCACTCCATGCCCTTGTAAAAAGCCCCTCTCCAGCTTTCCTGTAGCCTCTTCAGGTGCTAGAAGGTCTCCCCGGAGCCTTCTCTTCTCCAGGCTGAACAGCCCCAGCTCTCTCAGCCTGTCTCCAGAGCAGAGGGGCTCCAGCCCTCTGATCATCTTCGTGGCCTCCTCTGGACTCACCCCAACAGCTCCATGTCCTTCTTCTGTTGGGGGCCCCAGAGCTGGACGCAGCACTGCAGGGGGGGTCTCCCGAGAGCGGAGCAGAGGGGCAGAATCCCCTCCCTCGCCCTGCTGGCCACGCTGCTGGGGATGCAGCCCAGGACACGGGTGGCTTTCTGGGCTGCCAGCGCACATTGCCGGCTCATGGTGAGCTTCTCATCACCCATCACCCCCGAGTCCTTCTCCTCAGGGCTGCTCTCAATCCATTCTCTGCCCAGCCTGGATTTGTGCTTGGGATTGCCCTGACCCACATGAAGGACCTTGCATGTTAAAGGTCCTTAAATATGTTTAGGTTTTTTTTGCCTGTTCTGATCTTGATCATGTTCTTGATATCCTGGGCAGAAGAGATATTTGCAGCCTGTTCAGTTTGCATAGAGATCTCCTCTGCATTATTTAATGTAGGCAGGCAGGTATGTGTAGATGTTGCAGAAGGTTTTTTTTGCTGTCTTGGAGCAAAAAGGTCAAAGCTTTTCCTTGTGGGAACTTCATAACTTTGACTAAAGGTCTATCTATATACAGAAGTAACCTGGTGGTGATCTTTGTATACCTGTTACTGCAGCAGACATTGAGCAAAACACTCAGGTTTCATTGGTGCTTTTGTGTGAGGCTTTGAAAGTGCTGCACAGATGGAGAATTAATCCTGGTATTGTTTCAGTAGATTAATAAGTAGGGTTGTCCTTAAGTGAATAAAATGAATAATGGAGCTTGATCATGGAAACGTGGAAGAGAAGAACCATGTGAAAATTCTGGGGAAAAACCTGAAGAATTCCTGTTTTTTTCCCCTGTGATCAGTGAGAAGTTTGGTTTAGTTTCTTACTAAAGACACATGATTTTGGGGAGCTGAGGAAATAAACCACAAAAAACTGAATCCCGGTCTCACCACTGTAAATGTTAATCTCTACTTCCTTCTCAGTGAGGTAGTTGTACAGTGTCTGTCATTATTTTCCACCTAAAATATTAGTCCCCCACAGTAAGAAAAAAAAGTCTGGAGTTACAGAGCTGATAGTCTGAAGTTACAGAGCTCTGACCTACGAGGAATGGCTGAGGGAGCTGGGGTTGTTTAGCCTGGAGAAGAGGAGGCTCAGAGGTGACCTTAGTGCAGTCTACAACTACCTGAAGGGAGGTTGTAGTGAAGTGGGAGTTGGCCTCTTCTCCCAGGCAACTAGCGATAGGACAAGAGGACACAGCCTCGAGCTTCACCAGGGGAGGTTCAGGTTGGACATTAGGAAGCATTTCTTCTCAGCAAGGGTCATTAGCCATTGGAAGGGGCTGCCCAGGGAGGTGGTGGAGTCACCATCTCTGGAGGTGTTTAAGAAAAGCCTGGACATGGCACTTAGTGCCCTGGTCTAGTTGACATGGTGGTGTCAGGGCAACGGTTGGACTCGATGATCCCAGAGGTCTCTTCCAACCTGATTGATTCTGTGATTCTGAGTCCAGTTCAAGTTTACTGTGGATAGTTCTTGTACTGAACTGACTGTGATCATCCATGACAGTCCTGCCCACCATAGTTATGACTTTGTATGATAAGAAGGTTATATAGGTATAAATAGAGTCATCCAGTGTGTAGACTCACAGTTGTTGGTTACGGAAGTCTTCTGAGGAGCAGAACCAGAAATAACGAACTTCATTTTCTAGGTACCAAAACCTTATCTTGCTGTAGTTGGAACCAAATCTCAATTCCAGATTTTGATAAAACTTCTGCAGAATGAATTGAAAGTAAGCCTGGGTTATCCGTCTGACAGGGATGTTTATAAATGTTCCGAAGATACTTCCTACAAAGCATGAGTGATGTACATTAGGTAAGACAGAAAGGTAAACCAACATGTCAAGGATGCCCCTTCTATAAGGGAGGAGCAAAGTGGAAGATACTTAGTTTGATTCTGTTTTTTGGCAGAGATGAGGCCAAGACTCTTTTCTACCATCTTTTACTTAGAATAGGACATGGGACCTCTATTTCATGTATGAGCTCCAGTGAGAATAGGAAGGTTGGGGATTTGCTTACCTGGGCCATTCAGACGTTTCTTCTTATACAATAGTGATACTATGCTTTAAAACAAAAAAGGTTTTTAGGTCATTCCTTTTTTGTGGTGGTGGTGGTTCCCTCCACAGTATATCAGGCAATGTTTGCATGTGTAAGAAGAGAAAAAGGTGTGTTATTAATTACCTGTGATAACAGAACAAGAAGTGGTACTAGCGTTCCTAGAGCATCGCTAGATAAGTGTTTCCTGACTCATTTGAGACTTCTAAAAATCATGAAGTTCTATTTTTATTTGCTTGTTGCTGTGTTGATGGTGTTTGAAATCACTTGTCCTAACATGACCCTATAAACAGTTATTTCATTCTGTGTTTGAACAGATTCCAAGGTACATGCAACAGGTAAGATCCGCAGGAATGGTCTATAAGAACTGGGTTTGTTTGTGAACATAAACCAGCATCACTCCTTTGACCCCAAAAGCCTGAAAACAAAGGCTCTGATGCCTTAATTCTCAACTCCAGTAAATTAGTGTAGGTCAGTTGAGAATCTGCCTTAAAAATTCTCATTTCTGCAGATCTGCTCTTGTTCTTCATGCCCAGTGCACCAGAAAATGTCTTATCTGGCTCCTCATTTCACTCTGTACCATTCAGTGAAGTGCTGGGCGAGTGTCCCTCAGACTGGGAAAGATGCACATTATAATAGAAAACATTTGATCAGCATAAAGTATGCATATGGTTTTGCTTCAAGTGCACAATGTACTTATGTATATTTTTTCCACATAATTTTATTTAAAAGTAGCCTTTTCCAGGACTGCGGAGCAACCAGAGAATTTAAAACTTATGTGTGTGCATAACAAAAGCTGTTTCTGCCTTTAGTCATTTATGTTCTTTGGCTTTTTATTGATGAAACAAAGTGGCCGTGAATATTAATGCGTGTTGTTATAAAGCACTGACTCATTCAACCCATCTCAGCAAAGATGCCAAAATTTTGAGTCCTTTCTGCATTCACTTCCCAAAGGAGATGTTGCTTTGTCCTGGAGAATCTTTATAAGGAAATTAAAGCTGTTCCTGCTGTACTTAAAATAAACAAAACCTTCAGTAATGTTCACCTGAGGATTGTAGATACGGTAGTTCACCAATAACATTTTCCCTTCATGCCAGTTCAGAGAAATAAATTCACTTTCAAATTATATTTCTCTGTTTGAACCTTCTGTACTCTGAAGAGTATTTATGAAGGTTCCTGCATTGCCAGGCTCTTCCTGGAACTATAAAACGTGCTCACCCAGTACATAGCAAACCCAAGAGCGCCCTTTCCTGCAAAATTCCCAAGAATACTTTTTAGAAATCCAACAGAAGATGTGCTGAGGTGGTGACAATTAATATTAATATTAAGTTATTGATGGCATATGTAAATTTTATGCTGAACAGATAATATACTTCAGTGACACAAAGTTCTGAGCTCTGAGAGAAAAATGTAACTTCGAGATCCAAGCAGTATGGTGGCTTCTAAGGTCAAGTCTAGTTACTGCTGCTGGCTCTGTTTCTTCAAGAATACAAGTACTTCTGCGTAGGTGAAGACATGTGGAGACCTGTGAACTTGGCCATACAAAATACCTGCAGGAGCCAGAGCTTTAGGGTCCAATTTTAAAGGTGGCTCTAAAAATGTCATTGTGGCAATCTCTGTCACAGTTGCTTCCACTTCAAACATGCTCAACAAACACCTAAAAGATTTTTTTTTTTCCCTATTAACCTCACCTGAGCATCTGACAGCAGCTGGGTGATTTTTCTCTATCATTTGTACTCAAAATTAAATGATCCCCCCACTGAAGCAGAGTTTTCCTGTTTTAGCTGTTTGGCATTTGCACAAATCCAGCTGAGGACTTGATCTCGGTGGTGGGAATCCAGCGGTGAGTCTGATTCTCTCCCGCTGTCACTGCAGTGCTGCACAAAATGCAGAACTTGTTAGTATCACAGGATGGTTTGGGTTGGAAGGGACCTTAAAGATCATCTAGTTCCAACCCTCTGCCACAGGCAGGGACACCTTTCCTCTAGACCAGGTTGCTCCCAGCCCCATCCAACCCGGCCTTGAACACTGCCAGGGAGGGGCAGCCACAGCTTCTCTGGGCAACCTGGGCGAGGGTCTCATCACCCTCACAGCAAAGAGTTTCTTCCCAGTATCTAACCTAAATCTCCCCTCTCTCAGTTTAAAACTATTCCCCCTCATCCTGTCACTCCTTGCCCTTGTAAAAAGTCCCTCTCCCGCTTTCCTGTAGCCCCTTCAGGTACTGGAAGGTGCTAGAAGGTCTCCCCAGAGCCTTCTCTTCTCCAGGCCGAACAGCCCCAACTCTCTCAGCCTGTCTCCAGAGCAGAGAGGCTCCAGCCCTCTGAGCATCTTTGTGGCCTTCTCTGGACTCGCTCCAACAGCTCCGTGTCCTTCTTCTGTTGGGGGCCCCAGAGCTGGACGCAGCACTGCAGGGGGGGTCTCACAAGAGCGGAGTAAAGGGGCAGAATCCCCTCCCTCGCCCTGCTGGCCACACTGCTGGGGATGCAGCCCAGGATGCAGTTGGCCTTCTGGGCTGCAACCCAGAGTTCTTACCTCCAAGTAAATTTCTGCACCTAGACTGTTTAAGAGGAAGTCTGTTCCTGCAGTTTGAGAAGGGTTTGCAACTGCACCATAAGCATTAAAGCCTATGAAGTAACTTTTTGTCTGTTTTTGCATGACCATGATTTCTCTCACTGATCCTCACTAATGGTTCATGTTCTGACTTGATGCTAAGCACTGATGCGTGTAATCTGTGTGTGTGTTTGGGGAAGGGAAGGGAAATTTTAAATCCTTGTGATGAAAGCCAAAAGGATAACACTTAGGTTAGCCAGAGAAGCTGTGGCTGCCCCCTCCCTGGCAGTGTTCAAGGCCAGGTTGGATGGGGCTTGGAGCAACCTGGTCTGGTGGAAGGTGTCCCTGCCCGTGGCAGGGGGGGTTGGAACTAGATGATCTTTAAGGTCCCTTCCAACCCAAACCATTCTATGATTAGTCATTCCTCCTGTATAATTTAATTAGTTGTTCCTATATGTGGTCCCAACAAAAGGTACTGTGCACTTACTTTTTTATTTGGAGACTCAGTTTTCATACTTGTGTGTATTAGGAGGATTTTGAACGTGACTGACAGTTGCTTTGTACACTTTTCTCAGAATGAAATGTTGTTACAATGGATTTGGGAGAGTGGCCTTGTCAAATTAAAATCCCTCAGTTTTTGACAAACCAACATGCTGAGAACTACAGATGGAACTGTGTGACCAACAGTTTTAGAAAGAGGAGATGTGCCTTGAGGCTTTGAGGTTATTGATCTCTGAGACCCATTTTCTTCTAGGCTTGGTAGTAAGGCAGAGAAGAAAATGATTAAAATGTTTAAAATTCTTGAAGGACCCATTTCTAAAGTAACTGTCCATTTGTTGCTCATTGTCTCCATGCATGGGTCAGAACGAGGATTCAGTGCCAGAAATTAGCAGGTGATGTTTCTTCAAATCTTAAATTATGCCTTTGGGGCACTATGAACCTGCATCGTTTTCTCTAGAAGGATTGAAGACAAAAAGGGTATAATCAGAAAGGATATAAATCATGGAAAATAGTCCATTAAATTTTACTGGTTGCCCATAAAAGCACATAGCTAATGAAATCTTCTGTAATGAGTGGCAGCAAAGTTTGACCATTCATTGGAATGAAAAACAAGACCCAAGAGTCTTTTCTTTAGCTACTTTGCTTAAATGAGTTATCAGTGTTGGCTTTTCTGGGGATCAGACTGGAGCTGTTAAAATGCCTCTTGCAGCTGGTTCCTTTCTTGTGAAATGGCAGAACTGTACAAATGAGGGTGTCATCAATTGCAACAGACGTTTTTATAGGGCATCGTCAAACCAGGGAGCCGTCAGGGAAGTTTCCACCTTTGTAGCCGTGGAGGTGATGAATCGATGGTGCACATGATTCAGCTTCCTAGAGATATAACTTGAGGGTATATTTTTGACTACTTAAACATGGAGTTGTGCATTTTCAGATGCGCAGCTTCAGTGATGAAAAATTTTTCAAAATGGCTGTATATTTCATTAAAGAATGGGGCAAAATCATCGCTCCTTTAGGTTGTTGTCTTGGGAGGCTTTTGAGAAACCATATTTAAATGTTCTGCTTCATAAGCAGTTTTTGGATATTGTTATGGATCGATGGGCCGAGGCCAATTGTATGAGGTTCAACAAGGCCAAATGTCGGGTCCTGCACTTGGGGCACAACAACCCCACGCAGCGATACAGGCTGGGGGAAGAGTGGCTGGAAAGTGCCTGGAGGAAAAGGACCTGGGGGTGTTGGTCGATGGCAGCTGAATGTGAGCCAGCAGTGTGCCCAGGTGGCCAAGAAGGCCACCAGCATCCTGGCTTGTGTCATCAATAGTGTGGCCAGCAGGACTAGGGCAGGGATCATCCCCCTGTGCTTGACACCGGTGAGGCCGCACTTGGAATCCTGTGTTCAGTGTTGGGCCCCTCACTACAAGAAAGACCTTGAGGTGCTGGAGCAAGTCCAGAGAAGGGCAACGAAGCTGGTGAAGGGTCTGGAGCACAAGTGTGATGAGGAGCGGCTGAGGGACCTGGGGGTGTTTAGCCTGGAGAAAAGGAGGCTGAGGGGAGACCTTCTTGCTCTTTACAACTGCCTGAAAGGAGGGTGTAGTGAGGTGGGGGTCGGTCTCTTCTCCCAAGTAACAAGTGACAGGATGAGAGGAAACGGCCTCAAGTTGTGCCAGGGGAGGTTTAGATTGGAGATCAGGGACAATTTCTTCCCTGAAAGGGTTGTCAAGCACTGGCACAGGCTGCCCAGGGCAGTGGTGGAGTCCCCATCCCTGGAGGGTTTTAAAAGCCGTGTAGATGTGGTGCTGAGTGACATGGGTTAGTGGTGGCCTTGGCAGTGCTGGGTTAACGGTTGGACCTGATGATCTTAAAGGTCCTTTCCAACCAAAATGATTCTGTGATTCAGTGCTACAGTCCAGCAATGTGTCATGAAGATGATAAAGGGTCTGGAGCATCTGTCCTAGGAGGAAGGGCAGGGTGCTGGGACTGCTCAGCCTGGAGAAGAGAAGGCTCAAAGGGGATCTTAACCACGTATATCAATAACTGAAGGTGTTTCTTCCGCAAAGAGGACGAAGGCAGGCTCTGTTCAGTGGTGCCCAGTGACAGGGCCAGAGGCAACGGGCACAAACTGAAACAGAGGTTCCCTCTGAACATCAGGAAACATTTGGGTTTTTTTTACTGTGAGGGTGATCGAGCACTGGCACAGTCTGCCCAGGGAGGTGTGGCATCTCCATCCTTGGAGACATCCAGAAGCCATCTGGACATGGTCTCTGGGTGGCCCTGCTTGAGCAGGGAGGTTGGACCAGATGACCTCCAGAGGTTCCTGCCAACTTCAACCATTTTGTGTGGTTCTGTGCTTTGTCATCATCTTTGAAAGGAATTAAACCACGAAAATCATTAAGTGATACTGAAATTTAGGTTTCCGAAGAGGTCAGTTTAGTTAAAAACATTTCAAGTTATGTATCAAACTGATCTGGAAAAGCCTCAACCACGCTTCATGCAATCTAGTATTTCTGTTGGTTTGCACGGCGCCATGTACAAGAGTTGATAGCTGGGATGGGACAACAAAGCACTGTGGTGAAGCTGTTTTTTTAGCGTCGAACTGCTAATTGAAGTTTTAAGGCTTCATTATGTTGGAGAAGGGCAACTGTAATAATCTAAATTTTAAAATATTTATGTGCTGACATCATATTTCACTTGTTAGACTCTCAAGGAGGGTGGGGAAATTTAATTCTTGGTATTACTGAACAAATCCTATGTAATTCTTCTTTGGTGTTTTCTGCCTGTAGTATTTTTAATATAGCGAAGCTGTTTTTAATTAAAATAGGACTTTTTTCCTTCTCTTCTCTTTGATGAATCACAAAGGAGAAGAGGTTAATCAAATGAAATGTAAATAGGAGACCTACAATTTAGAACCATTTATAAAAATAATCTCTGCAAACATCCATAGGATAAATTAATTTTTCATAACTTCTCTACATAAAGCAAGCGCTTATGGCGTGAACGATGGTCTTTCCTCTTTCAAGGGATGTGTGTTTTACAGATGCGTTTCTGGTAGAAACTGGTGAATGTAGAAAGCTGGGAATAGGTTCTGACAATCTTGTGCTTTTCTCTTGATGCAAATGAATAACAAAGCAAGGAGGGTGTTAGTCTTTTCTTCCAGGTAACAATTGATAGGATGAAAGGAAACGGCCTCAAGTTGTGCCAGGGGAGGTTTAGATTGGAGATCAGGAACAATTTCTTCACGGAAAGGGTTGTCAAGCATTGGAACAGGATGCCCAGGGCAGTGGTGGAGTCCCCATCCCTGGAGGGATTTAAAAGCCGTGTAGATGTGGTGCTGAGGGACATGGGTTAGTGCTGGGTTAATGGTTGGACTTGATCTTAAAGGTCCTTTCCAACCAAAACAATTCTATGATTCTGTAAAGTCATTCATATTCTCAGTTTAAGAGTAAATCCAGACAAAGGTTTCAGTTCTGAGAGTTGATCTGTAGGGACATCTTCCTTCACCCATGGAGCTCCTCTGCCCACAGAGAATTGCATGTGGGATCGTAATTTTAACAGTGAACTTCTTTACAAACGCCTGTCGACTTTGAGGCCTTTTTTGAAGAAGTAGGGGACAGGAGGGGCTGATTCCTGGGCCAAAGCTTTGTGGTCAAATAACCCCTTGATGACATGAAATGGCAGAAGAGGATGTTTGAAGTGAGGCAGACGCAGGAGAAGAAGAACATCTTCAGTTGCCTGGGGTTGGAATCTTGTCAGATCTTACAGATAAATGGGCCCCCAAAGCTACCCAGGATGCCTGTTTAATAGGCAGAATGTGCAGGAAACACAGGCCCTACTGCTTGTCAAAAGACCAGATCTAACAAAACTTATATATGAGCGTGTTGCTACTAGATACTGATCTATTCCCTTTGCTCTTGTTTGTAAGAGATGTAAATCAATGTCCTGGCTATTTGAGGGTGTTCAAAATTGATCTGCTCTTTGGAAAATGGCAGAGTGTTCATCTTGGTGTGCTGGCGGGGTTCTCGGCAAGACTGCTGCCTTTAGTCCCCTGCAATGCTGTCCTCACGTTTGGATACAGCAGTATTTCCTCCCTCTTCTGTTTTCATTGTGCGATATTAAGAAGAATTTGCAGCCCGCTTACAAAGGGGCTGCAGCGTAATGGCAGGGATCTGTCCTCTAAAAGGTTGTTTAGGCTGTGAAATCTTTGCATTAAACTCCGAGCAACAAGATACTTGGGTTTGTTTGGGTTTTTTTTAACCAATAAGTTAAAACCTTTCTTCCTCTAGCATTTCCAGTCTTGTCTTTTCCACAGCTATTGTTCCAAAGAGCTCATTTTCTGTGTTTGTGCCTGGCATGCCGTGGATTTTTGAGAATAACAAGTAGAATTAACAAAAATGGGTTGACCACGTATGCAGCACACAAAGTGCTTTGCAGTCTCATGTGTTGAAAGGTGTGTGATAGATGAGAGCTTTGAGCGGAAATATGTGTGCATCTAGTTGTTAACTCCTAATTGGTATTATTACTTATGTGTGTTTGAAATATCTCCTATATTATCCTTGCTTTTTAAAAAAGAAATCACAGAATCAGTCAGGTTGGAAGAGCCCTCTGGGATCATCGAGTCCAACCATTGCCCTGACACCACCATGGCAGCTAGACCATGGCACTAAGTGCCATGTCCAGTCTTTTCTTAAACCCCTCCAGAGCTGGTGACTCCACCACCTCCCTGGGCAGCCCCTTCCAATGGCTAATGACCCTTGCTGAGAAGAAATGCTTCCTAATGTCCAACCTGAACCTCCCCTGGTGAAGCTTAAGGCTATGTCCTCTTGTCCTATCGCTAGTTGCCTGGGAGAAGAGGCTGACTCCCACTCCACTACACTCTCCCTTCAGGTAGTTGTAGAGTGCAATAAGGTCACCTCTGAGCCTCCTCCTCTCCAGGCTAAACACCCTCAGCTCCCTCAGCCGTTCCTCATAGGTCAGACCCTCCAGACCCTTCACCAGTTTGGTCGCCCTCCTCTGGACTCGTTCCAACACCTCAACATCTTTCTTGAAGTGTGGGGCCCAGAACTGGACACAGGATTCAATGGATTAAAATTAATGGATTCTGGGTGTTTCTAGTTGCTTGCCCCATAACTTTCCCAAATTGAATTGAAAAAAGTGAGTGCAGAAAAAAGCACTGTTTGATCTCTCTGATGTTGATTACCTAAAACCTGGTGTCATTCTCCATTGTTACGTGGGATGACCCCACAGGATCCCTTCTCACCTCGCTCTAACCTGGCAGTGTTGCTGGTGCTCTAGGTTGAAATGCAGGAGCATGTGAATGGTGAGTTTGGTTGGAGCTCGAGGTGCAGCATTTGGGGTTACACTGACGGAAAGAAACAACCTCTGCTGTGGAGGCTGGTGTAAGCTGACACTGAAATAAGTGTTATCTGTTTATTGGGCTGCTAGTTATAAAGTGGCACCATATGGGCTCTTTGGGACACTGTTTTCTTGATCTTGTGCTGACTTACGTGGTGCTGACGCTCTTCTGTTCAGAGTGTCAGAGCTTTAGACAGCTACAGGGCTTCATGCTAGTTGTGACATGCCATTTTTCATTTCTGCCATGTCATTTAACTCCTTCTGGTGGATCTTTTGACATTTATTCAGGTTCTTGGATAAGTTTTGATTTAAGTAAAAAAAAAAAATCTGTTGAGCTGTAGAAACCACGGGAGTCATCTGTCATCCAAAGAGCCCATATCAGAGTTCAGTACCAGTAAGATGGAAACAGCCGTTGAGTTTTAATTTCTACTCAAGGAAATGGTACGGTGGATGGCACAGCTTCAGCCATATCCTTCAGTGCCATTTGCCCGTGTGCTGCCACTCCGGCTGTTAACAAGCCGCGTGACTGTAGATCTTCCAAGATGCTGTAGTTGAGTTTGCCTTGAAGTCACTTACTTCACATAAGTGTTTGAATATGTTTATTAGATGTTTCACCCAGTCTTTAATAGAGACAAGCTTTTGTTGTTGCTGGGTGTTATCTGTAAATTAAGAAATGCTGATTAATGAACATGCTTAAAACAAGCACAGTACCTCTTGCCTTTCTCTTCCTTGTCGCTTAGCAACAGAATTTCTCCCTGTGCAATCCCTGTTACTTCAGGAGAACTGTATCCACAATATCCTCTCTAATTCTTCTAGTTTTCTTTTCTAGAAGTTTTGCTAAAAGGTTTGAGTAACTTCATCAACCCCTTGACAGACGTAATAAAGCAGAGTAGGATAACATCAAACAATCATTCACTTTGGCAGTGTAAACTTTGCCAAATTCATCAAAAGTCTGTTAAGCCTGATAGTGTTTATAATGAAAATTCCTCTCTTGTGAAGAATATAGTGAAGAAAAACAGCTGGGTTAGGAATTTAGGGCTTTTAGCTCCTTGAAACACATTCAAGGGATTTGTGGTGGTGTAATACCTTCTCATTTATGGATATCTTAATTGCACCAGACTTCCTCTGTTTCCTACCTAATATGTAACTTACACCACGTTCTCTAAATCAATCGAACGTGCAGGGTGTTGTGTGTATGTATAGGGAACCCCTCAAGCAAACAAATATGTACTGCTTCCCCTCAAAGTCTGAGTGTTGCTGGTTTCCTTCTTTGTTTCTTGATTGCTTAAAGTGGCAGGAGTTCTGTGAAGGCAAAGGAGTTTATAAGCTGCTTCTACTTGGTGCTACGTCTTGTTTTTAATAGTTCAAATCTTGGATTATGCCTTTTCTAAATCTGTTCCAGTGCGGGAAACAAGCCTCGTGGAAGTTAAAGAAGATATGGAACTGGATCCAGAGGAGAACAGCACTGTCTTCATGGGCATACTCATCAAAGGGCTGGCCAAGCTGAAAAAAATCCCTGAAACGGTGAAAGCCATCCAGGATCGCTTAGAACAAGAACTCAAGCAGATTGTTAAGAGGTCCACAACTCAGGTGGCAGACAATGGTTACCAGAGAGGGGAGAATATTTCCCAGGAAAATCAGCCTAGGTAAGGATATTTCAACCACTGAAACTTGATTGCTGCAACAAGAAGTCTGGGGAAGGGTGTTATATCTGTTAATTGCCATTTCAAGGAATGACAATAATGTTTTTGCAGTAGCAGAGATGTGAAATGGTAAAATTTTCAGGAAAGCCTGGGCCTTACTGAGAGGCTGATGTGCCTTGAGCACCTGAAAGGCCTGAGAATTTAAGAAATGTATTCAGAAAGGGGAGGCATTGTTGCTTCTCAGCTAAGGATGTGGGAAAGGGAGATGCTTCCTTCTGTGCTTGGCCCTAGAAGAGAATCTTTTGGCTAAACAGATGTTTGAAATGCAGATTTGAGGGTGGAAGCACAGTAGAAGCCAGCATTATTTAACTAGCAAGAGGTGCATAATGTCAAGCACTTGATTTTTATCTTTTTTTTTAACCCTAACCTTTTGTTTTAAGCGGCTTTACAACAGATTGTATTGTAATGCTGTCTCAGATTGCTCGTATGAATGGTGTAAAGAACACTTGGTGCCAAAACGAATACTGTCTTCTTGTGTTGCATTGACTCGTGGCTTTACACTGGTGTGATGCCAAAGGAATTTTTAAGTTCCTACATAACGACTTGAAAAGAGAAGGTTCAGCTCACTTATTTATTTCAAGTGTAGCAGAGTCCAATTAAGCTGATGCAGGTGCAAAGCTTTGAAATCATATATGGAACTAATTATATCAGTAAATATATGACCAAGATTCTAATTGGTTTGCAGCCCCATTTACATTAATAGCAAGATGTGGAAGCCAACCGAGAACTGTGTTTCTGATGTTCTTCAGGATTCACTAGAACTGTTCTTTGGAAAATAGGACTCCGAAAGGGCTAGCTATCATTTCTAGCTGAAATATTAATTTGTGATACTGCACGTTGGAATGATCACTGTGCAAAGGGAATTAACAGTGGAAATGAAAAATGAAAACAAAAATCTATGTCTTCATTCTGTGTAATATTTGTAGTGGAAAGTCACTCCCAAGGAAAAGTTCAGCTTGATAAAAAGTTCTTTTTTGATTCCTATCACTATCATTGGTGCAGAAACAATTATGTTTTGAAGAATTCATACAGTTAAAGTACTGATAACTTGGTGAGATTACAACAAGCTTTTCAGGTGGGAAAGAAGGAAGAATTTAAGTTTCTGATGCCAAGAGGGAGCATAGCATATGCTTGATACTTGTTTTGTCACAGAATCAGTCAGGTTGTAAGAGACCTCTGGGATCATCGAGTCCAACCATTGCCCTGACACCACCATGTCAACTAGACCATGGCACTAAGTGCCATGTCCAGTCTTTTCTTAAACACCTCCAGAGATGGTGACTCCACCACCTCCCTGGGCAGCCCCTTCCAATGGCTAATGACCCTTTCTGAGAAGGGATTCTTCCTAATGTCCAACCTGAACCTCCCCTGGCAAAGCTTGAGGCTGTGTCCTCTTGTCCTATCGCTGGTTGCCTGGCAGAAGAGGCCGACTCCCACTCCACTACGAGCTCCCTCCAGGTAGTTGTAGACTGCACTAAGGTCACCTCTGAGCCTCCTCTTCTCCAGGCTAAACAACCCCAGCTCCCTCAGCCGTTCCCCGCAGGTCAGACCCTCCAGACCCTTCCCCAGCTTGGTCGCCCTCCTCTGGACTCGCTCCAACACCTCAACATCTTTCTTGAAGTGCGGGGCCCAGAACTGGACACAGGATTCAAGGTGCGGCCTCACCAGTGCTGAGTACAGAGGGACGATCACTTCCCTAGACCGGCTGGCTACACTATTCCTACTAGAGGCCAGGATGCCATTGGCCTTCTTGGCCACCTGGGCACACTGCTGGCTCATGTTTAGCCGGCTGTCGATCAGCACTCCCAGGGCTCTTTCCGCCAGGCCGCTTTCTAACCACTCTTCCCCCAGCCTGTAGCGCTGCATGGGGTTGTTGTGGCCCAAGTGTAAGACCCGGCACTTGTTCTTGTTGAACCTCATGCCGTTGGTCTCGGCCCATCTATCCAACCTGTCCAGATCCCTCTGCAGGGCCTTCCTACCCTCCAGCAGAATGAAACTCCCACCCAGCTTGGTGTCATCTGCAAATTTACTGAGGGTGCACTCAATCCCTATGTCTACATCATCTATAAAGATGAATCATTCTTGAGAGGTTGTATGGCTACTTGTCCATTGAAACTGCTAATTTGGATCAGATCATATTTTGATGGCATTGACCTGCCCAGAAGGTTGGGTAAGGTACAAAAACGTTTAATGCGTTTTGGCATGTTTTTAATAGGAGTTTGTGGGCCTTGAAGATGCTTATATTCTAGAGCTATGGCAAGTGTCTTGAATTCCTGTTGAATAAGGAGATAATTAGAACTGATTCTAAACCTGAATTATATGTGAAGTTTACAGCAAGCAGGTGAATTCATTTATATTGAAAAGAATAAATTATAGTATGGAAAGGTATACCACCCCTTAAATGAGCTACAGTTTTAAGTCAAAACTAAGCAACTTTCCTGCTGTCAAGAAGAAAGTAAATCTGAGCAACAAAGTCCTACTGTTCCAAGGAGCTCTGTAAGACCCAAAATTTGAGCATGATATCTACAGAATCACAGAATCAATCAGTTTGGAAGACACCTCTGGGATCATCGAGTCCAACCATTGCCCGGACACCACCATGTCAACTAGACCACAGCACTAAGTGCCACGTCCAGTCTTTTCTTAAACACCTCCAGAGATGGTAAAGATGATGCAGTGCCTGAAACTGCTTTAACTGTTCATTCAACTATTCAAGTCAGCCACAAAGCTGACTTGACCTCCAGATTCAGTGGGCAAAATGTTTTTCGGTTCACCTTAAAACTAGTCACTCTTGGATGCCGCTTAGTCTCTATCACTGAGCTCAGTGCCTGTATTCAGGCTGTACTTTAAATGATATCCATAAAAATTCTCACTTCTGGCAAATAAAATAAGTAATAAGATGACAGGCCTGCAGGGTCTGAGGCCATAGATTGAACCTTCTGCTGGACAGGTTCCCTGCGGCTTGTTCCATACGCACAGAACAAGTTATATGCGTTTCTTCATCGCTGTGCGGTGGCTCTCAAAGGTTGGCTCTTATTTTTTTCCATACGAAAAGAGTAATGTTTCCTTCCACTTGAGGATGAGGCTGCTGATCTGCTTGTGGAAGTTCTGGTGTAATTCCTTTTGGGACCCCATATAACCATTGTGCAGAGCCCTCTCATTGCACAAGAGAGAATTTCTAGAACCTGGCCAGAAAAGCTGCAGGTGTGGTAACAGCCACTGAGTCTGAAGAGCTGCTGATCTCATTCTGATTTTTTTCAAGTTGACTGCCTTTTGCTTCCTTACCTAATAAGCTTTTCCATACCGATTTGTGTGGCCACCTTTTACATTTGTATATAAAACCAATCTATGTCCCTGCCCATCGCAGAGTGATTGGAACTAGATAATCTTTAAAGTCCCTTCCAACCCAACCCATTCCATGATTCTATGAACACTATTGTTCCCAAATTTTTAAGATCAAGATATTTTTTTTTTTGTTCTGACTCTAAAGCAACTAGCTCCCAGAGAGGAGTGATGTCTTTTATGCCCCTCTGGATGCTCTCTTCGTAGAGCCAACAGGCAGTGGGCTCTTGGGTCAGCTCTTCAGAGCTTCATGAAGTCTCTTGTCTTTCATAGAAGTCCTGTAGCCCTCTAAGCCTGCCAGGAGCAAGTCTTCTCCATGCTATACAAGGTGTTTTGTTTCGGGCTTGTTAATTAGCACGCACACAAGAGTGAGCAGTGATTACAGTGTTGATCATGTGTGGCCCGTTCTGTCATGGATGGATTGGCCTTTGATTTGAGCACTCTGCTGTCTAGCTGAATAGCGATTTGGTGTGAAATTGGAGGGGCTCGTTTGTGGAAGATGACACTAGCCTGACTAAGGACCTCCATATAACAGCAGAAGGATGTTTTTCACTAGTAGAGTCACAAAGAAAAGACTTATATGGCTCTGTCATACAACTAATTATTAGGTTTCCTAAAACATGCAACATGGATGCAGTCATGTAGGATAATGGGCTTAGTATAGGCCTAACTAGAGGGTACATCTTTGGCTGTCAGATACTTTGCTATGAATGTAAACCCTCTTTACTAATGCGTGCTTACCTCATGAAAAGTGAATGATACAAAGAGAGTGAAACCCTGTGAAGGGCAGTAGTAGGTTTCTTGTAGTTCCCTGTCACTAGTGGAAGGTAAGTTTGAAAACTATGCTGGAACCTCACCTTGTTGCAGCTGACCTTGGCTTTAATTTAAGTGGCCTTTTCTTAAAGTCTAGTTTTTTTCCCTAAGTTTTTAGATATCTATGTTTGGAACAAGTTTATGAAAAAGGGCTTAAATATAGGTATCACTGTTGACTTATCCTTAATTAGAGGCTCATTAGAGCATGCTTAGTACCTGCATGTTAAAAATACGTATCTTGGGTTGTGGAGGACAAGGTATCATAGAAGAGGCCATGTGGCGTTAGCTTGGAGTACTGCTATATCTTAGTGAACCTGGGGGTCTCTTCTGAATTATGGAAGGTTGTTGAATTTAGAAGAATAATAATCTGGACATATGCCTACTTGAGGGCCAGATTTATGGGATGAGACTTTGGTAGGGACACATTGCTGTATCTTTACTTTTAGTTGAAGATCTCGCCCAGGAGGAGGAGGTGTATTGACAATTTTGCTACAAAATCCTGTCGATTGGATTCAATGCACTTTTCTCTACATGTTCTTAATACAGTTCTGACTTACCTTGTCTCGAGGCTTTAAAATAAATACAGAAATTATATACACACCAACACTGACCACACGAAAGACATTATTGCTGCTAAAATGCATGAATTGTCATTAGCGACCTCGTTCAGGTGTCAGCAGTCACTCTGCATCAATTCATTCTCCCTTATTGCCTGGACAATAGCAGTTGCTTCTGGGTGTGTGTCACTGTCTCTCAACATATTTACCATGTTTCTCGGTGAAGGGGTTATGAGATTGCTTTGACAAATTGCCTAAGCCAGTCTCCTGTCACTCTCTGTATGTGTTCTGCTTAGGTCACTCGGTGCTGCAACCCCATATGCATAAAATCTAGGCCATATTATTTTATGCTGTTTTTTTTCTTGTTGGCTGTCAGTGTCTCTTCTGGGGTCACCTTTTTTTGAAAATAACCCGATATATTTAGAAGACTTTTAGAGAAAAGAAAATTAAGATAAGAGGAGTGGGCTAATTTGAAACCAGGGAGATGTGGAAATATTATAGAATCATAGAATGGTTTAGGTTGGAAGGGACCTTAAAGACCATCCAGATCCAACCCCCTGCCACAGGCAGGGACACCTTCCACCAGACCAGGTTGCTCCAAGCCCCATCCAACCTGGCCTTGAACACTGCCAGGGAGGGGGCAGCCACAGCTTCTCTGGGCAACCTGGGCCAGTGTCTCACCACCCTCACAGGAAAGAATTTCTTCTTAATATCTAATCTAAATCTCCCCTCTTAATGTGTAGTTGATGTCGTTGGTAGGTGAATGGCCCATGTGAGATCCCCAGGGGATTGCTGTATAATGCTGTGCATATGTATGTCCATATGTAAAATTGTAGCATATGAATGAGACGCAGTAAGTGGATAGTCTTTTTTTAAAAACGATAGCCAGCTCCTGTCCTTTGCAGACAAGAAGTTTAATCTAGGACTGCTGTAGGCTACAGGTAGGTGGTTTTAGCCACATCATCATGCCAGGCCACTCTTCTGTCTGGTGGTAACAGCAGTAAATCTATATCAGCTTCTTAATTACTGCAGTTAACTATCCAGCTGCCAGCTTAAACAGCGGATGAAAGTGGATGCATGCAGATATTCAGCACTCTGAAATGAAGTCGCTGAGGCATGAACACACACCTCATTAGTGATTGTTAACTAACACAGAGGGCACCAGCGTCCTGGCTTGTATCAGCACTAGTGTGGCCAGCAGGACTAGGGCAGGGATCATCCCCCTGGACTCAGCACTGGTGAGGCCACACCTTGAATCCTGGGTTCAGTTTTGGGCCCCTCACTACAAGAAAGACCTTGAGGTGCTGGAGCGAGTCCAGAGAAGGGCAACGAAGGTGGTGAAGGGTCTGGAGCACAAGTGTGATGAGGAGCGGCTGAGGGACCTGGGGGTGTTTAGCCTGGAGAAGAGGAGGCTGAGGGGAGACCTTCTCGCTCTCTACAACTACCTGAAAGGAGGGTGTAGTGAGGTGGAGTCGGTCTCTTCTCCCACATAACAAGAAATAGGATGAGAGGAAACAGCCTCAAGTTGTGCCAGGGGAGGTTTAGATTGGAGATAAAGAACAATTTCTTCACGGAAAGGGTTGTCAAGCGCTGGCACAGGCTGCCCAGGGCAGTGGTGGAGTCCGCATCCCTGGAGGGATTTAAAAGCCATGTAGATGTGGTGCTGAGGGACATGGTTTAGTGGTGGACTTGGCAGTGCTGGGTTAATGGTTGGACTTGATGATCTTAAAGGTCCTTTCCAACCAAAACGATTCTCTGATTCTATTGTATGATTCTGAGACTGACATGTGGTGGTTAGGGAGTGGGTGCAGCTCCAATTCTGCTGCAGATCTCCTGTCCTGCTGTGGGGATAGCAACTTCTGATGGGCAGACACAGCAAGCATGTGCTAACTCCTAAGCTACTGCAGTTAAACATGATGGAGCCTGTCTGTCAGAGCTAGAAGCGCCTAACATATGGATTTGGGAAGTGTTATCGTCACATTTTGTTGGGGTTACAATGTGTACTTGAATTGCTCATTAAACGGCAGTGAACTTGATCAGGTTTTTTCTTTTCTCAAATAATAAAAAATGTGACGAGTCATTGCCTTATCACAAAATATTTAGGACTTTGCAAAGATATGTTAATTACAATAATTGGGCAGTAAGGAAGCCATAGGAACAGGTGAAGTGTAGTACATTTAGATGAGGTTGTAGCTGTAGCACCTTCCATATAGTAGTAAAATATTGGTAATTGACATGGTTGATGAGGTTTGATGTTTTAGGTTTCTGATCTTTCACGTTTAACACCTGCCATACTACTCATTTCATAATTCAAAATTAATATCTTGTATTCTGTTTGTGTGGGTAAGTCAATTTTTGTTGACTTGAGACTTTTACTTTCTTCCGGGGGCAAAGCAGGTAGTCTCCCTCCCTGTCTACAGCTCTGTCTGGGAACTTAAAACTGTCTCTGATATCATGGTATTGAAGTCTTCTGACTCCTGGCCTGCTGCTTTGATGTGCTGTGAGACTGTGTGCCTATGGTGTCTTCTAGAAACTCAGTGGAGGTTGTCTTGATGGTTTACAGGTTACTGCTGGAGCTGCTAGAGCTTCTCTTTGACAAATTCAACGCTGTGGCTGCTGCTCACTCTGTTGTCCTCGGACACCTTCAGCAAACTGTGGCCTCTCCTTGCAGCCAGTATGATGGTGATGTCAAGCTCTATGACATGGTTGATGTGTGGGTGAAGATCCAAGATGTCTTGCAGGTAAGAATCCTTCAGGTGGGCACGTTTGCAGCTTGGAACAGCTTTTATAACCCAAATACCTGTCATACTCGAGAGACAGCTGTGCTGGAATTTGTCTTGATTTTTGGTAAGTGGCCACATTTATAACAGACTGATAAACTCCAGAGAGCTGAAATAGCAGGAGAAAAATTTCTGTGGATTTATCCTTATGGTGTATGGAAAGGTTGATTCCTTTTGCCTACCAAGTGATTTATCAGAAGCTTTCAAACAGTGACATTTTTGTTCTGTGTTACCGTGTCATGCCTGTCTTATAAAGTGTCACAGCTCTAATCGCTTGTCTTCTCTTGTCATTATGGCTTGGTTATAGTCAGCTGAGACACTTGCTGCCAGCGTATCTTCAGGGGATTCTTACTAACTGTGGCGTACTAAAGCTGTCCCTCGCTTAGGCTTTATTCTGGTACCATGCCTATCACCTTAGTATCTGAGATTCACAAACAGCAGAGCTATCATCTGTCACATGTCTCTTCTCTCACTCTTGCTGTGAGGCTAACACATGCACATTAGAGGATTTTTAATTTATTTATTTTTAAATTGCTTTTATATATAGTACACAGATATATACCTCACCCAGGATTTGATAGAGGAGGTCAAACAAGTGAGCCTGGCATTATTTACAAGCGATTGCAAGATTTATGGTGGTCATTCCACCTCTGGCCTGTTCATGAAAAATGCTCTCTGCCTCCTACTCCAACACAGTTTTTCATCGTAGGGCACAGGTCTATTTACTGTTGTTCTAAAGGCTTGTTTGACTGTGCAGTGATGCACACAGCTTTTTCCTTACACAAATACAGCCAAATGTGTGCGTGGTGTGAATTTGGATACTTCTTGGACATGGTAAATGTAAGGTATGGGTCTTTGATCTCGTCCACTGTCTTCTTACCCACTTACTTGTCTTTCTAGAGGAGTTAGTATTTTTATTAAAGAAATCTCGATCAGTTTTCTCCGTGATACAAATTTTCACCTCCCTTCAATATTGTTCTTGAAAAAATTTGATTGGGAATGTCCAGCCAGAGGTTAACAATGGGTTTCTAAACAAAATAATGTCATAGAGTTGAAGCTGTCTGTCCCTGTTAAAGGGAAAAATTAAACTAAAGGACATGAAGAAAGGGCTTGGCATGGGATATCTGTAGCCATCATACCATCATCCACGAGGTCTAAAAAAATTTTGTAGCTTTGAGTTCTGCAGACTTTGCTCTAGGAGGACAAAGCCTTGGGAGTAAGAATCCTCCAAGATTTTATCTTCAGCGAAGAAGAATGACAAAGCTGGTAATTCCCACTTATCAGTGAGAGTTTGTGATGGTTTCATTCCTCATGAGTGGTGAAATTGGGAGTGAGTTATACTGGCTATTCCAAAACAACGTTGATAAAACGTCTGTACAGAAGCGTGCGTAGATGTGCTCATAGAGAGAGTGAATGTGCTTTCCGTTTTGGGGAGAAAATATTTGACCAAGCTTTCCCTAAAACGTGTGCCAAGAAAAATGTAACAACCCACTTGTAAAGGTTTCGTCGCTATTGGCCTGACAGCGCGGGTGTCGGAGGGAGTCAGAAAAGCTTCCCAAAGAGCTTTTACAATGCGTAAAAGCAGCACTTTAAGGTCCATAATCTCTTGCTGGTTTAGGTTAAGAGATAAGAATTGACCGACATGGAAAGGAGGAAATCTTCCATTTCTTTGTTCAAAATCTTGTGGGGTTTTTGTACATTTGTTTCATAGGAGTGGATTAAATTTTTTTTGCCTTACAGTATAAGAAAACCTTTGAGCCCAAGACTAAATTATTTCTATCCTGTTTTTCTGAATAAGGATAATTTTTTGAGAGGACATCTTACATTTGTGGCAGGGGGATTAGAAAACTCAGTATTAAAAGTGTTTATTTAAATGTGCCTGCTGTTGGGGGAGGATGAAAGTTGGAGGAAGTGGGTTCGTGGCAGGGTGCATCAGGGAAACGATGCAATTCCTGCAGATCATGATGAATGAAGTTTATTCATCGTGCTAGAACAGTATCACATGACTCTGCAGTTCACATGGATAATCTTTTGCACATGTACATTGTGCGTCTCTGCGTGTGAAATATGTTATAGCAAGGTTGTCTTTTTATAGCTCTGTACAAAAGTAATAATGTGTGCTCATGGTGGGCTGGAAATTGCCCTTTGTGGGGAATGAGAGTTGTTTTCAGCAGCTTGTTTTTGTAGCTGGATTTCTGAATGCTTCCTAATAGCTGCACCATCACCGTGGTGTAGGATTAGAGAGGTGGCACAATGCTATGCAACGTTTACATACTGAACATGCAGATATTATGTATTTTTGACCTTCTCTGAGAATGGAAGAATAATATTGAACTCATCAGGAGGAAGACAGAGTGACCTTTTAGAGTTGGGTACTAGAGTGCTAGAAAATAAACAAGCAAAAAAATCAGTTTGTCAAAATATTAGAGCAGCCTTGTTCAGGAAAACACGATTTGAGGTTATTTACTTATACCAGCGCCCGCTTAGCCTGCAGTCGTAGTGCCCTACCAACAGGAGAGAGCTGCAACTTGTTTAGATTTTAACTTGGCATTTTGTGCGTGGAGCTAATTTAGCTCTTCAGTGTAGGAGTAGGTGGAATATCCTTCTGAAGAGTGTAATTACTGTACGTCCAAGTACTTGGCTGGAGACAATTGTGAGCTGTGTTACAACGGCAGTTAGCGATGTACCGACATGGACAGTTCACAGAATCACAGAATCAATCAGGCTGGAAGAGCCCTCTGAGATCATCAAGTCCAACCATTGCCCTGACACCACCATGTCAGCTAGACCATGGCACTAAGTGCCATGTCCAGTCTTTTCTTAAACCCCTCCAGAGATGGTGACTCCACCACCTCCCTGGGCAGCCCCTTCCAACGTCTAATGACCCTTGCTGAGAAGAAATGCTTCCTAATGTCCAACCTGAACCTCCCCTGGTGAAGCTTGAGGCTGTGTCCTCTTGTCCTATCGCTAGTTGCCTGGGAGAAGAGGCCGACTCCCACTCCACTCCAACCTCCCTTCAGGTAGTTGTAGACTGCGATAAGGTCACCTCTGAGCCTCCTCTTCTCCAGACTAAACACCCCCAGCTCCCTCAGCTGTTCCTCATAGGTCAGACCCTCCAGACCCTTCACCAGCTTGGTCACCCTCCTCTGGACTCGCTCCAACACCTCAACATCTTTCTTGAAGTGCGGGGCCCTGTTGCTTCAGGACAATGCAATGAAGGAATTCGGAGGTTTTTCTGGCACTATTCCATGTCCATGCTGCCTCATCCCATCCCAAATGATGGCGGCTGTGCCGTGTTAAAGGCACGGTGGTGTACGTGCTTGGGAAGAAGTCAGAAGGTTTTGGGTGCAGCGTAATCTTTCTGTGTCATTTTACTTTTTCAGTGTAGGCCAAATCTCTTTAGCCCAGATAAGGGCTTTTCTGTCCTCTTGCATTAGTGTCGGGGACCGACAGCTGGCGGACGTGCTCTAGCAGTCACTCATCCTTGGTGTGATGGCTCTTCCTTACTGTTATCTACAGCGCAGAACTTTTAGCAGTTCATTCACCTTTTTTTAGCACTTTCTTTTGATACTACAGTGAGAGAGAGGCATCTGTCCCTGCTGAATAATACCAGTGTTCATTCAACTTCTTCAGAAATGTCACCTTTCTAGTGATAGGATGATCACCCCATCAGCTATTTTGTCTCAATGCAGTACCCCGCTGCTGGAGAAAATAGCAAAGACCTCTCGGTGTGTGCTCAGTATCCTGTTAGCAGCTTAGACTGATGCTGTTTGCTCCAAGGAAGGGATCTTCTCTCCTTTTGTGGTGGTAGTATTTGTAGTTGACTGATCTCATTTTTTGAGAGTGGTCTGTATCTATTTTCTTGCTTCTACAGAAGAGAGGGAAAATCACAACAGCAAGCTGTCGGGTGGTCTATCTCCTGAGAAGACACTGACAATTATTACTTTCCTTTTTTGGGCTCTTCTGTCTAATACTTTCAGTTGTTTTCCAAAAATGGTGTGATTTAGCAAAAAACTTTGCTGAAACACCATAAGGAAACTGGAGCAAGAGAAATTGAAGCCTACTCTCTGCCCACACACTGCTGTTCTGCTGCTGCAGAGCTGGAGATATCAGAAACTGTTGATTGAGCAAGCCTCTCTCTTTGCATGTGATGCTCCTCTGTCCAGAGCCTGTGTGACATATCCTTCCTTATACAGAGGAATGGCACTCGAGTGCAGGATTTGAGCAGAGAGATGAAGTAGTTCTGCAGGACACAGCTAGGTCTGGTGGCCAACAACGTGAGCAATCTCACTGAAAAGCTGCACTTTAAATTGTATTTGCTGTGCCATGCTTCTCCGGGAGTACTGCTAGAGCACTTGGAGATATATTTCACAGCTCTGCTGCTGTAAGCTGGGCCACTCTGTGGTTTTGTGAGTGAATTAATGGTGAAAATTATTGGTCCTTGTAGGCACACAGGTGAGTGGGGGAAAGACAACGGAGTTTAGCAGTCTTAGTACTCAATTTACCCCACTACATCCTCGTGGAAAAGGTGTAGAGGGTTCAACTCCACGTCAGTCCATGCAGATCTAAGCCAGCTGTGCTGTGATCCCATTTCTTCCTCTTCCATAGCCCGGGATGCTTTCCTCGCTCTGGCAGTGTTGCTCATTTTCCTGACAGTAATTTAATTTGAGGGAGTTTATTTGGCCAAGTATTTTCTGCTGGCTGCGTTTTCTGCTTGCTCAGGTGCTTGAACTGTGTCAGTGTTGGCTCAGGAGTGAGCGAGAGGGAATGCACGGTGAAGAAGGAAAGTGAAGAGTTTATCCTGGCAACTGCAGCTTTCATCAGCGGAAGCTGCTGTGTGGAACGACACCTCAAGGTACCCACTCATGCAAAAACAAGGTGGTTTTTGCTCTTGCCCTGGGTGGCTCAGCACAGGCCTGACAGCCATGCAAAACACTTACTAAAATGGCTTGTGATTTTAAAAGCAGGAGCTTAGGAGTGATGTCCAGTCGTGAGCTCTAAATCTCTCCGCAGTCGTGATGCTCTCTGACTCTTCAGTTAAATAAATGTGTCCTGGAACAGGTAACCAAATCTCTCTTTGCTGAAGCTTTGCATTTAAAGGCTGAACGAACTATTTGTGACACAGTTAATACTTGTAAAGTAAAATAAGATTCTTGGATGAGAGGTGTTAGTGTTAATGTGCCATAAATATTGGTTGAAATGTCAGAGCAATATATGAAATTACTGTTGCATTTGGGAAGTTCACCAGTTAATATTTTGAACCTAAAGTAGTGTTATTTTTCAGAAAGTCTCTTTACAGAAATTTAATGGTTTTTTTGGTTGTCTTCAAAATACTGTGCCTGACAGTATTTCTGGTTCCTTTTAACTGGACTTAAATGTGTGGAACTGATGCGCTTGGATTCCTGACTGGTTTGTCTCATTAATGCTCATCTCTCATTTAGCCAAGAGGACGATAGTCATGAAAGTGATTTGTCTGCAGGTTTTGGAAAATACAGTTTCAGTCAATCTTGGGTGCATGAAGGAGGGAGAGAGAGCATTCTGCTTTCCAGGGTGCTGATATTTTAAAAATGAATTTAGATAATTAGAGTAAGGCAGTTGGCACTTTTCTCCACCTGTTTCTTATTTGAAGTGAACTCAGAGTGTGCATTAAGAAATCCAGTGCAGTGAGTGTTACACATTTTTATTTTTCTGGAAATATGTACTACCAAGAGCGCAAGAATTTCTGTGAAAGCTTATGGTCCAGGAAGAGCATCATCTTTCTGAATCTAGAAAGGGATGAGATTATTTTGCAGGAAGGTATTTCTTTAAATTTTGGTCTTGCCAAGAAGGTATGTCATGTCCTGCCTGCCCTCTCTGTTAAAATGTTTTGGAGATTTGCTGCAACTTACCTAATAATCCAAGTCTTCTCCTTATAAACCAAAGTAGTTTGGTACCTTTCTTAAGCTCTTAAAATGCACTTGGAATTTGAGATGGGCCGAGACCAACGGCATGAGGTTCAACAAGAACAAGTGCCGGGTCTTACACTTGGGCCACAACAACCCCACGCAGCGCTACAGGCTGGGGGAAGAGTGGTTAGAAAGAGACCTGGGGGTGCTGATCGACAGCCGGCTAAACATGAGCCAGCAGTGTGCCCAGGTGGCCAAGAAGGCCAATGGCATCCTGGCCTCTATTAGGAATGGTGTAGCCAGCCGGTCTAGGGAAGGGATCGTCCCTCTGTACTTGGCACTGCTGGGACCGCACCTTGAATCCTGTGTCCACTTCTGGGCCCCGCACTTCAAGAAAGATGTTGAGGTGTTGGAGCGAGTGCAGAGGTGGGCGACCAAGGTGGTGAAGCGTCTGGAGGGTCTGACCTATGAGGAACGGCTGAGGGAGCTGGGGGTTGTTTAGCCTGGAGAAGAGGAGGCTCAGAGGTGACCTTAGTGCAGTCTACAACTACCTGAAGGGAGGTTGTAGTGGAGTGGGAGTCGGCCTCTTCTCCCAGGCAACCAGCGATAGGACAAGAGGACACAGCCTCAAGCTTGGCCAGGGGAGGTTCAGGTTGGACATTAGGAAGCATTTCTTCTCAGAAAGGGTCATTAGCCATTGGAAGGGGCTGTCCAGGGAGGTGGTGGAGTCACCATC
Organism: Nyctibius grandis; assembly: GCF_013368605.1. NCBI lineage: Eukaryota > Metazoa > Chordata > Aves > Nyctibiiformes > Nyctibiidae > Nyctibius > Nyctibius grandis. Next base: position 2,862,569 of record NC_090662.1, on the reverse strand, counting down.
TCTGGATGTGTTTAAGAAAAGCCTGGACATGGCACTTAGTGCCATGGTCTAGTTGCCATGATGGTGTCAGGGCAATGGTTGGACTCGATGATCCCAGAAGTCTCTTCCAACCTGATTGATTCTGTGATTCTGTGAAATCGCCTTGATAAAGGTGAGAAAGTGTGTCAGCAAGTGCAAAGAGATTTCATGGCATTGGGATGCATTATGCAGCTAGAAGGGCAAAGAAGGAGACAATAATATCATACTGTCCTTTAAAAAAACAATGAATATGAAGTAGAAATGCACAAAATTGATACGTTTTCTCTTTAACTGATGATTCTGGCTGAAATGAAGTGTGTTTAAAACTAACTGAATGGCTTTGGTATCAGGTACCTGGAAGAAGTCCAGCGCTGAGCAGGCCATCAATGTTGGATTATTGTCTTTCCCGGGAACGGTCCGTGTTAACTGAACTGTGCTATATCAGCAGGGTGACACAGCAGAAGTTTGTGCGAATGCTACAGCGTTAACAGCTTTTGTTTCAAGAGTAATTTTTATCCCGGAGCTGTTGTTCCAATATATTTCATAAACAACTAATGTTTGCTCTAAAGTTCAAAGAGATAAAGCCCTGCATAAAAATGAATTGTTTGAACAGTGTATGGCCACTTGTGCAGTTTGTTGCAGAAGAGATCAGTGAGCTTATGGTTTGGGAGATTTTACAAAAGATTTGCTCATTTGATGAGATGTTTGCAGGTATGAGAGCAAGGAAGAAGTTCACCCTCTTCTGTCTGTGCTGTAGAGTATCACACTGCTCCATACTTGAAGGGCTCTTCATTTCAGGTGGATGTTCCTTTTAATAGTTGAAGCATAGTTAGAAAGTTGTAATTTTAAAGGGGTTTTGGAGTTTATGCCTAAATATTTAAGTCGCTAAATCCATGTGAGTTAAAAGCATATACTTTTATGCTTAGTCTGTCTTCTGAAGGAGGAAAAGGGTGCACAAATTCTTGTAAAGAAGCCCTGTCAGTAAATAATATCACAGAATCAACCAGGTTGGAAGAGCCCTCTGGGATCATCGAGTCCAACCATTGCCCTGACACCACCATGACAACTAGACCATGGCACTAAGTGCCATGTCCAGGCTTTTCTTAAACACATCCAGAGATGGTGACTCCACCACCTCCCTGGGCAGCCCCTTCCAATGTCTAATGACCCTTTCTGAGAAGAAATGCTTCCTAATGTCTAACCTGAAAATAGAAATCAGTTCTGCAAGGTGTTAGGCTGAGAGAAAGTCTGAGTTGAGGAAAAGGTTGGGAATACAGAATGGGGGAATGACATGTTCCCTTCTTCAATATTTGGCAGTTGGAATGAAATCTGTGCCTTTTGAATACTGGGCCATTGTTAAGAGCTTTCTAATTTATACAACTTGAGAGCACAGAGATTTTTGCACTCTTTGTTCCAGTGATATCACTTGGAAGCCTTTCTTTTGCGAGCTGAAAGTTTGCTGAGAAGGGCTAAGAAGGTTGTGAAGTGGCCGTCACACCTGCTGTGAAGTCTGTGTTTCAAATTGCCAACGGGACTATGGGCATTCTAAATAAAGTGCAAAATTCCCAGCCTGTAAATTGCTTGTTAGCCTTCATCTTCTTTGAACTGTTAATTCATGGGATGATGCAGAAGAAATGGAAACTTGGCTACAAATATGTGCAGTATCTTTCTTTTTAACCATTTCCCTAGATTCTTCACAGAATCAACCAGGTTGGGAGAGACCTCTGGGATCATCGAGTCCAACCGTTGCCCTGACACCACCCTGTCAACTAGACTATGGCACTAAGTGCCATGTCCAGTCTTTTCTTAAACACCTCCAGAGATGGTGACTCCACCACCTCCCTGGGCAGCCCCTTCCAATGTCTAATGACCCTTGCTGAGAAGAAATGCTTCGTAATGTCCAACCTGAACCTCCCCTGGTGAAGCTTGAGGCTGTGTCCTCTTGTCCTATCACTAGCTGCCTGGGAGAAGAGGCCGACACCCACTTCACTGCAACCTTCCTTCAGGTACTTGTAGACTGCAATAAGGTCACCAAACATTCTTGAACAGTTTTGTTAGGTCTGATGTGCTTTTTTTTTTTTTTCAGTTACTATCAGTGTCCGCTGCACTTTATTCCTGCTGCCATCTAGAATTAGGAGACACTACAAGTAGTTCATCAGCATTTGTAGACATGTTTTATAGGACTGTAAAACCACGTCTCTTTTGATGTGCTGAGCTTATTCACGCTTAGTCCCTGTGTGACTGGCTTTAAAGGCAGCGAGTCGTGCTCTTAGTAGCATCATAAAAATCCTGTGAACAGGAAAAGGCCAAACGCTCGTCGTGTCCTCGCTGCAAGACGTCTAATCTGACAGCAGTGCAGGAGGGATTCATGCAGGCAAATTCCTGCTAATGTTAGAGAGTAGCTGATATCCGAGGGAAATGTTGGGAAACTGTTTTGCCTAAAAGCCTTTCCACTCTCATGCTGTGTGCTTGTTGTGTTTACCAGGCGTGACATTTACAAAACCATAAGGTAGAATCTTTTTTTTCCCCTGAATTTTACCGGCTCTTGCTGTTTCTTTCCTGATATGAAATCTCATCCTGGTTTTGGGGGGCCTGGATGCTTTTTTTCAGTAATTATTTGTGATGTAGGAAGCTACAGAATGGTATTAGAATAAAATAGAATAGACTAGTTCAGTTGGAAGGGACCTACAGTGATCATCTAGTCCAACTGCCTGATGAATTCAGGGCTGACCAAGAGTTAAAGCACGTTATTAAGGGCATTGTCCAAATGCCTCTTAAACACTGACAGGCTTGGGGCATTGACCACCTCTCTAGGAAGCCTGTTCCAGTGTGTGACCACCCTCTTGGTAAAGAAATCCTTCCTAATGACTGGTCTAAACGTCCCCTGGCGCAGCTTTGAACCGTTCCCACACGTCCTGTCGCTGGATCCCAGGGAGAAGAGCTCAGCACCTCCATCTCCGCTTCCCCTCCTCTGGAAGCTGCAGAGAGCCAGGAGGTCACCCCTCAGCCTCCTTTTCTCCAAACTAGACAAACCCAAGGTCCTCAGCCGCTCCTCACAGGACATGCCTTCCAGCCCTTTCACCTACTTTGTTGCCCCTGTCTGGATGCATTCAAGGACCTGAACATCCTTCTTAAATTATGGAGTCCAGAACTGCACAGAGTACTCGAGGTGAGGCCATGCTGATGCTGAATACAGCGGGACAGTCACCTCTTTTCACTGGCTGGTTGGTGTTTGATGCACCCCAGGAAGTGGTTTGCTGTTTTGGCTGACAGGGCAAATTGCTGATTCAGATTGAGCCTGCTGTTGCAAAAATGCTTTCTAAAACTTCTTCTGCCCTGACACCACCGTGTCAACTAGACCGTGGCACTAAGTGCCATGTCCAACCTTTTCTTAAACACCTCCAGAGATGGTGACTCCACCACCTCCCTGCGCAGCCCCTTCCAATGGCTAATGACCCTTTCTGAGAAGAAATGCTTCCTAATGTCCAACCTGAACCTCCCCTGGTGAAGCTTGAGGCTGTGTCCTCTTGTCCTATCGCTAGTTGCCTGGGAGAAGAGGCCGACTCCCACTCCACTACAACCTCCCTTCAGGTAGTTATAGACTGCACTAAGGTCACCTCTGAGCCTCCTCTTCTCCAGGCTAAACAACCCCAGCTCATTCAGCCGTTCCTCGTAGGTTAGACCCTCCAGACCCTTCACCAGCTTGGTCGCCCTCCTCTGGACTCGCTCCAACACCTCAACATCTCTCTTGAAGTGCGGGGCCCCGAACTGGACACAGGATTCAAGGTGTGGCCTCACCAGTGCCGAGTACAGAGGGACAATCACTTCCCTAGGGATGCATGTTCACACACATGCATCCCTTTATACCTCTCCCCTTCTCTTTGTTTCTTCTTCTTCTTTCTTCACCAACACCACACCCTCAGCTTTGCTCCAGGGCCTGAGCTGGAAGAGAAGGTGCAGCATTTATGGAGATGTATATGTGAGGACCTAACACTGTAGGCGGGACAACAGCAGCTCCTTGTCACTTGCGAAGGTAACTGCAAGTCTGCGCGCATACGCTTGGAAGCTGTTACTGCTGCAGCTCTGGACACATAGGTACCACTTTGAAATGTGTTGTGTATCACTAGTAGTGTGCATAAAACACTTTAGGAACATCTACTTCACAGCATGATTCTCATCATCAAAGTGTCTTAGACATCTGATCTCACCAGGGTGATGCCATTCTGTATTTTACACATGGGGGAGCTCATGGTTGAATGAGTGAAACAAAGTGAAAGGTTCGGAAGTATTTCTGTTCTTTCTGGTGTGCCGGGTTTGATACTACAGAAGGAGGGAGTAGAGTGTGTGCGGTTTTTATTTGGTTTAGTAAGAGTTTCTGAGATTTTTTTTTTTTCTCTTGACTTTACTCGCATGGACAGTGGGAATGAGTGTGCCCACAGCAAGTTTGCTGACAACACCGAGCTGTGCGGTGTGGTGACACGCTGGAGGGAAGGGATGGCATCCAGAGGGACCTGGACAGGCTGGAGAGCTGGGCCTGTGTGAACCGCATGAAGTTCAACAAGGCCAAGTGCAAGGGTCCTGCATGTGGGTCGGGGCAATCCCAAGCACAAATCCAGGCTGGGCAGAGAATGGGTTGAGAGCAGCCCTGAGGAGAAGGACTTGGGGGTGATGGGTGTCGAGAAGCTCACCATGATCCAGCAATGTGCGCTGGCAGCCCAGAAAGCCACCCGTGTCCTGGGCTGCATCCCCAGCAGCGTGGCCAGCAGGGCGAGGGAGGGGATTCTGCCCCTCTGCTCCGCTCTCCTGAGACCCCCCGCACAGTGCTGCGTCCAGCTCTGGGGACCCCAACATAAAAAGGACATGGAGCTGTTGGAGTGAGTTCAGAGGAGGCCACGAAGATGCTCAGAGGGCTGGAGCACCTCTGCTCTGGAGACAGGCTGAGAGAGTTGGGACTGTTCAGCCTGGAGTAGAGAAGACTTTGAGGAGACCTCATAGCAGCCTTCCAGTACCTGAAGGGGCTACAGGAAAGTGGGAGAGGGGCTTTTTACAAGGGCATGGAGTGACAGGACGAGGTGGAACGGTTTTAAACTGAAAGAGGGGAGATTTAGATTAGATCTTAGGAAGAAATTCTTTGCTGTGAGGGTGGTGAGACCCTGGCCCAGGTTGCCCAGAGAAGCTGTGGCTGCCCCCTCCCTGGCAGTGTTCAAGGCCAGGTTGGATGGGGCTTGGAGCAACCTGGTCTAGAGGAAGGTGTCCCTGCCTGTGGCGGGGGGGTTGGAACTAGATGATCTTTAAGGTCCCTTCTAACCCAAACCGTTCTATGATTCTGTGATTACGGATGCTCTGCGCCACTGAGAATCAGGACACAAACATGCAAAGCACCCAACAAAAATTGGAGATCGCTGTTTTGCTGATCATCTGCAGGCTTCAATATTTTGTATATTTTGTACTTTTTTTAATGGTTGCCCTGACCAGCTGCCTTTTGAAGTGGTCTTATTTAGGAAGCATGCAAATAACTCTCCGTGATTTTGAGGAATGTGTCATCAGGTTTATATATGCATAAGCATTTCAATGGATGTTGCAAACTCTGGTTATAGATGGTGAAGACTTGAGTCTGAAGTGGTTGGACTGTGATGCTTGAGGGTATGTACCTGAGGGGCGGGGTGTGGCGAGAAAGTACTTAAGCACAGAATCAGCCTTGATTTTTTTTTTTTTCCCCTTAATTACTTAGTTCACATTAATTCTTTGGCTTAAGCAATTTTGCTGTACCAGGCTTTCACCAAGTTTTAGCCAAAATACTCAGCTGCAAGAGAATATAGTCTCTGCTTCTATATATATTGTGCAAATGTGTATGTAGAAACCACCAGCAAGTGGCTGATGATTCACCGGGGATCTCTGGGCTCAGAGAGGCTGAAGAGCTCGAAGCCCGAGTGCTTTGCAGGAAATGACAAACTCCCAACTTACGTTGAGAACAAACAACCCCCCTCCGCCCCCAAATCCTTCTGTTACGCTCAGCGGGGTTCTGGTAATGGCATTGTAACTCGGCATTTTTTGACATCTAAGCATGAATTTAAAAAAAAAAAATATCCCAATTGACTTGTCAGAAATAAACTTGGGGGAAGCTGCGTTCTCTCTGTTCTGGTGGCTGAAATGGAAAATCTGAATTGCACTTCATGCCTTTGATCTGTCTTACTTCTTTATGAGTACAAGTAGGGGACAGAGCTGTTGGAGACCAGCGGAGGGGAAAGGGACCTGGGGGTCCTAGTGGACAGCAGGATGACCATGAGCCAGCAGTGTGCCCTTGTGGCCAAGAAGGCCAATGGCATCCTGGGGTGTATTAGAAGGGGGGTGGTTAGCAGGTCAAGAGAGGTTCTCCTCCCCCTCTACTCTACCCTGGTGAGGCCACATCTGGAATATTGTGTCCAGTTCTGGGCCCCTCAGTTCAAGAAGGACAGGGAACTGCTAGAGAGAGTCCAGCGCAGAGCCACGAAGATGATTAAGGGAGTGGAACATCTCCCTTATGAGAAGAGGCTGAGGGAGCTGGGTCTCTTTAGCTTAGAGAAGAGGAGACTGAGGGGGGACCTCATTAATGTTTATAAATATATAAAGGGCAAGTGTCACGAGGATGGAGCCAGGCTCTTCTCAGTGACATCCCTTGACAGGACAAGGGGCAATGGGTGCAAGCTGGAACACAGGAGGTTCCACATAAATATGAGGAAAAACTTCTTTACAGTGAGGGTGACTGAACACTGGCACAGGCTGCCCAGAGAGGTTGTGGAGTCTCCTTCTCTGGAGACATTCAAAACCCACCTGGACGTGTTCCTGTGTGACATGATCCAGGTAATCCTGCTCTGGCAGGGGGATTGGACTAGATGATCTTTCGAGGTCCCTTCCAATCCCGAACATTCTGTGATTCTGTGATTCTTTGGGGGAAGTGCCCAAGAGTAGCAGTATGACATACAGACTTTGAAATGGGATGAGTTATTTCTCTATTATAAATGTTCTGATTTCATTTTTTTTAAATGAACAAAAAAGACTATTTCAAAAATCTGAAAAATCAAAATTTAATTTTGTTTCATGCAGTTGCCAGTCTAGTTTTATTTTTTGTTGGTTTTATGTAGGCAGTCTACAACTACCTGAAGGGAGGTTGTAGTGAAGTGGGAGTCGGCCTCTTCTCCCAGGCAACTAGCGATAGGACAAGAGGACACAGCCTCAAGCTTGGCCAGGGGAGGTTCAGGTTGGACATTAGGAAGCATTTCTTCTCAGCAAGGGTCATTAGCCATTGGAAGGGGCTGCCCAGGGAGGTGGTGGAGTCACCATCTCTGAATATGTTTAAGAAAAGCCTGGACATGGCACTTAGTGCCATGGTCTAGTTGACATGGTGGTGTCAGGGCAATGGTTGAACTCGATGATCCCAGAGGTCTCTTCCAACCTGATTGATTCTGTGATTCTATGTGCTTTTAGACTCTTTGGAGAAGGTTTAATAATCAGTAACTGGTTTTAGCTCTTGATACATGAAGATAGGACAGCACTGCTGGTTGAACCCTTTTGTCATTTGCAACACCAAAAATGAGCTTTAAATGTGAAATATGCACTTCTCTGCCTTATCAAGTGGGATACTGATTTGCATGATCGTCAAATGAGTATTTCTCTAACCACACAGCATGTACATCTAGATGTTTTGACTAGCCAAGAGCCAGCAGTAAGTAGTGGAACTTCATACAGGGTGTTACATAAATTCTAAATAACTGTACAGTGTGTTTCTGCACATCCCTTTTCCCTGGCAGGCTGCACCCTGTGAAACTCCCAACCCATATGCCTTCACCAAACATGGCAACCAAAGTAGGATTTAGAGAGAAGAGGAGAAAATGAGCTTGTGATAACAGAAGAGCCCAAATCCTGACCTTGTGGAAGCAGGAAAAGGGAACTGATTTAGTCAGTACTGCTTCATTTCAAGGTACATGATTATTTTAATTCTCAGTTTGCCCCATGCTGGCCAGTCTGGTAGGTTGGAGGAAATGTGGAACAGGAGAAGTAAGGCTGATGATTTCCTGATGTCAGTGGCCCTGCAGGTTTGGTAGGCTAAGGACCTCAGTGGGTTTTCCAATTTAAAGAGTAAAATTTCCATACTGAAATATGCATTCCCTCCGTTTAAAGGTTTAACTTTGAAGATTTTCTTTAAAAGCTAACCACTAGGAACCATTAAAAAGAAAGCTGAGAGTCTTCTGTAACCACCCCGTTCTCCTGAAAGTGATGAAAATGATATTGATGGCACTTTATTTTGGTGGTCATTCTGTCTTCTGCCTGTAGTAAATACCTTGAGTGTTTAAGAAGGAGCAACTTGAAAACATTTTATTATTACTAGATCTGCATTTCATACTTTTAGTCTTTTCCTTCCCTCCTTTCTCAGTGTTTGTCATCTTCATGTGCAAACTTAAAAGAGATGGTAGGTCTCACGTTGATTTCGTAGGCAGATTTGTTCTGCTGCAGTCATCCAGCTTGAGCTTTCAGCCTTGACAAGACTGCTCTTCAATTCCATGTTGCAAATTAGTTTGCCATATTTATGGTTGATCAGTCAGTAATCAAAGTTGGCAAGACTGAATGTTAAAGCTTCCTCTTTCAGGCAACAAATACGAGTGATGGTAGCCATCTTGTAAGGCTGTTGGTAGCTGGTGGTCTGTAGACAAGCCTCTTTTTCCCTCTCTCTTCCCTGTTCTTCAAATATGGATCTTCAGCACAGCCCTATATGTAGCTTCAAATATTGTAGTGTTGAAGATGCACTTGAATCCTAGAATCACAGAATCATTTTGGTTGGAAAGGACCTTTAAGATCATCAAGTCCAACCATTAACCCAACACTGCCAAGCCCACCACTAACCCATGTCCCTCAGCACCACATCTACATGGCTTTTAAATAATCCCTCCAGGGATGGGGACTCCACCACTGCCCTGGGCAGCCTGTTCCAATGCTTGACAGCCCTTTTGGTGAAGAAATTTGTCCTAATTTCCAATCTAAACCTCCCCTGGCACAACTTGAGGCCGTTTCTTCTCATCCTATCTCTTCTTACCTGTGAGAAGAGACCGACCCGCACCTTGCTACACCCTCCTTTCAGGCAGTTGTAGAGAGCGAGAAGGTCTCCCCTGAGCCTCCTTATCTCCAGGCTAAACCCTCCCAGGTCCCTCAGCCGCTCCTCATCACACTTGTGCTCCAGACCCTTCACTACCTTCATTGCCCTTCTCTGGACTCGCTCCAACACCTCAAGGTCTTTCTTGTAGTGAGGGGCCCAAAACTGAACACAACAGGAAGAACAGGAAAGAGCCATATCAAAATATAGAATATATGTGCAAACGTAACAGCAGTATTTATTCTAGAATCAATATGTTAATTGTTGCTTGTAAGCAAACAACTGGAAAAGACAGTAACTATGTCCATGCGAGGAACCATGGAAACCCATTTTCACCTGAGAAAGGGGGAGATGAGGGAATTAGTTAATTAAATGTGGCCTGTATACAGGCATTCTACTCTTCGTATGTAATTAAATGCCTTGTAAAGTTCTTTGGGGTCGTCATTTACTGGAAGAGGCCTAAGAAATGTGTGATTGTTGGTGTGCTCTCAGTGAAGTTGTGAGCTGAAAACTGATTAAAATAATAATAAAATGTGTTGCATTGTTAACTCATTCTTTCCAGTAGTAAAAGCTGGACTCCCTCTGCTTTTGCATTTGCTTGAAAAAACATCAAAGAAAGCAGCATTAGGAGAAGAGAGTGAAAAATCCATGTGTGCTTAGCTTAGATGCTCTGGTTTTGAGGGATGTGGTTCTGGTGCTTTTATTTACTGGAGCACTGATTTTATTTTCAGTATTACAGTGCAATGTAATGTCACTGATCACTTTTTACCATTTCTGTGGGTGAAATGTTGTTTTCCAAAGGGTTTTTGGTGGAAAAACTTGGTGGTGGTTCCTAATATTCACAGTATATTAGTGACTGAGGGGCCCTGTAAAGTGCCTAAAAAATAACTCTGAAACTGTGCTCAACTCAGGACTTGTTTTTCTGTAGTTTTTGTTGAGCCATCCTATGGATCCTTACAAATACCTTAGGGGTGGATGTCACGGGGGTGGGGCCAGACTCTTCTCAGTGGTGCCCAGTGACAGGACAAGGGGCAATGGGCACAAACTGAAATATGGGAAGTTCCATCTCAATATGAGGAAAAACTTCTTTACTGAGAGGGTGGCAGAGCCCTGGCACAGGCTGCCCAGGGAGGGTGGGGAGTCTCCTTCTCTGGAGATATTCAAAACCCACCTGGACACGACCCTGTGCAACGTGCTCTGGGTGACCCTGCTTTGGCAGGGGGTTGGACTAGATGATCTCCAGAGGTGCCTTCCAACCCTTAACCATTCTGTGATTCTGTGAATTTCTGTGATGGATGGAGTTTTCTAAATGAGCCAAAGGCATTTAGGATCGAACTCCCTTGGCAGTCCAGTGGGACTTGGGCAACTAATTACTTTAGATTCTTTTATAAATCCCAGATCTAATTTTGCATTATAATAATATGATTTTAGAGGGGGGGTAAACCTCCAAGAAAAATAACACTTTGTGTAACTTTTTCCTTTTCTTTAATAGACAGGGAAGCTATTATCTTGCTGATGGCCAAGTCTCTTGTGTTGAACATCCTTTGGAAAAGGCTTGGAGAGGGAAGTGAGATGAAGGGTGGAGGACGAAGGGTGGTTGCTGTCTTTTCCAAGGGCTGACCTGTAGTCTTGTGCAATACCCAAGATAAAAATGTGAACAAGACTCTTGTCTGCCACTTGGTAGATTCTTTCCAGTTGCAGAAAGGTTAATCGTGTCATTAGTTTTCTCTCCTAGGCTTAGCCGGTTGGACGTTAGGAAGCATTTCTTCTCAGAAAGGGTCATTAGCCATTGGAAGAGGCTGCCCAGGGAGGTGGTGGAGTCACCATCTCTGGAGGGGTTTAAGAAAAGCCTGGACATGGCACTTAGTGCCATGATCTAGTTGCCATGGTGGTGTCAGGGCAATGGTTGGACTCGATGATCCCAGAGGTCTCTTCCAACCTCATTGATTCTGTGAAGTTGTTGCATATAACAGGGAGAATAATCCAAATGAGTTACACCTCCCAGTGGGTTGGTAAATAGATAAATCAGTGGTCTCTTAAGCATAATATCAAAAATCTTTCCCTTTTTGCTCACAAAGGACAATCACATAAACCAGTAGATTTACATGATTAGCTAGGACACAATAAAAGGATGATCTCACTTTATTACAATGATTTGGTGCTATATTCCTTTGCTGTTTAATCACTGTGTCACATGCCTGGTGCCCTGGTGAAAAAAACTGCATTTCCCAGCCACGTTACCTGCCAAAGTGATAAGTGATGGTGCCTTTGAATTGTGCTCTCACTAACCTCTCTTGGTAACTTGCCTTAATTCACAATGGTGTCATTCCTTTAGAGCCACTTTTGGTCCTAATGTGTGCTTTTGCCCTCGTGCTCTGAGGAATACTGGGAAAATAAGGATTCCAGGGGATGGGACACTCGTATCAACAGTTAAATTGTGAAAATAATTTTCGGTGCGTGGTTGAGTTTTGATTCTGGTTTTGGTGTGGGAATAGGCCGAGGCCCTGGAAAATCACAGAATCACGGAATCAACCAGGTTGGAAGAGCCCTCTGGGATCATCGAGTCCAACCATTGCCCTGACACCACCATGTCAACTAGACCATGGCACTAAGTGCCATGTCCAGGCTTTTCTTAAACACCTCCAGAGATGGTGACTCCACCACCTCCCTGGGCAGCCCCTTCCAATGGCTAATGACCCTTGCTGAGAAGAAATGCTTCCTAATGTCCAACCTGAACCTCCCCTAGCGAAGCTTGAGGCTATGTCCTAAATGTCACGTTAGAGTCTAAATTTAAATATCCTTCTGATTCAGCTTTGTGGCGGGGCTGAAGGAGAGAGAATTCCATCGCTAACTTCGTGTGTGGTGTGGTTCAGGACAGGACTGACACAGCAGCAACTAGTTAGCACTTCGCTGAAAGTAGAACTGTGGTTCTCTTTATGCTTATGCTAATTATTAATTTGCGATTTTAAAATCTTAGTGTCTCAGAGTTATTTGGAAGGATGAATAAAGCCTCTGCATCTCTGGGCAACAGATACTTTAATGAATCTGAGTATATGTAGAGCAGAAGGTGTGGTTTGTAAAAATTCGTATGGCAACTTTGAAGTCAGTCTTCCCTTAATAGCAACCTGTGTGATTCCTTTAAATTTTTTGAGGTTGCAGGTTGTATAAAGCAGGTTAGAATTTGGTCCTTGTATTCCCAAATCCCACTTTCCTTTCTTAGCAATGATTCTTTCAGCATAGTGTTCTTTGGTTTAATATTCCAAGACTGAGAAATGTTCTTTGTTACTTATGCTTTTTATCTATTGTTATGCCTATATTCCCTTTATATATACTGTGTTTTCTGAAAACTAGCTAGATGTTAATCTGAATTTTTGCATTGACAGGCTTAAATGTGTTCTGTAGTCACACACCACCAGAAGGAAAATCATTTCCTAGTTCTTACAGTCTGCCTAAACATGTATTGACATTCCCTGCAAAGTCATTTGAACGAAAATCCCAACATCAAATACCCGAGTGAAGGGATTCTGCAGGTGCAGATGAGAATGAGATTATGAGACTTATCTCCAAGGTCACAAAAATGTGTTCTGCCTTTTGAGAAGTCTTTATTGTCATGTGGAGTGGATCGGTCTTTGTGTGCTGTAACTGGTGCTACACGTTCCCAGCAGTTCAGCCCCCCGTGATTAGCGAGAAGTGCTGGCCTTGTGTTTTCTGGTAGCACTTCTTTTAAGGCCAAGGGTTCAGGTTGAAGGTTTTGTTAAACATTCTTCTCTTTTGCATTTAGTTTTGCTGTGAACTATATAATTAACAATTTCCTTAAAGATCAAGTTAAAGGTTCACATATTAATTGATGGTATAGAAACAGAGTCTCCTGCACAAGCTGTAATAGTTCTTCATGGTCTGTGTAAGATTAGTATGTGATGTATTAGGGACTTGTTCTTTTGGATGTATAATATTGTGCTGTATTAATGATCCTGAGAGTTTTTGGCTTCGTTCTGAGAGGTTGTGTAGAAGGAACGTGAATCCCTTTAACGTCTCTTAGCTGCAGCCCCCTCAGAATTGTAACTCGGTGTCTGCTAAAGGGGTAAGTTCTGGAAAACAAGAGTAGTGCAGGGAGCAAATACATTCAGGGTAAAGCAATACAGTTAACTTCAGGGGACATTTATTAATCTAGATTATTTTTTTTCCTGGCTGGGGAAAAGAGATTAGTATATAGTTTTTGTAGCCTAAACTGAACATAAAACAGTACCTTTAATGAGAAAAAAAATAAACAAGCTCAGTTTTAAAACTGAAGTAAAGATCCATCAAATGATCCCTGTGACACCAGCTCCTTTGGCAGGACAGATGTTCCAGAGCCAGCTTGAGATCAGATATTGGTCAGTCTGTTTGCTCAATATAGTCCCGATTGATCAATACCCAAATAATTCCTGTGTCTACACACCAGTCTGCTACACAGACAGAATTTAGGGCTTGAGATAGACTGGTGAAGTTATGTACAACCATGTGCGTGTTTGGTAAGGGAAGAACAAGGGAGTGGGTGGTATTTAAGTGTTTTTTTTGTGCTTTTTCTCTTAGAATAACCTCTCTAGTGCTGAATGGCTTAATCAGTTATCTATGGTACTGTTTGCAACTCTTCCAGCTCAATGTAGAGGTAATTTAATAGGAGTACAATTATAATCCCAAGTCTGTGAAACCCTCCCTAGTGGAATGGGAGTGGAGAAGCAAACTTTTTCGAAAAATGATGTAAAATTTTTCCGATCTTGTGGACAAAAGATCTTTTGAAGAGCTCCTCTACTTCTCCGCTTTCCAGTTCCTTTCTGCATTGAACAAGGCTCTTTCACACCCCCAGCTTTCCTGTCATCATGCATCCGTGCATTCCACCTGCTGAAAATGTCTTTATCTTTCACTGTAGTGAGGGCTAAAATATTGGAAAGGTAGAACTTCTTGAAGGTGTGTAGAGAATTTAAAATACCTTTATGAGCACAGAATCGAAACTTTTGGAGCTCAGCTTATTGTATGTCATTATCTGCTTGAGAAGGCTCTACATAGAATTATAGAACGGTTTGGGTTAGAAGGGACCTTAAAGATCATCTAGTTCCAACCCTCTGCCACAGGCAGGGACACCTTCCTCTAGACCAGGTTGCTCCAAGCCCCATCCAACCTGGCCTTGAACACTGCCAGGGAGGGGGCAGCCACAGCTTCTCTGGGCAACCTGGACCAGTGTCTCACCACTCTCACAGCAAAGAATTTCTTCCCAAGATCTAACCTAAATCTCCCCTCTTTCAGTTTAAAACCATTCCCCCTTGTCCTGTCACTCCATGCCCTTGTAAAAAGCCCCTCTCCCGCTTTCATGTAGCCCCTTCAGGTACTGGAAGGTGCTAGAAGGTCTCCCTGGAGCCTTCTCTTCTCCAGGCTGAACAGCCCCAACTCTCTCAGCCTGTCTCCAGAGCAGAGGTGCTCCAGCCCTCTGAGCATCTTCGTGGCCTCCTCTGGACTCGCTCCAACAGCTCCATGTCCTTCTTCTGTTGGGGCCCCAGAGCTGGACGCAGCACTGCAGGGGGGGGTCTCACGAGAGTGGAGCAGAGGGACAGAATCCCCTCCCTCACCCTGCTGGCCACGCTGCTGGGGATGCAGCCCAGGACACGGGTGGCTTTCTGGGCTGCCAGCACACGTTGCCGGCTCATGGTGAGCTTCTCGTCACCCATCACCCCCAAGTCCTTCTCGTCAGGGCTGCTCTCAATCCATTCTCCGCCCAGCCTGGATTTGTGCTTGATATTGCCCTGACCCATGTGCAGGACCTTGCACTTGGCCTTGTTGAGTGATATTGAAGGAGCTGCAGTAGCCCAGTGAAAATACATTGCGCTGACTCTGGGTGCAGGGCTTGTTACTCCTTTTGAGCTTCAGAGTGCCAAATTCACGAGTTTTTGGAGCGTTGTGTCTGTGTGGTGCTAGGGAAGGGGAAAAAGCAATGGCTAGACTATCCAAGGGGAAAGAATAATCATTTTGGAGTCAATGTGAACTTTTTTAGATGCGCTGGGCTGTAATTGATTTTGTAGTTGTCTTTTTTTTTTGCCTTACTAAAGAGTCTGATGGTTGTGTTAAAATATTATCAGTCCCAGCATCTCAGTAAAATCCTGATGATGCTGGCATTTATGCACCTGTTTAATTTGGTTTTGCAAGTAAGGCCAGCAAGATGCCTGTGAGACTTCACTTAAATTATGTGCTGGTTTAGCAGAATAAAGCTGACTTGGGGTACTTAATGAATGTGAGATGATTTCTGCGAAGTATTTGCTGAATCTCAGCTTATTTTTGCAATCGTGAAAATGGCTTATTAATTGATGGGAGACTGACCATCCCTTTGGACAAAAGAAGTTAGATCCAAATTACAGTTTCTCTTAAACAAAGCTGACTTTCTCATTTTAATCATCAGTAGCGTGGCCTCAGGTAGTTGCATTTGTTTTAAAGGAGCCTTTGGGTTTAAGGCACTAGTTTTTTTTCCCCTCATCTGCCTCATTCTGTCTCTGAATTTTCACAGATTCACAGAATGGTTGAGGTTTGCAGGGACCTCTGGAAGTCATCTGGTCCCACCTCCCTGCTCAAGCAGGGCCACCCAGAGCTGGTTGCCCAGGATCGTGTCCAGACAGATTTTGAATGACTCCAAGGTTGGAGACTCCACAACCTCCCTGGGCAGCCTGTGCCAGTGCTCAGTCATCCTCCCAGTGAAAAACTGGTTCTTGATGTTCAGTGGGAACCTCCTGTGTGTCAGTGTGTGCCCATTGTCTCTCTTTCCTGTCACTGGGCACCACTGAACAGAGCCTGCCTCCGTCCTCTCTGCACCCTCCCTTTAGGTATTTATACACGTTGAGGTCCCCCTTGAGCCTTCTCTGCTGTAGGCTGAACAGTCCCAGCTCTCTCAGCCTGTCCTCATATGTGAGGTGCTCCAGTCCCTTCACCAACTTCATCGCCCTTCGCTGGACTCTCTCCAGGGTGTCCGTGTCTCTCTTGTACTGGGGAGCCCAGCACTGGCCACATCACTCCAGGCATGGCCTCCCCACCCACCCACAGTTTCTCCTCTACACCCAAGCTTCTGATTGCTTCTCCCTCAGCTTCTGAACCTGCCCATCCTTGGTTTATGATCACCTTTGGTAGGTTAATCTGTTCATTCTTTTCATGATTTTACTATCCATTACATGCTGTACCTTTATAGTACTGTAGGGGAAGGTCATGCTCTAACTATAAATATTCATCCATGTTGTACAGTGACAGGCAACTTGTTGTTCTTGCTTCCTTGCATGGAATGAGAAAATTTTGTATTTAAATCTTAAGTGTAAAGCCTGTAAATTGCCCCTTTTTCCAAGGCATTAATCAGTGATTGTAGACTCCTCTTGTCTGCAGAGGGACTTGCTGTAGCAGATTGAGTATCAGGTTGGAGAACGGCTTGAGTCAATCCTGATTCTGCATTTGGTTTTCTGTGCAACCTTGGATAAGTTCTTCACATGAAATAAGGTGGATAGTTTGCCTTATAATAACGTGTGCTAAACCGAAGGCTGTGTAAAGGCTATTGTGGCTTAATGCTTAAATTCCCCAGTACATTATTTATAGACTCATGGAATCATTTAGGTTGGAAAAGACTTTTAAGATCATAAAGTCCAACCGTAATAGACCCTTTGTTTTCTTTGGGGGATTTGTTCCTGTAATATCCTTTCAGATCTTTATTCTTACATGGTCTGGTTGATGAAACAAATGGCCATGTTATTTTTGAGTTTCAGATGGATGCAGAGGCTGTTCAGTAGCTAGGTTGTTGTTCAGCTCACTTGTTTTCTTCACTCCCCAAACTCTCTTCCCTGAATTTACTGTTCTGGTCCTTCCTTACTGCTGCCTTATTGTCTGGAACACTTCCTATTGATTTTCTGTGTTGGTGATGATTTCCTTTTCTGAACATGGTTGTGAAGAATTGAAAGTAATTTGGTCAGAGAAGGTTTTGTGCTTCCTAAGATCTAGAGGACCATTTAAAATCTTTTCTGTAACCTGATTTGAAGAGGTTTGTTATTCTTGTTTGTTGAGTTGTCATTTTATTAAGGTCACTTTGTGCATTCCAGTCTCTTTGGTAGGCTTTGTTTTCAGCACAGCGTGAAAAGCTGTTTTGTTTTTTGTTTAGAAAAAAATCTTATTAATTAAATTTAATATTCCATTTTGGGGTTCTTCTACAAATCATATACTGAAAGCAGAACAGCAAAAGACTCAATTTAGTCATTGTCTGCTCAGTAAAAAAACCTTCTTGTGCAAACTTTAAGGAAAAAGGAGCGTTATGAGGTGGAGAGAGATTTGTTTGCGAATATTGACCTGCAAGTTCTGAGTCGCAGAGATAAGTGATTAATCCATGTGCCATAATCTATCAGAATTTGAATGGGTTCTTGTTAAACGTTTCATTCCTAGGATGGATAGAACGAATAGTTCAGAAATTATCTGTTATTATCTGGGTTTAGTCTGATAGAGCAGTGGTTGGGAAGAGGCTTCAAGGATGCTGCTGGATTTTTGTGTGTCTGAGATTTGCATGTCTGGGGCTATCAGTGTTGTCAGTGAGGTCTTGATCTACAATGTGTTGAGTACTTTGGCCCTAATCCAGAGAAGCAATTAGATGTATGGCATGATTGGGACCTTCACGTGTTTTAAGTTGTGTGTGTGCTTAAGTGCTTTGCTGGCTTACAGCCAGGCTGCCCAGCAGCTTGCAGGATGAAGAAGCCAAGGTAGAACCTTTTTCAGAAGGTGACTGAAGCTGATTTCTTTATCTTTACTGGGAAATAGCCCAGCCTGAATCTCCAAGGTTCAGAGTAGCTCAAGGGAGTTTTGTGTTTATCGAATATCTCTGTCACTTCTGGACTATGAGGATAATGAATAAAGTTGTCATTTATATTCTGCTATTTGTCAGCTTGGGAATGGGGTGATCTGTGGGTAACGGTTCATTATCTGTTTAACAAAATCTGTCATGTTGGGGATTAAAAATGTCATTCCTCAGAAAGTGAGGGGTTGGGTATACTAATGGAGCCAGGCACCTGTGTCAGTGCTATATTGTTTCCATATGTGAATGGATAACAACATTTTCTCCTATGCTTTCGACTCTCCCAATATTAGTATGCAGTGAAAATGGGGAATTGATTTTTAAGACATGGGTATCTAATTGCTTCAACAATTTGAGTGTTCTGTGTTCATGTGTTATCCTCATCAAAAGCCAGGCTGTCTGCAGTGACGTGTCGGGAAGCTCCCACTGAAATTGAATTCCTGTCCTGCTGAACAGATTCCCAGGCAATCACAGTCCTACCCGAAACCTAAATAGACAAGAGAAAAAACAGGAAGAGAAGCACCCAAGTTGATGTACAGCAAGCACCCAAATTAAATGGAAGAACATTCGTTCCTCCGTACTCGGCACTGGTGAGGCCGCACCTTGAATCCTGTGTCCAGTTCTGGGACCCGCACTTCAAGAAAGAAGATGAGGTGTTGGAGCGAGTCCAGAGGAGGGCGACCAAGCTGGGGAAGGGTCTGGAGGGTCTTACCTCCGAGGAACGTCTGAGGGAGCTGGGGGTGTTTAGCCTGGAGAAGAGGAGGCTCAGAGGTGACCTTATTGCAGTCTACAACTACCTGAAGGGAGGTTGTAGTGAAGTGGAAGTCAGCCTCTTCTCCCAGGCAACCAGCGACAGGACAAGAGGACACAGCCTCAAGCTTAGCCAGGGGAGGTTCAGGTTGGACATTAGGAAGCATTTCTTCTCAGCAAGGGTCATTAGCTATTGGAAGGGGCTGCCCAGGGAGGTGGTGGAGTCACCATCTCTGGAGGGGTTTAAGAAAAGCCTGGACATGGCACTTAGTGCCCTGGTCTAGTTGACAGGGTGGTGTCAGGGCAATGGTTGGACTTGATTATCCCAGAGGGCTCTTCCAACCTGATTGATTCTGTGATTCTGTGAACATTGTGGAAAAAGTAGAAGAGTTTGGGAATTTTTATTGTGGTTTTCATTTTTTTTTCTTAATTACAGTCTGATTTTTCAAACTGGTGAGCTCTTCCCCAAAAAAGGGAAGACTTTTTGAACCCAAAGGTTATTCAGCTTCTATGACATTCATGTTTAAGGCACTTCAAAAGTACTCAGCTTAAAAAGCTGACTTGTAGCACGGTATGGGTTGAAGCAGTTTGATGGAAATGGAACATTTTGCAGAAAACTTGCTCCAGAATGTAGCAATTGAAGAAGGCATGAGATATCTTCTTTCTAATAAAATCTAAGACAAGACTCCTCAGTGATCTAACAGATTAAGGGCAGATAAAGGGTATTTTTTGCTTATTATTTTTTAGAGAGAGCAAGTAGTGTTTTTTTTTTTTTTATTAAAGAGGAATAAATTAATAATGAACCCTTTCAGTAAGTATAACTTAAATATGTGATCTTAAAGATAGTAGGGCAGTGACAAAACAGTGAATTTAACATTTTTTCTTTTTGTCTCTTTACAAATTACGATTTCTAAAATAGTGATGGCTCTTCAGTCAGCGGTGGATGAATGGGATAGTATGTGGATGCATCTAGTTGTCATGATAATTCAAGAGGGACTATTTTCTTATCCGTATAAAAATTGGGTGGTGATAGATGTCAAATATTTGTCTTCAATAGTAAAGTAAATATTTGCTGTCTAACTGTCCCCATCAGTGAACAAATCACTTGCAAACAACAACATATTGCAAGAAGGAGGATGCATGAAATTACGTAAAAATTAAATATGAAGCAACTGAATGAAAAATAGATACCAAATAAAACTAAAAACCAAGTTAAATAAGAATTAGGTGGTTGGATTCCCTTGTGATCGAGAAAACCAAATTATAGAGTGCATTATGGAAAGGTGGTGAAATGACAAATGTCAGTGGAAATCTGTAAAGCTGTTTGCAGACTATGCGTGGAAGACAGACTTTTTGTAGGAGGTGGAGGAACATGCCTTTATTTAAAGCATTCCTCTGTCTAGTGAGATAAAAATTCAGAGTAGAGAGGACCACATATAGGGACAAAAATACTATTTTTTAGTATTAGTGTATTAGCAGGTTTTATTAGTCTTTGGATTGAGGAGTGGAAATGGAGTGTAATTTTTTTTTTATTATTGAAAAAGATCAGAGACCAGCACTTGTTAACAAAATTGTGGTGCCTGCCATCCTCCATTCCTAATGTTTAAGTTGGGTAAGTAGAAGATTCAGAACTTGTTGATGGTGACCTAGTCTTTTACTGGTTGTTGTAATGGCCAGTTCAAGAGCATGCAGGAGGAGGGAAGTGGTTTTTTTTAGGTTAAATCTTGGGTAGCTGTCTGACATAGAATCATAGAATCGTTTTGGTTGGAAAGGACCTTTGAGATCATCAAGTCTAACCGTTAATCCAGCACTGCCAAGGCCACCACTAACCCATGTCCCTCAGCACCACATCTACACGGCTTTTAAATCCCTCCAGGGACAGGGACTCCACCACTGCCCTGGGCAGCCTGTTCCAATGCTTGCCAACCCTTTCCATGAAGAAATTTTTCCTAATTTCCAATCTGAATCTCCCCTGGCACAACTTGAGGCTGTTTCCTCTTGTCCTATCATTTGTTACCTGGGAGAAGAGACCGACCCCCACCTCGCTACACCCTCCTTTCAGGCAGTTGTAGAGAGCAAGAAGGTCTCCCCTCAGCCTCCTTTTCTCCAGACTAAACCCCCCCAGGTCCCTCAGTCTCTCCTCATCACACTTGTGCTCCAGACCCTTCACCAGCTTCGTTGCCCTTCTCTGGACTCGCTCCAGCACCTCAAGGTCTTTCTTGTAGTGAGGGGCCCAAACCTGAACACAGTATTTAAGGTACATAATGTACCATAGCTGGTTCAAAATGAGTTATTTGAGCTGCCTAGTAGCAGTTCCTAGAGTATAATTATGTTAAGCATCTGGAGGAGCAGGCTGAGTGTCAACTAATAAAATGGACAGAAAAGGAGGTAAAGTAAAAGGCTAAATTGCAAAGTTCTAAATAGGTAAAGGAAGGAAAACTCTTAGTTGGCTGCTGGTTTTCCATTGTCCAGTCGTGGAATTACATTTCTTTCAACAGAAGGAAAAACAACAAATAGATAAACAGTATGACTGCCAAGATTGGAGGTGTTTGTTTGGTGCAAAGGACTTCAAATTTAGAACTCAAGCCCTAGGAAAGCTAATAAGCTGAAATATTTTTTTAAAGTAGGTAGTAGGAGGGAAGTGAAGACGACCGTTGTGGGTTTTGGGGATCAAATATATTTGACATATCTTTAGACTGTTAAAAGCAAGACGCCTGCAGAAGACATCGTGGTTTTGTTGAATTGTACACGATTATGTACTAAAAAAAAAAGAAAACGTTACGGGAAAGCTAAATGATTTCTCTGAAACCAGTCTTTAGTTTTGAGAGTGTAGATGAGGAAGCTACCCGGAAACTCTTCTCTTCTGATAATAAAGATGTACAGGCAGAGCTAGAGACTTTAGAAGGAACGCTGAAATTAATTTAAGCTCAAAGACAGTATGTCCAAAGACTTTTTTTAGGAAGGAGAAGTATGAAGCCACTGAGATGCCAGAAAAGATAAGCAGCCTCTCCTTAAAGCCTCCAGCTGAGGACTGGAGGATGAACAAAAGTGTTTAATTTACAGGTACAAAAGATGCTACAGATTATTTCTGTAGGGGAAAAATTAGCTCTTGTGAGTTTTTTGGGGTTCTTTGGGTTTTTTTAATAGTTCACTTAGTGCACTTGCAGGGGATAAAGAACTTTCCAACGAATTAAAGTAGCCAGCTGTTGAAATGCTGCATCTTCTGATTTTATTGGTTGGGTTTTGGTGGTTTTTTTTGATTAAAAAACTGACCTGGAGAGTAACAATCAGTGAAAAATTATCCTAAGGGAAAGAGGAAAGGTTAGCTCTGGTTTTCTGATGACCCATGTGGTGGTTATCAGGCTTATTAGTGGACTTCAACAAGGTCTGTGAAGGAGGATAGCAAATTTTGACACCTGCCACAAAATCTTTTGGGTTATTTGGGACAAGAAGGGACTGATTAATCTGTGAGATGTTTAAATAAGTTAGCAAGTGTGTATTGAGGGGGAAAATAAATTATTTGTTGAGCTTCCTTGATTCTAAATTAGCCAAAGACAGGAAAGTGGGTGTTATTTTTAGAAAGCTCAGTGGCAGCCTACTCTTAATGTGCAAACTGTGGTCCTAACTAGCAAGATGCTTGGGTAAAGGATGGATATCAAATTAAATTTTATATTGCCTTTATAGAAAGGAATGCTGCAAGCCTCATCTGTAGGGCTCTGCCCTGAATTGTCTCTGCTCATCTTGAAGGATATTGCAGAACAAGAAGGGATTGGGAGAGGTGCAGAGGTGATCATAGCGCACGTACAAGCTGCCATCTAAAGGGAGGTAGAAAAAGTTGGGCTTGTTTCCCTTAGGAAGAAAATAAATAAGGAGAAACATGATAAAGTAATGGGTGACGTGGCAGTTCCTCTTTATTCCTGCTCCAAGAACATGAAACAAGGGTCTTCAGCACAGCTAAGAGGCAGGTATTGGGTAAAAAGTGGTAGGTTTTTCATGCGACTACAGTTAAACTGAGGAATTGCTTCTTGAGTCAAAACTCATTCTGCCAAGGTCCACACAGAATCACAGAATGGTTAAGGGTTGGAAGGGACCTCTGGAGATCATCTAGTCCCACCCCCTGCCAAAGCAGGGTCACCCAGAGCACGTTGCACAGGGTCGTGTCCAGGTGGGTTTTGAATATCTCCAGAGAAGGAGACTCCCCACCCTCCCTGGGCAGCCTCTTCCAGGGCTCTGCCACCCTCACACTAAAGAAGTTCCTCCTCATATTCAGATGGAACTTCCCATGTTTTAGCTTGTGCCCATTGCCCCTTGTCCTGTCGCTGGGCACCACTGAGAAGAGTCTGGCCCCCTCCTCTTGACACCCACCCCTAAGGTATTTGTAAGTGTTGATAAGATCCCCTCTCTGTCTTCTCCAAACTGAACAGACCCAGCTCTCTCAGCCTCTCCTCATAAGGGAGATGCTCCAGTCCTTTGATCATCTTTGTAGCCCTTTGCTGGACTCTCTCCAGTAATTCCTTATCTTTCTTGAACTGGGGGGCCCAGAACTGGACACAGTGCTCCAGGTGTGGCCTCACCAGGGCAGTGTAGAGGGGCAGGATAACCTCCCTTGACCTCTTGGCCACACTCTTCCTCATGCACCCCAGGACACCACTGGCCTTCCTGGCCCCAGGGGCACATTGCTGGCTCATGGTGAACTTGTTGTCCACCAGAACCCCCAGGTCCTTCTCTGTATAGCTGCTCTCCAGTAGATCAGCCCCCAACCTGTACTGGTGCATGGGGTTATTCCTCCTGACGTGCAGGACTCTACACTTGTCTTTGTTGAACTTCATGAGGTTGCTCTCCAGCCTGTCCATGATCTTCATAATTTATTATCTCTTTATGAGTTTAAAATTTATAACTAGAAATGAACCAGAGAATGCAGGCAGATCTTTGGGTAGGTCTTTGGTCATAAAGTATGTTGCAACAGTCGGTGTTTTCCACAAGCTTGTTATGGGCAGATTTACACAGGAAGGAAAAGAATGAAACTCCTTGTCTGCTCTACCTGACAAGTGTCACATTTAAATAGAGAAATCAAAGCCATGTATTTTAGGTGCTTCTTCTGTGGGTTCCGTGTTCTGCTTGCAGAGGATTTAATCCAAGTCACAGAATCACAGAATGAATCAGGTTGGAAGAGCCCTCTGGGATCATCGAGTCCAACCATTGCCCTGACACCACCATGTCAACTAGACCATGGCACTAAGTGCCATGTCCAGTCTTTTCTTAAACCTCTCCAGAGATGGTGACTCCACCACCTCCCTGGGCAGCCCCTTCCAATGTCTAATAACACTTTCTGTAAAGTCTGTACTAGCTGTCGTCCTACTATCCCTCTTTCTGCAGTACCATAAATGAGTTCAAGTCAGAGGAGATCAATACTTGAGTGAAAAGTTGGACAAATCTGAAAAAAATACTGTGAAATCCAGTGGTGCAAGATGTGTGTAACTTAACAACAAAACATTTTTAATGTTTGTTTTGAATACACCTTCTTTAATGCCACTTGAGAGGCCAAAAATGAGTAAAGATAGGTTGATGGGGGTGAGGGGGAATATTGTCCTCTTTATAATCTTGATTCTGGAAGGTTAATACTGAATTAAGTGTTAGAGAAGTGGCCAGAGTAAATCTGGACCATCCAGAGAAAATAAAGACCATATCTTAAAGAAAAAAAAAAATCCTAAATTCAGGAAACATGCTGAGAGTAGGAAAAGGAGCGGTTTAGATTTGGTGTCATTTTTAGCCTGATTGCCCACGAGAGCCTTGCTTTTGTCTTGTCCGAGTTTCATTCTCTAAAACCTTGAACCCCTTGGTGATTCACACTTGACTGACAGATAAAAATGAGCTTTGGGCATTTCTACAGGTTTGGTGTAGATATGTGACCTGGTTAGTGCTGCTTCTGAGCGAAAAGCTGTAGGATAATAAATGTATAGAAACCTCCAGAGGAGAGTGGTGGTGGGAATGACCATGGGAGACGCTTCAGCCAGAGCTTATGTTCATCCATGAACATGAATCAGCCGTGAGAAGCAGTGCCACAGAAAACCACGCTTCTCATGTGCCATCTGCTAAGCAGCTGAAAAAGAAATGAATTGTGTATTGTCAGAGAGGTATAAGACAGGTTGGACATTAGGAAGAATTTCTTTTCAGCAAGGGTCATTAGCCATTGGAAGGGGCTGCCCAGGGAGGTGGTGGAGTCACCATCTCTGGAGGTGTTTAAGAAAAGCCTGGACATGGCACTTAGTGCCATGGTCTAGTTGCCATGGTGGTGTCAGGGCAATGGTTGGACTCGATGATCCCAGAGGTCTCTTCCAACCTGGTTGATTCTGTGATTCTGTGAATACGTCGTGCTGTTAACGACCGACCATACGAGGAGCCTCGGATACAAATCCCAGGCAAAACGTGTAGCAATTATGGGGTAACTTTTTTCTGCAATTCAGTAGTTTAAATGCACATTATGTTTTACGACATGATACAGTGCTTCCAAAATTCACTATTTTTTCAATAAGTGCATGTATTTCTTCTTCCCTTCCCCCTTTTTTGTTACATACTGACTACAGACTCCCGTTGTACAACGTCCAACCAAGGATTAAGTTGCAGCAAGACTTTACTGGACATTCTCACTGGGTCCTGTCCAGTCTACCCTTCCCTTTAAGAACTCTGCTGAATTTACATGTAGGGGTTAGAGGACTTGTGGTATTTTATTTTATTTTATTTTATTTTTTATTTATTATTTTTTATAGTTTTCATTATTTTTATAGTTCTTATAATTTTTATTATTTACTATTTTTACTATTATTTTTACTATTATTTTTACTATTATTTTTACTGTTATTTTTACTGTTATTTTTACTGTTATTTTTACTATTATTTTTTACTATTATTTTTACTATTTTTATTTTTATCATTTTATAATTTTAATAATTTTATAATCTTATTTCTATTTTTATAATTTTACATTTTAATTTCTATTATTTTATTATTTTTATTAATTTTTATTATTTTATTAATTTTTATTATTTTATATTATTTTTATTAATTTTTATTAATTTTAGTATTCTATTTTTATAATTTTATTTATTTTTTCTTTTATTTTTTCTTTTATTTTTTCTTTTATTTTTTCTTTTATTTTTTCTTTTATTTTTTCTTTTATTTTTTCTTTTATTTTTTCTTTTATTTTTTCTTTTATTTTTTTTTTTATTTTTTTTTTTGTTTTTTTTGTTTTTTTTTTTTTTTTTTATTTTTTTTTTATTGTTTTTTTTTTTTTTGTTTATTTTATTTTAATCTCTACCTTCCCCCCGCCCCCCCTTGGTCATCATCGTTATTCTCCCTTCTACTCCATACTGATCACAGCATAAGCATAAGCAACACCTTCATCCAAGGAGAATAACATCTTTCAAAAACCTCATGAGATTCTGGAAAATCATATAAAGGAAAACCTAGACACAGCCTTTTAAAAAAAGAGTTGAGGAAGCAGAGGGAGAACCCAGGGACTTGTAAAGCAGTTGTTTTAACTCTGACTTCTCAAAAAAAAAAAAGTAAAAACCTGTAAACTAAGTAATGTGTAAAATCCGAGGAAGAATTACTATTGCTGTACGTCAAGCATAAGCTGTCAACTGATTTAATTTCCTTCCGAGAGCTGGTGGCAGGGATTGTGGAGGAGGGAGGAGCAGTGTTACCCTGTGTCCTGGCGACAGTAAGTCTCCTGTTAGCATTTCATATGCTTTTTCTCATAACTGACTTGGGGAACTGTGGTGGAGATAAAACTGTGGTGAGGTGGGGTAAACAGCTGGCTGGAAGAGGAGAAGTTATGAAGAGTTTGCTTTTAAGGGGTTTGTCTAATGGCTCCTTTGAGTGCTCTGCCTGGGGCTTGGTACTATTCAATATTTTTCTTAACGTCTTGAATAATACAGCAGAGAATCGTAAAATGTGTAAATACTGCGCTGGAGGGTGGGGCTTGGAAGCATATTGGGGAATACAGTTAGAATCTGGAGGATCTTAATGAACTGAATTTAAAAGGAGAGGTTTGTATTTGCCTATTTCTGTGCGTGGATGTGAAGTGAATAGTTGCAGCGCTACAGGCTGGGGGAAGGGTGGTTAGAAAGCGGCCCGGCGGAAAGAGCCCTGGGGGTGCTGATCGACAGCCGGCTAAACATGAGCCAGCAGTGTGCCCAGGTGGCCAAGAAGGCCAATGGCATCCTGGCCTCTATTAAGAATAGTGTAGCCAGCCGGTCTGGGGAAGGGATCGTCCCTCTGTACTCGGCACTGGTGAGGCCGCACCTTGAATCCTGTGTCCAGTTCTGGGCCCCGCACTTCAAGAGAGATGTTGAGGTGTTGGAGCGAGTCCAGAGGAGGGCGACCAAGCTGGTGAAGGGTCTGGAGGGTCTGACCTACCATCTCTGGATGTGTTTAAGAAAAGACTGGACATGGCACTTAGTGCCATGGTCTAGTTGACATGGTGGTGTCAGGGCAATGGTTGGACTCGATGATCCCAGAGTTCTCTTCCAACCCGATTGATTCTGTGATTCTGTGGGTATGTCTCATCTTTGGCCAAGGAGTTGTGTGGTACATGGGATCACAAAGGGGATTGCAATCAGTATGGCACCAAAACAAAAAAAAAAAGTCAAGTCTTGCCCTGCTGAGTGCCAGAGGAGCATGGCCTGTGGGGCATCTGGGAATAATCCCCTTGTAGTCATTGTTGAAAAGGTTTCAGGTGTGGTCCTGTGTCCTCTTTGACTATGGTGTCAAGGAAGAAGCCAAAGAATAGAGGGGGGAATTCAAAGGAGATCAACCAGCATGATCAGAGAGTTAGGAAAAGAAATGACTTGAGTTAAAAAGGAACAATCCATTTCATTAGAGATGAGAAGGCTAAGGGAGGAGGGAGGCCTTTGCTTTCAATATATCAAGAGAGTTGAAAAGAGGAGGAGAATCACGTGTTCTCCAGGATATGATCGGATAGGAAGTACTGAGCTTAAAGGCTGGCAAGGGAGACTTGAACATTTCTTGTCTTTATGTCTAGTGTATGTAAGCAGTGAATGATTTAGGGCTGTTATATTGTTGCTGTGGAGCATCCTTAAAAACTTCCAAGCATCTGTCAGGCATGACAATGTAACTGGTTCTTTGGGGCGTGGGGATGGACTAGGTGATCTCTTGAGGTCTCTTCCAATTTTCTGTGATCCCAGGAAAATCACTGGGATTATAGTCCTGCCATCCACGATGATGGATGAAATGCTAGAGAGCCAATCCGCCAGCTCACCAGTTATCAAAGCTTTGAAACTTTGCCGGTTTGATTTAGAACTAACTACTGCTTTGCAAGTTGGGATTTGCAAGAACAAGACATTGCAATTAAACGTAGAATTAACGAAAGGGGGAGGCTATGCATTGCATTTAACTTCACACTTCTGATTTAAGTGCCAGGATTAAAATCATCAGCTCCCTGTGTGGTCTCCTTATTTGTAAGAATTCAAGTGACATTAAAATTGGATTAGTAATGAGCGTTTGGTTGAAGGACCAATATTAAAATCAAGGGAATCTGAAGGAGGAGGGAGGGGGGTGGTGGTTTCCTTGTGAAGTCTTCATTGGCAGTGGCGAACTGCATGTGTGTTTATATGGATGTGCCTGCATCTTCCTCCTCTTAAAAGCTTCATCCTCGTTTCAGCCGTGTACCAGAATCTCACTTGCCTTGATTTATAAATTATTTACACTTGGACTGTGATGCATTTAAACTTTTTGAAAATAAAGGTATATATTAGTCATCCATTTATGACTGATAGGATCAGGGGGAAAAGCAGCAGACTAATGGAAGGGAATAAGGAAGCACTTGGGAGCTGCTGGCTCATACTTGACAGTGATTTGTATGTCTGTAGGTTTTAAAGAGCACAGTGTATGGTAAAACGTGCCTGTTGCCTTTTCATAGAATCACAGACTGGTTTGGGTTGGAAGGGACCTTAAAGGTCATCTAGTTCCAACCCCCCTGCCATGAGCACGAACACCTTCCACCAGACCAGGTTACTCCAAGCCCCATTCAACCTGGCCTTGAACACTGCCAGGGAGGGGGCAGCCACAGCTTCTCTGGGCAGGTCTCACCATCACAGCAAAGAATTTCTTCCCAGTACCTAATCTAAATCTCCCCTCTTTCAGTTTAAAAACGTTCCCCCTCGTCCTGTCACTACTTGCCCTTGGAAAAAGCCCCTCTCCAGCTTTCCTGTAGCCCCTTCAGGCACTGGAAGGTGCTAGAAGGTCTCCCTGGAGCCTTCTCTTCTCCAGGCTGAACAGCCCCAACTCTCTCAGCCTGTCTCCATAGCAGAGGTGCTCCAGCCCTCTGATCATCTTCATGGCCTCCTCTGAACTCGCTCCAACAGCTCCTTGTCCTTCTTCTGTTGGGGGCTCTAGAGCTGGACGCAGCACTGCAGGTGGGGTCTCACGAGAGCAGAGCAGAGGGGCAGAATCCCCTCCCTCACCCTGCTGGCCACGCTGCTGGGGATGCAGCCCAGGGCACGGGTGGCTTTCTGGGCTGCAGCGCACATTGCCGGCTCATGGTGAGCTTCTTGTCACCCATCACCCCCAAGTCCTTCTCCTCAGGGCTGCTCTCAGTCCATTCTCTGCCCAGCCTGGATTTGTGCTTGGGATTGCCCCGACCCACGTGCAGGACCTTGCACTTGGCCTTGTTGAATTTCATGCGGTTCGCACAGGCCCAGCTCTCCAGCCTGTCAAGGTCCCTCTGGATGGCATCCCTTCCCTCCAGCGTGTCACCACACCACACAGCTTGGTGTCATCCCCAAACTTGCTGAGGGCGCACTTATTCCCACTGTCCATGTCACTGACAAAGATGTTAAACAGGACCTGTTTTTCTTTGACTGTGACCCACTGTCACACACCGTCTTACCTTGGGAGGGGTTGCGTTTGTGGGGTAATTGTGGTCCTGGATTTTTTTGCCCTTCCTTGGAGCCACGTAACAGATGCTTCTCTTCTCAATGCCATTTTTATTTGCATCTGAGTAATATTAAGAGACTCCAGCAAAGATCAGACCACTAGTATACTTGATGCTGAACAGATATTCAGCAAAAATTCTCTGTTAAATGTTGCTTGAGACAAAGAATGTGACTTGAGAAAGAGAAGAGACGAAGGTTGTGCTGCAAACTGATACATTAACTGAAAATACGCTCTGAATCTCTTTGATTCCTGGTCCAGTCGCTTTGTTTCATCCTGTGTGGTCTGTTCTAAGCCTTGTTTTATCAGTTGTAAATAAAAGTGACAAAATCTCCCTGCCATGTTATCCGGCTGAGTAACATAACTTTTTCCATCCTCCCTCTCTCTTTTCTGTCAGCTTCTGTGGACTGTGTTTTTTTTAACTTTACTTGTTTGGTTGGTGGTTTGTTTGTTTTTTAACATTTGAAGAAATTCTATTCACTAGATGCTGTGCACACTAAAAGGGGGAGGGAGAAGTCTTTTAAGTAACAGCTTTTTTAGCCATTGAAGATAGATTGGTGTCACACATCAATAAATAGGTAACTCTCATCGCTGCCAACATTATTAGTTTGCAGAAGGCAGTAAATTTACAGGCTCCCTTGTGAGTCACAAATGTCTTAAAAAAACCTCACAAGTAATTATTGGAAATGGAGACAAGTTAATGCATGTTCATGGTTACAAACCATGCAGTACTTAAAAAAAAAATAAAAAATAAAGTTATATGTATATATGTTATATGTTCAATGTACCATGGCATAACTGGTCACATAGACATATCTACGATGGCATTACTGAGCCAGATTTGCATGTTTGACTGCAGTCGTGTGCCATGAAAGATGGTCTAAGGAAGCGATCGTCCCTCTGTACTCGGCACTGGTGAGGCGGCACCTTGAATCCCGTGTCCAGTTCTGGGCCCCGCACTTCAAGAAAGATGTTGAGGTGTTGGAGCAAGTCCACAGGAGGGCAACCAAGCTGGTGGAGGGTCTGGAGGGTCTGACCTACGAGGAACGGCTGAGGGAGCTGGGGGTGTTTAGCCTGGAGAAGAGGAGGCTCAAAGGTGACCTTATTGCAGTCTACAACTACCTGAAGGGAGGTTGTAGTGGAGTGGGAGTTGGCCTCTTCTCCCAGGCAACCAGCGATAGGATAAGAGGACACAGCCTCAAGCTTGGCCAGGGGAGGTTCAGGTTGGACATTAGGAAGCATTTCTTCTCAGCAAGGGTCATTAGCCATTGGAAGGGGCTGCCCAGGGAGGTGGTGGAGTCACCATCTCTGGAGGGGTTTGAGAAAAGCCTGGCCATGGCACTTAGTGCCATGATCTAGTTGACATGGTGGTGTCAGGGCAATGGTTGGCCTCGATGATCCCAGAGGGCTCTTCCAACCTGGTTGATTCTGTGATTCTGTGACTTTGTAGATTCCAGCATAATGGATTTTAAAATGAATGCCCAGAAGTTTGCAATGGTACGTAGTCGCTTCACAACTGAGTTGAATTTGGCAGTCCTGTGTTTTTTTTTGTGGTGTTACAGGGGATGCAAGAAGGTTATTTTAATTATTACAGTAGAAGTGATGGCCGGTGTCTGTGCAGCGTTCTGCACAAATAAGCTCACTTTTAATCTGTGAAATTTAGGAGCAGGAGGGAATTGGTGCAGGGGGTTTAGTTGAATCTCAAAGGACAGAATTTGCCGTGGTGGCGGCAGCTTTTCTTTTGAGAAAGCCAGCACTTAAATGGCAGTAAAATTGGCAGAGCGCTGCGATTTCTGTTGCAGCCATCTGCTTTGTCCTGGCTCCACCCAGTGGTATTGCCCTGCCAGTTTCACACACATTGCCAGGACTTGTGCGTGAACCTGGGATTTGATGTCGGTGTGGGGTTTAGTGGTGGCTTTTTTAAGGATTAAGTTGGTGTAGGAATGTGCTCTGCCTTATTGCTGCTGTCCCAGACAGTGTAGCTTTTGTTTGGACTTATCTGTCCCTGTCCTTATCTTTGATGCTGTTCGATGCCATACACCAGTAAAATGAATATTCAGAGAGACCGGAGCCAGAGCTGGAACCTGAACTCAAATATCCAGCCCTCTGGACTGGATTTTGCTGACCTGATATATTGCTCTGGTTTTCTTTCATTTTTCAAAACAAAGAAAACAAATTCCCACCTCTATTGTGCAATCGCAGTGCAACCGAAGAATATTATCATTAAAAATTGACTATATGGCAGTAGCCTCAGGATGTTCACGTGAGCCAGAATTGCAGTAGAAAGGACCAGGCTCTGGGATTCCTGCTGGGGAAAATGTGGATGAATTCACATCCTGCATCTTGAAGAACGAAAGAGAAGGTGTTTTGCAGTAGGGTAGCAAAAGGCTGGACGGAGATGTCACGGCGCTGTGCAGGAGGGGCTCCTCTCTGAGCAGCGGTACCGGTATATTGTTTTCTTTAGATCCTATAAAAATACAAAGTGTTTTTTTTTTTGTCAGGCTCTAAGCTTTAAAATGCATTCTTGTTGCTATTGCATTTACACTTCCTTTTGGCAATCTAAAGAAATGTTTTTACTGAAGGAAACAATGACATGCACGACTGGTTTGGATATTGGAAGCCACATAGAGGGTTCCAGAAGCACTTACACTTTTGTGAGTAAACAAAAGCAATGGTTGCAGGTCTTGCTGGAGAAATTTTATCTACAATAATTTGAACACTTAACGAATTGAATGTGTTTCAACAGGGCACGGAGTATTCTTAGTGCTGAGAAAATTAAACTGGGGTGTTCAGCGCTTTCTAACCGGTGAGATTGCAGGCGAGCTGTCCTGACGGCGGCTGTCGGCAGAGTCCTTACAGCAGAGTTGAACAACACTATCCGTCAGGACTGTGGGAAAAGCAGAGCTCAGCTGGCGTTGCTGTTCGGGTGCTCGCAGCCCCCAGGCCATGTCCCAGCAAGGACTTCTGGTGCTTTGTGCGGTGCCGCTCGCTGATCTAACCGGGGGGTCAGATAAGTGGGTGTTGGGAAAGAAGCCGTAGTGTCATACTGGCGTTGACGTACTGGTTTGAAGTTTGATGCTTGGTTAAAAATGGCTTTTGTTGAGCCAAGAACCTTTCAGACTGGCTTTAGGAAAGGTCTGTCTTTTCCTTCTCTTTTCCAGGTTTCATTCTGGTAATCAGTTTGCTTTTGTGCCTGCCATTAATCATAGAATCACAGACTGGTTTGGGTTGGAAGGGACCTTAAAGATCATCTAGTTCCAACCCCACTGCCACAGGCAGGGACACCTTCCACTAGACCAGGTTGCTCCAAGCCGCATCCAACCTGGCCTTGAACACTGCCAGGGAGGGGGCAGCCACAACTTCTCTGGGCAACCTGGGACAGTGTCTCACCACCCTCACAGCAAAGAATTTCTTCCTGAGATCTAATCTAAATCTCCCCTCTTTCAGTTTAAAACTGTTCCCCCTCATCCTATCACTCCATGCCCTTGTAAAAGTCCCTCTCCGTCTTTCCTGTAGCCCCTTCAGGTACTGGAAGGCTGCTAGAAGGTCTCCCCGGAGCCTTCTCTTCTCCAGGCTGAAGAGCCCCAACTCTCTCAATACTAGAGGAAAGACAGCATCTACTTGGGAATTGAAAGCCCCTTGCTTCTTCCTGCCCATGCCTTATCCCTATGTAGGAAATAATTTCATTTTTCCTCCTGTATCCCTTTAAAGCGCAGAGTAAGAAATGTCTTCAAGGTCACATTCCTCCTTGAAACTAATGATGGTGTTTTTCCTAATCCCATTACAAGGTCCCTAGTATCATTAGATGCAAGCGTAACTGTTTAGCTTCATTTGATAAGCTGATGAAAGGACGAGGAAAAGCCTCTCTGATGCAGAAAGGTATTCAAGTATCTACTGTAATGCAACATGTTCAGTAACGTTATAATCTGCTTAACGTTGGCATTTTGGTGTCCTGGTGCCGTACCTTTTGTAGAGCAGCATGAAAGGCAGGCGGGATAGCGATCCTAACGGGTGCTTTAAAAGGGTGGAACGGCTCATGCACAAGAACTGTGAACAATTTGAAATGTTTATTGT
The DNA here is from genome assembly GCF_013368605.1 of Nyctibius grandis. Taxonomy (NCBI): domain Eukaryota; kingdom Metazoa; phylum Chordata; class Aves; order Nyctibiiformes; family Nyctibiidae; genus Nyctibius; species Nyctibius grandis. The sequence continues at coordinate 2,828,814 of NC_090662.1, read as the reverse complement.
TTTTTTTTTCCCCAAGCCTGAAAATGGGAATCTTGTCTAGGCTGTGAGCTCCCTCCTCTGGCATCAGGATATTTGTAATAACAACGAGGACTCTGAAGCGGTACAGAAAGAACATATTTCTGGAATAAGGTCAGGGGCACTTTTTTTGCTGAAGTGTGATACGAAGCCTCTAAAACCAGACTGCTGACAGCACTGCACTGCTACGTACTTCCATCCGTTTGGGAATGGGAGGAATGTAAGACTGTACTTATTGTAAGTTTGAGAAAGAGGGTCTCTAGTTCTGATGTCATTTCAAAGATGTCAGTGGCCTTATAAGCTGGGCTTGAAGTGGTGGCTGCTGGGTTGATGTCAAAGGGGAACATGCCCTTTTACTAGTGATAGGACAAGAGGACACAGCCTCAAGCTTGGCCAGGGGAGGTTCAGGTTGGACATTAGGAAGCATTTCTTCTCAGCAAGGGTCATTAGCCATTGGAAGGGGCTGCCCAGGGAGGTGGTGGAGTCACCATCTCTGGAGATGTTTAAGAAAAGCCTGGACATGGCACTTAGTGCCATGGTCTAGTTGACATTGTGGTGTCAGGGCAACGGTTGGACTCGATGATCCCAGAGGTCTCTTCCAACCTGATTGATTCTGTGATTACCTATGATCTTATCAACGTCTTGGAGTCACTAGGCTTGGTCGTACAGAAGCCTGCGTTTGCTGCCCTAGTATTTAGCTGTTCTTTTGTATAAAACCTCCACGCAACTATTTTTATGGGCCGTTTCTCTCTGGTGGGTGCTTTGCCTCTGGGCAACAGTTGTAGATTCAGATGTGGTTGGATCTTCAAGGATTTGGTCAATTAGAAAATGCCAACATGTGTTTAAAGTCAGGGAGATGTTTTTTTGTGAGTCTGGTGGTGGTTAAACAGGGCTGTTTGGTGCTGTCTTATTAAGACAGTCTGCAAGGCCTGAGATTTAAAAGCCTTTGAGTTAATTTTGACAAATGCAAGAGATTACATATGAATTTACAAAACGTAGGCGTTTTATAATGCAACAGCATAGCCGTTCCTGTGAGTTCTGTTTAAAAGCCTTTTATATATAAAGAAGCAACAATACTGGGTTTAAATATAGCAGACTTCCTTTTTTTAATCCTCTTGTATACTCCTTCACATGCCTGACACTAGTTGGTAAATCACTTTTGTGGGTAATGTCTCCTATTACAGCAGCGTATTACGAAGAGGTGAGTGGAAGTTTCCTTGCTCATCCTCCTTTTTTCCAAGTCACTGTGATGAAGTTTTTAATTAATCTTAAAGAAGATGAAGCAACTGGTGGCTGTACAGTGCTGGTACTCACTTTAACTTTCATTGTTCCTTACACCATTTCTTTCCCACCATTTGATATTGCTTAGAGGCAGAGTCTGTCTCTGCAGCTTCCACTGCTAAATTTCTTTCGTGCTCTGGTTTGTGAGTATAGTAGTCACCTCCACTGCACACATTTTTTCTTGGTTGATGTTTCTCTCTCATGCAGCACTGCTGCAGTGGGCTAGCAGTTGCTATAGCTGCTATAAAGCTTACTGGAAAAATATATTCTCCTAGGATTGGGTGTAGCTTGTCATTAAAAAACAACTCAGACTTAAAATCCAGTTTTAAATATTAATTTTGTAAGAAATGGGTGCAGTTTTGTATCTAGTTATGCAAATATTCAGGTACTTTCAGGTTTTTAATTAACATGCATGAAGGTATATGAAGATGTGTGATAATTTGTTTGCTACATATTCAAATTACCATGTATGTGAAATAGATGGGTCGGTCTCTCTGGCAGCTGATGCCAGTGTCTCTATGGCCCAAGGCAAAGGTCTCTGGTCCTGAAATCCCTTTTTCAGTCTCTGAGCTAATCCCGGGTGCAGTTGCTGCTCACTGAGATTGAATCCAGGGTTCCATGAAATGCTTCTTATTTTGTAATGTTTTGGCATAAAGTATCCTGTCATGGATCCCCCTTAGGTCTGTTTGTCACCGCTCTGCAGCCCTCCAAGTAAGTGCAGAACGTGCACGCTAGCAACGAAATTCCTATATCCCTGCGAATGAATTGAAATTGAGACTGGAACACTAGTTAATTGGAATAAATCTTAAATCAGGTTTCAAGTGGGGCTTGGGACTTCTGTCTGACTGACGTGTTCAGTTTTTACATTTGTTATAATGAGTCTGTAGGTTACGAATGTGCAGGTTGGATTAATTACCAGCAGCAGCACAAGGGAGGGAGCACAAGGCTTGAACTTCTTGGTCGATGTGAATGTCCTGGGTAGCTCACGGTTCGAGTTCAGGAGCAGAAAGCAGCATGACTGGGTGAATCATAGAATCACAGACTGGTTTGGGTTGGAAGGGACCTTAAAGATCATCTGTCTCCACAGGCAGGGACACCTTCCACTACACCAGGTTGCTCCAAGCCCCATCCAACCTGGCCTTGAACACTGCCAGGGAGGGGGCAGCCACAGCTTCTCTGGGCAACCTGGGCCAGTGTCTCACCACCCTCACAGCAAAGAATTTCTTCCTAAGATCTAATCTAAATCTCCCCTCTTTCAGTTTAAAACCGTTCCCCCTCGTCCTGTCACTCCATGCCCTTGTAAAAAGTCCCTCTCCAGCTTTCCTGTAGCCCCTTCAGATATTGGAAGGTTGCTAGAAGGTCTCCCCATGAGGATGCTCTCAGTAGTATTCAGCACCAAAGCACAGAGCAACAAGCTGCTTACAACACATGGTACAGACGTACTAAATTTACTCCCGATGAAGAAGTTTTTATACTTTTGACTGGTGATAATTAATGGGCTGCACCCTCAAGGGAAATAAATCTCTGCAAGTCAGATTTATGAGGACCCTTAGGTTTATTTGGCAGCATGACACTTCTTACAGGGATAACCTGAGCGAGCAGGAGAAAAGCTGACATGTTGAAAAATGTTGTATCCTATTTCTCAGCTGCACTCCTGCAGTTTTAGAGCCATAAAACTTTCCTTCTTGCTGTTTAGGACACGTGGCTTGGAGAACTGGAATTTGTTGGGGAGCTGAGGATCAGGATTTGTACAGGTGTTTCCTCGGGAAAGAATCCCAAGGCATTTTTGTTCTTCTGTGCTGTAGGGATATTGCACGTTTTTGTCAAGTGCCTGATTAAGTTTGACATTTGAAAATAGAACTTCACGCCGAAATAAGTACTGTACTTCTGAGTATTTAATTAAGATGTTTAGTTCCTGTCAAGGCTGGTAGTTTCTCTTTCCTGTTAAGGGCAATACATCTTCAACTGCTGAAATTTCAGAAACCTGTACTTAACCTTTAATCGTCATTCCATTTACATAGAAATCTGATTAACAACTTTTAAAGTTCAGGAGCTGCGAGTAAATACAATTAAAGCCCTTTTGGAGTCTGTTATTACGAGTTGGCATTTAATGAAGACTGAGGGCACACTACTGTTACCATCCACACTATAGCAGGATGTCTTAAGCAATTAGTTGAAGGCATGAAATACATAAAGTGTGCTGTATTATCCATGAGTTAACATGGTTGGTATTTAAAGAGCATGCTGCCTTTTCCTCCCTTTGCTGCTGCTGTATTGCATGTGCCAGTTTGAGTAGCAGAAGCTCAGCTCAGTTGGGTTAAGCCTAGCACTGTTTCTCCTCTGCATTAAATTGCACATTTCTTCCCTGAGACAGAGGATGCTCTGAAAGGTGGGTGTATGGCAGACACTAAACATGAGCGAATAGATCCTCTTTGTGATGTAAAAATGGTTAGCTTTACTTCAGTTATAAACATAAGTTTCTAACTGTATCCTGCCCACCTCCAAAATGTGCAGAACCAGTGAAGCTCAGCTAAATTATAATTGCAGAGCAGAAATCTGCACTCAATTACCTGTTCAACTCTCACGCTCCTCCTTGACCTTTTTATATGCTACATGAACAAAAGAAAGTCCAGTCAAACTGAAAGGCAGCGTGTTGTAATCCTGCAGGAAAATACTTCATTTTATGCTGTCTATGAAGCAGGTGGTAATTATGCCTTTCTGGTGAAGTTCATTGCTTTTTGGTCCATTTTAGAGTACATTTGGCTAGTTATCCATCCTCTGGATCATGCTGGACCATGGGTATTTTACAAGTTCTCATTATTCGTATCAGGAGAACCATGTGTTAAAGATACCTGTATGCGTGTATGTGAGTATATATATGCAAATACAAACATAGAACCATAGAATTGTTTGGGCTGGAAAGGACCTTTAAGATCATCAAGTCCAACCGTTAACCCAGCACTGCCAAGGCCACCACTAACCCATGTCCCTCAGCACCACATCTACACAGCTTTTAAATCCCTCCAGGGATGGTGACTCCACCACTGCCCTGGGCAGCCTGTTCCAATGCTTGACAACCCTTTTGGTGAAGAAATTGTCCCTGATCTCCAATCTAAACCTCCCCTGGCGCAACTTGAGGCTGTTTCCTTTAGTCCTATCACTTGTTACCTGGGAGATGAGACCGACCCCCACCTCACTACACCCTCCTTTCAGGTAGTTGTAGAGAGCGAGAAGGTCTCCCCTCAGCCTCCTTTTCTCCAGACTAAACACCCCCAGGTCCCTCAGCTGCTCCTCATCAGACTGTAGACTCTTCACCACATGTATATATATGCACACGTATTTATACGTGTAGACCCAGGTGAACGGTTCTATGTAGCCATCAAGCAGTCCTAGCAATTACAAGTTACTGCCCAGAGGCCAATCGGGTTTACGTGTCCAAAACTGCAAAAGGATTTCTTTTTTTCTTTCGAAGCATCATGCAATATCCAACGAGAACCCTCCAAGCTGTGTAAATGTGTAGGTCTCCCTGATTCCAGTTGTCATCGTGCAGATAAAGCGCCTGCTTTACTACAGAAACATGCATCAGAACGTGGATTTTCTTTGAATGAAATGAATAATCCCGACTCACTCCCTGTGCCGCCCACCTTCATTCTGTTTTGTTTTGGGGGTAAGGGCCTGATACTAAAATGCTAAAGCAGCCTTGTTACTTGGATCATTTCTGCTGGCATAGTCTGTATTTGCAGAATAGCTGATGTGCCTGGAGAAAATTAAATGCTGTCCATTTGTTTTATGACCTAGTTATTCAAGTTGATTATTGGTAGCTTAAATAAATTTGTCATCAGTATTTGTTCCTCTTCTATTAAAATAAATAAACCAAACAGCAGAACCACTGGGAAAGCTGGAAAAAAAGACAGCCCAGCTCCTGCTCTCCTTTATGAAGGCCAGATGGCTAAATTTCAGTGAAAATGTTTTAAAACTTTATACGTCACTGAAGTGAAAGCAACCTTCATCATATACCTTTGTACGAGCTGGTACCTGATTGTTGGTTATATGGATGTTAAAGCCACTAAAGTTAGAAAGCAATTGCAAAGCCCCCCTTGAGGTCTTGAAGAAGAGGCAGCCCTTTTTCGGCATCACGTGCGTGCTCACATCGCTGGCTGGAGCCCCTCTCCTCTGGAGACAGGCTGAGAGAGTTGGGGCTGTTCAGCCTGGAGAAGAGAAGGCTCCGGGGAGACCTTCTAGCACCTTCCAGTACCTGAAGGGGCTACAGGAAAGTGGGAGAGGGACTTTTGACAAGGGCATGGTGTGACAGGATGAGGGGGAATGGTTTTAAACTGAAAGAGGGGAGATTTAGATTAGATCTTAGGAAGAAATCCTTTCCTGTGAGGTTGGTGAGACACTGTCCCAGGTTGCCCAGAGAAGCTGTGGCTGCCCCCTCCCTGGCAGTGTTGAAGGCCAGGCTGGATGGGGCTTGGAGCAACCTGGTCTAGTGGAAGGTGTCCCTGCCTGTGGCAGGGGGGTTGGAACTAGATGATCTTTAAGGTCCCTTCCAACCCAAACCAGTCTGTGATTTTGCAGAAGATAAGGTTAACTGCTGTCGTCTCTCAGCACCTTTTTCTTTTAGCTGCTTATTTTCTGAGCCACAAGTATAAGTTAAGATGAAACTTATAATATTGGTGCGGCACAGGAGAGTGGGGTAAAGTTAGTAATGGTAAGAGGACGTGTGTCATGTGTGTTTGTCGGCGGTAAGACACAATCTCTCATGCTCTCAGCAGCTGAGAAAGTCAGTGGACGCAAACCTCGCCCTGCACAAGTCAACAATGTTTGTCTCAGCGCTTGTAGCAGGACCAGGGTATCCTTTTAATCTGTTCAATCGGATAATGATATGTCACAGGGGTGTTGATACATCAGAGGGTTAATTAGCGAACACTTGAAGAACACGCCGCTATTTAAGTCATTATGCTGGGCATTTGTTACTGAACCAAAGTCCCTTTCTTGATAGATGTGTAAGCTGTTGTGGCAGCTTGTGTAAAGAGTGGGGGAAATGAAACAAGCTCTGGCTCGTTCGAGGAACCTACAGCCTGATGTTGATGGCTGTGACAGCACGGAACGGTTTCTTCTGAAACCCACTGTATTAGTATGTGTGTCTCAGAATCCCAGAATCAGTCAGGTTGGAAGAGCCCTCTGGGATCATCGAGTCCAACCATTGCCCTGACACCACCCTGTCAACTAGACCATGGCACTAAGTGCCATGTCCAGTCTTTTCTTAAACCCCTCCAGAGATGGTGACTCCACCACCTCCCTGGGCAGCCACTTCCAATGGCTAATGACCCTTGCTGAGAAGAAATGCTTCCTAATGTCCAACCTGAACCTCCCCTGGCGAAGCTTGAGGCTGTGTCCTCTTGTCCTATCGCTGGTTGCCTGGGAGAAGAGGCCGACTCCCACTCCCCTACAACCTCCCTTCAGGTAGTTGTAGACTGCACTAAGGTCACCTCTGAGCCTCCTCTTCTCCAGGAAGTCTCAAGTGACTTCAGCTCATCCATACACCAAGGAGAGTCAGAGCCTGTCGTGCTGAGGTTAGAAAGTCCCTGCACGTGTTAGCAAAAGCTTGTGAAATGAAAACGTTCTGGTTTCAAACTCTCCAAAGCAATCTGAGCAGGTGTACGATTCGTTGCCAATTAAAACAGCTTTTAAGAAGTTGTGTTTTTTTTGAAGTAGTTATGAGGTTTGTTCCCTCCCTGCCTTCCCCCCGGAGGTGGATGCACATTCACTGATCTACAGTAATAGTTGCGCTAATTGACAATTAGCGTTGATAATGAATGTAGTAGCACTGGCAACGATAGTATTATCTAAATAGTTCTGGGGTTATTTTTGACTTTTTCCCAAAAATGACAAACAAAAGGAATTCTTGCTTCTTGTACAATAATGGAGTTAGGCGATGCTTTGAGAGAATTAATTCTGGAAGGGTTTTTCTTATTATGTTTCAGTTAAATTAATTTCATGGGCAACAAGAGGATTAGGTAAAGCAGGTTGGGCAGCGTGAGACGGTATTCAGGGCACCTAAAAATTGATTTTGTTCTTTCAGATTTACCTTATTGCTTTGTCCTTTGTCATGTTTGCTATGTGTGTACTAAACCCCTGTTCTCGATGTGGTACAACTTACGCAGAAAGCTTCGTGCTCTTAGAATTCAGTTAACGGTTGCTTTTTTTTTTTTCTTAAATTCCACAATTACTGCAGCATTTTAATTATTAAGACTTTTGATACAGCAAATTACTGGGTAATTAGCTATAAACTACTGTCTTGCATAGAGTGCCACTGCTTTTCTTGCCTTATTCTGGTGCTTTCCTAGCAGTTACCTCCTGTCTCCAGAGCTTCAAGAACGATGCCTCTTTTCGTATGTTTACCAAGAAGTAAGTGCGTGTCACGGTAGTGCATCCTACTTTTGAACTCCCAGCTCTTTTCTTTCAGGATTCATCTGCAGTTGCTTTTGTTGGCCTGGAAATCATCTTTGGCTGGATATCATAATCTCTCAGGAACGTTTTGCCTTTGTTCAATGCACACACTGTTGTTTGCTGTCACCGTGCGTCCCCATTGAACCAGGGAATGTGGGATAATTTGAATCTGCTGTTCTGTTTTTAACCAACTTTCCGCATTGCAATCCCGTTAGGAAATCTCTCTTCTGCTTTGTAGTGTCAGCTTCTGGTTCCTCCTGCTAGGTCTAACTAAAAGCTGTGTGGTGTGGTGACACGCTGGAGGGAAGGGATGCCATCCAGAGGGACCTTGACAGGCTGGAGAGCTGGGCCTGTGTGAACCGCATGAAGTTCAACAAGGCCAAGTGCAAGGTCCTGCATGTGGGTCGGGGCAATCCCAAGCACAAACACAGGCTGGGCGGAGAATGGATTGAGAGCAGCCCTGAGGAGAAGGACTTGGGGGTGATGGGTGACGAGAAGCTCACCATGAGCGGGCAACGTGCACTGGCAGCCCAGAAAGCCACCCGTGTCCTGGGCTGCATCCCCAGCAGCGTGGCCAGCAGGGCGAGGGAGGGGATTCTGTCCCTCTGCTCCGCTCTCGTGAGACCCCCCCTGCAGTGCTGCGTCCAGCTCTGGGGCCCCCAACAGAAGAAGGACACGGAGCTGTTGGAGTGAGTCCAGAGGAGGCCACGGAGATGCTCAGAGGGCTGGAGCACCTCTGCACTGGAGACAGGCTGAGAGAGTTGGGGCTGTTCAGCCTGGAGAAGAGAAGGCTCTGGGGAGATCTTCTAGCACCTTCCAGTACCTGAAGGGGCTACAGGAAAGCTGGAGAGGGGCTTTTTACAAGGGCAAGTAGTGACAGGATGAGGGGTAACGGTTTTAAACTGAAAGAGGGAAGATTTAGATGAGATCTTAGGAAGAAATTCTTTGCTGTGAGGGTGATGAGACCCTGTCCCAGGTTGCCCAGAGAAGCTGTGGCTGCCCCCTCGCTGGCAGTGTTGAAGGCCAGGTTGGATGGGGCTTGGAGCAACCTGGTGTAGTGGAAGGTGTCCCTGCCTGTGGCAGGGGGGTTGGAACTAGATGATCTTTAAGGTCCCTTCCAACCCAAACCATTCTATGATTCTATGATTCTAAAATGTAACTCCAAAGCCTTCTCAGAGGCTGATACGACTCAGAAGTCATCCGCGTTACGTCAGTACAGCTGAAATGCCAACATTTTTGCAGCTGCCCAGTGTGTCAGAGAAATAAGCTGAAAATAAATCTTGTTTTCAATTGCCGATACAGTGTAGCGAAGTACTAGAGACACTCTCAGATGCTGAGTGTGTTATTTCTGGCGGTTTTTTTTTTTTTGAGTCTTACAGTTTCCTCAAAGGACGAACGAGGTGGCCTGGGCCTGGGTGAGAAGTCTCCTCTAGCACAAACCTGTTCACCAAACACAAACGTTACCAGGAGCTGTTTCTAGTTCCTCTATCAACTCGCGGTGGTAACTAAAGGTGCTGTGTAGTAATAGTACTTTGAACACTGATGGTTCCTTCATGCAGGAGCCTGAGAGCTGGCACTGAATCACAGAATCACAGAATCACAGAATCAATCAGGTTGGAAGAGTCCTCTGGGACCATCGAGTCCAACCATTGCCCTGACACCACCATGTCAACTAGACCATGGCACTAAGTGCCATGTCCAGGCTTTTCTTAAACCCCTCCAGAGATGGTGACTCCACCACCTCCCTGGGCAGCCCCTTCCAATGGCTAATGAATAGTGCAAAGGCTTTATTAAGGTCCTCAGGTTATAAGGAGCTGTTGTGATCTTCTCACCTGACCTTTGCATAAAACAAGCCATGGTACATTCTTGAGTTAATTCCTGTTTGAAAGAGGGCACATGCTTGAGAAAAGCATTCAGTCTTGACTGGAGGGGAAAAAAAAATATCACTGAGAGACAATACGGTATAACCTTTGATGTAAGTGGTTAATTATGCTCTGGAAACGTATGCCTAACCGTTCATCAAAGCCTGTCCAGCTTCAAATTTCCAGCCTTTGGCTTTTTTTAAAAAAATTCATTAGTGAAGATTTTTTTCATCAGTTCTGTGCCCTCACTTACGTGCTCGCAGACTGATCCAGTAAACTCTCAGCCTTCTTTTTGCTAGACTAAAAAGACTGAGCTCATGTCTTCTTGGTGTTGCGCCGTAAGTCATGCCTTCCAGGCTTCTAGTAACTTCCAGGCTTCTTCTGTGCACTCTTCCACCCCTTTTCCCCGATCTCTCTTTGTTTATGAGTGCCAGGGTTTCATTTGGCATTCCAGATGTGAGACCAATACAGAGTGATGCTGTAAACTTTTACTTCTGACAAAGCTCTCTGCTCTATATGGCCATATCCAATTAACTAATTAATACCCATTGGCACAGTGGGACCGTCTCTGCTGTTGATTGTCTTCAATATTCCCAAATTTGCTAGAGTCACAGCTTTACACAATAATCCTACAGATCATTTTTTTTCCCCTAGATGTAGATTTGCCTTTACTGACAGTCGGCCTCTTCTCCCAGGCAACCAGCGATAGGACAAGAGGACACAGCCTCAAGCTTCACCAGGGGAGGTTCAGGTTGGACATTAGGAAGCATTTCTTCTCAGCAAGGGTCATTAGCCATTGGAAGGGGCTGCCCAGGGAGGTGGTGGAGTCACCATCTCTGCAGGTGTTTAAGAAAAGCCTGGACATGGCACTTAGTGCCCTGGTCTAGTTGCCATGGTGGTGTCAGGGAAATGGTTGGACTCGATGATCCCAGAGGTCTCTTCCAACCTGATTGATTCTGTGATTCTGTGATTGAAATTCTTACCATATATCAATTATATTATGAAAAACAATAATAATAAAAATTCTATTATTCTGTTATTGCTATGTTCACTTTATTATTTACAATTTTTCCCCCCAAACATTATAATTTACAAACCTTCTGTAGTCATTATATCCATAGGAATTTGAGATGGGAAAAGTTCTGGTCCATTCAATCCAGAAAGGAGTTGCTGCAGCCACACTTGCCTGTGTTTTCATTGTCTGATTAAGCTTTTTCTAATTAATTCCGTTTTAAAAATGAAGATGGACCAAACTTAGGCTGAAAATGAGAAGATTTCTATCCAACAAAAGAGGAGGGTTCTGGAATTGTCTTTGTATTTTAATTGGAATACAGATGACAGAAGGAAAAGAGGAATTGACATCTCTGGGACCTTGGAAAATCCAATATTGGTGGTTTCCTCATTTCTACTTGTATGTTAAGGATCTTGTCATGTGCTTGCCTGTTCTTCTTTTGGGAGATGCTGTGTTGACTTTTAGTGTTTTGGCTTTTGTCAGATTCTTAGTGGAAATGTAACTTTATCTCTCTCTGTTGACTTAAAGCTAAATTTGTCATCATCATAAGAATACCAATTAGCCAAGATCTGTGTTCTGTAAATCCATGTTGCTGGACATAAATTCCGTTATTCTCCCTTAATTCTTTTTTTAGTAGTCTTTTATCATCTGTTCTGTGATTTTTGTCCCTGATCAATATGAGGTGGAGAGGCCAGTAATTACCTGGTCATCCCATTTACCCCTGCAAAATTCATGGTGTGGTGTTAGTTTTCATTTGATTTTCTGGACCCCTAAATATATGGAGGCATAAAGAGAATCAGTGTTGATGGTGTAGAGTTTGAAGCTCTCATGATTTTCTGATGGAGCAAACTGTTCACACTGCAGCAGCCATCTTAACTCAGAATATATGATGATGTGAAATACCTTTTACAGCTTTTAATTGATGGAATAGAGCTTATTCAGAGCTCAGGCGTCCTATCTAAAACCTCACAAGAGATACAAATGATGAATGGATGTAGCTGTCGCCCTGTCGCCCAGCATGTTTTATTGCCCATACTTTGTTCTTGTGTCAATCTTGAGTTTGATATAAGACATAACAAGTTGCACAACTTCCTGTGAGGCTCAGCCAGAGAATCAAAATGTGGATCTGGAGAGTCGCAGCAAGTGCAGGCAGCGGTTGGACACAGAAGCAAATTTGTTCTTCACAGAATCACAGAATCAACCAGGTTGGAAGAGCCCTCTGGGATCATCGAGTCCAACCATTGCCCTGACACCACCATGGCAACTAGACCATGGCACTAAGTGCCATGTCCAGGCTTTTCTTAAACCCCTCCAGAGATGGTGACTCCACCACCTCCCTGGGCAGCCCCTTCCAATGTCTAATAACCCTTTCTGAGAAGAAATGCTTCCTAATGTCTTGCCCCATTACAGTTCAAAAAGACAGTGTAGTGCAAGCTGTTACCAGATCAACGTGATAGGCTACACATATTGATATAACCTTTTGAAATTTGAGAATTTAATTAAGCCTCCAAATCCATAGATGTGCTTTTTAATAAAACATTTTATATTAATTTTAATTTCCAAAGAGCAGTTGGAGAAAGAGTGCTTTGTTCCCTTGCTTTATGTACGGCTTTATTTGTTTGACATTGATGTAAACATACTACAGGGATGGCAGAATTCAACCATTGAGCAGAAAGTCAAAAATCCTTGTTATAGATGAATGGGATATTGCAAACTTTAGAGTCACTCATAAATCTTCCTGTACGTCCATGTGATTAATGTCTAACAAGGTTTTTGATTGATGGCTTAGCAACTACTAATCAGGTGTTATGGGACCAAGTCATGAAATCCGTTACTTCGCTGGTGATGGCAAGTCCTGTTCGCTTTGATAGGCAGGGAAATGTCTGGGTTTTCTTTTCTTTTAAGTGGATTTTAAAATTGTAGCTTGCTGTGGCTTTTAAAAAGTACATAGCCAGGTCACAACTTCTAACATTGAAAGATGATAATTTATTAAAATCCTCTACTAGGAGTATAAGAGCAGGACACAAAAACAGAGAATCAGTCAGGTTGGAAGAACTCTCTGGGACCATCGAGTCCAGCCATTGCCCTGACACCACCATGTCAACTAGACCATGGCACTAAGTGCCACGTCCAGTCTTTTAAACACATCCAAACAACTGGATGGCTTTGACTGTCCAGACGTAGGGAATAAATTGAGGCCGATGACATTGGGTGAAGGCCGTGCATTGCACAACGCAATGAGAAATGAAAACTGGGTGCTGTAGATGTCAAGATTTTCAGACTGGCCCACATATTAATTGTATTGCTTAAAAATTATAAGGGTTTGAATCTTCATGCTGCAGTTATAAGCCAAATGTACTGTGTGTTGAAGATCTCTCCTATCTTATCTTCTCTCCCGTGGGGCTGTGTATTGTAACTGCTCAGCCATGCTTACACTTAATTACGTCGTCCTGAAGAGTTTGTGTAACTGTTGAATCCAGGGCACTGGAGCAGAAAGAGCTTTGATCTGTCTAGCACAGTTTCTGCTATGCTTGAATTTTATAACTTAAATATGAACTTTGAGAATAGTTATCAAAACCGGCTATTTTCATTGCTTCTACAGCTTTTGCCTTCTTCAGAGCCTTGCATCTAACCATCCTGCCCTGCCTATCTAGCAATACCATAAATTAACAATTTTCTCTTCTTTTTCGTAATCTGTGGTGTTTTCAGAATATCTAACTGCAGACTCATCTTCTATTTCTCTAATTCACTTTTTAACCAAGAGGGATAATTCATTATGTTCCTAGCTCAAACCTCTGTTGGCTTATTGTAATCTTGGAGCCAAGTACTGTATTACACGCTTTACATTTCCTACTCCTGGATATAAAGTGATACCAGAGTCATGGAATCTGTTATAAATAGGTTTCATCCATAATAGGAGAACAAATTGCTAAATGTTTTTTTTTTTTTAAAAAAAAAACTTGATTAAATTTGAGGGTTTAATTACATTTTTGTGGCGATTTTAGGGTTGTTAATTCAAGTAGAGAAGATGAAATGCAAATATGTGAATACAAACGGATTTGGTAAATTACTGTTAAAAATTAGCGCAGTGATTATTTTTGCTCTTTAACAATAAGCATGCATTTTAAAAGCTTGCACTCGGGTAAAGTTTTAATTGAGATGTTTTAGGAGTTGAAGTTTCTTCGTATTTTTTTTTTTTCCTAAGCAATCCTGAATTGTTTCTAATTAGGGGCATGATACCATTTGCCTAGATATTTATTCCTATGTAATTTATTTAAACTTAGACGACACAGTACTGATGTATTCCTTTCATTACAGACAACTCTCTTTGATGGGCTTTGACTAGCTAATTATTAAAATGGAACATATTACTCATAGCCTCGGAGTAGGTAGAATTTTCTGAAAGTAAATAGTGACTTTCTGAATGCACTGACAAAAGTTAATTTTTAAGAGGTTTCTTTGCATCGTCAGACACAAGGAAATGAAGTGTGAATGGCTTGGAATCTGTTTCTGCTTCTGCACCACAGAGCTGCTTGAACAGCATCAAATATTGGGCCACCACTCAGGGCTGAGAGAGTTTCACAGAGGGGACCCTCATCTTGCAAAGGGACCCCCAACCCCTTACTGAGTATACTGGGCTGGCGGAAAATCAATCCTAAACTATGTTGGCAGAACTGGAAGCTGTGGGAATTCATACTCGTATTGATGGCTGGGCCCAAAGGGTTGTGGTGAATGGAGATAAATCCAGTTGGTGGCCGGTCACAAGTGGTGATCCCCAGGACCCAGTGTTGGGGCCAGTTCTCTTTATCAATGATCTGGATGAGGGATCTAGTGCACCCTCAGTAAGTTCGCAGACAACACCAAGTTGGGCAGGAGTGTTTATCTCCTGGAGGGCAGGAAGGCTCTGCAGAGGGGTCTGGACAGGCTGGATCGATGGGTTCAACAAGGCCAAGTGTCAGGTTCTGCACTTGGGGCACAACAACCCTACGCAACGCTACAGGCTTGGGGAAGAGTGGCTGAAAAGTGCCTGGGGGAAAAGGACCTGGGGATGTTGGTCGATGACCGGCTGAATGTGAGCCAGCAGTGTGCCCAGGTGGCCAAGAAGTCCACCAGCATCCTGGCTTGTATCAGCACTAGTGTGGCCAGCAGGACTAGGGCAGGGATCGTCCCCCTGTATCGGCATTGGTGAGGCCGCACCTCGAATCCTGTGTTCAGTGTTGGGCCCCTCACTACAAGAAAGACCTTGAGGTGCTGGAGCGAGTCCAGAGAAGGGCAACGAAGGTGGTGAAGGGTCTGGAGCACAAGTGTGATGAGGAGCAGCTGAGGGACCTGGGGGTGTTTAGTCTGGAGAAAAGGAGGCTGAGGGGAGACCTTCTCGCTCTCTACAACTACCTGAAAGGAGGTTGTAGCGAGGTGGGGGTCGGTCTCTTCTCCCAGGTAAGAAGTGATAGGACGAGAGGAAACGGCCCCAAGTTGCACCAGGGGAGGTTTAGATTGGAGATCAGGGACAATTTCTTCACGGAAAGGGTTGTCAAGCACTGGCACAGGCTGCCCAGGGCAGTGGTGGAGTCCCCATCCCTGGAGGTATTTAAAAGCCGTGTAGATGTGGTGCTGAGGGACGTGGGTTAGTGGTGGCCTTGGCAGTGCTGGGTTAACGGTTGGACCTGATGTTCTTAAAGGTCCTTTCCAACCAAAATGATTCTATATTTTCAGTGGGAAAAGAAGCACGTTTGCTTTGGGAGCTATTAAAGGGCAATTTTTGCATCTTTACCAGGATTTTTTCCAGTATAAGTGACCTACAGCACATGCACCCAAACAGATACATGAATATTTTCTATTTCTACATAGAAATAAATAGAAAATATATAGGCATACAGACACATACATGAAATATGCTTTTGTAACTGAACAGATCGATATTGCTGACCTTTATGTGTTTAAGAGCAGTGGTATATAATCAGTCTCTAAAGGCCAGGCAACAACCCACCCACTATCTCCCTGTTGCTGCTGCTGATAGAATCCCTTTTGGGAGGAGTGGAGACTTCTTGCAAGTTCTTTGATACCATCAGGGTTTTGTAGCAGATTGCATTGGTCAAGTGATATAAAACAAGCTTTTACCAAATTAGAGACAGTGGTATGTAAGTCACTAGGATCACATTTGTAAAAATAAAGTGAGGTTTCTCTTAATTAGAATTTTTGAGATTTTTATTAATTTTCCAGTCTTACGGAGTGCCTACAGATCCTAGACATTCAAGTTACGTCATAATGCTGTTTAATCTCAAATGCTGAGTTCTCCTTCCTTCTGTTGGCAGATGCTGCTCACAGAGTACCTGGATATGAAGAACACCCGCACTGCCTCGGAGCCGTCCACCCAGCTCAGCTACGCCAGCTCGGGGAGAGAATTTGCAGCGTTCTTCGCAAAGAAGAAACCGCAAAGACCTAAAAACCCTTTGTTCAAGTAAGTGCTGGGACGGTGTTAAAGCTGCTCCTAAGCTTTGGTCCTTCAAGTACTGCACAAAACTGGCTGTTAATCGCAGTTGCACAGCGTGAGAGGAGTGTAAGTTTTGGCATGGAGATTTCATGCCCAAAGCTGAAGCCTCGGTAAGATCTCTGTTAGGATTCATCGCTGGGTTTGAGAGTGTAGCTCTTTCCAGGGCTTTTCTCGGGACTGGGATCCCATTGTACAAGCTGCCGCAAAGCATGCGGTGATGTATTACACCTATCTTTGTCTGTGGTAAATTCAGGACCTGTTAAAGGACCTGGGGGTCCTAGTGGACAGCAGGATGACCATGAGCCAGCAATGTGCCCTTGTGGCCAAGAAGGCCAATGGCATCCTGGGGTGGATTAGAAGGGGTGTGGTTAGTAGGTCAAGAGATGTTCTCCGCCCCCTCTACTCTGCCCTGGTGAGGCCGCATCTGGAATATTGTGTCCAGCTCTGGGCCCCTCAGTTCAAGAAGGACAGGGAACTGCTAGAGAGAGTCCAGCGCAGAGCCACGAAGATGATGAAGGGGGTGGAACATCTCCCTTCTGAGGAGAGGCTGAGGGAGCTGGGTCTCTTTAGCTTAGAGGAGACTGAGGGGTGACCTCATTAATGTTTATAAATATGTAAAGGGCAAGTATCATGAGGATGGAGCCAGGCTCTTCTCAGTGACATCCCTTGACAGGACAAGGGGCAATGGGTGCAAGCTGGAACACAGGAGGTTCCACATAAATGTGAGGAAAAACTTCTTTAGAGTGAGGGTGACCGAACACTGGCACAGGCTGCCCAGAGAGGTTGTGGAGTCTCCTTCTCTGGAGACATTCAAAACCCGCCTGGACGCGTTCCTGTGTGATATGACCCAGGTAATCCTGCTCTGGCAGGGGGATTGGATTAGATGATCTTTCGAGGTCCCTTCCAATCCCGAACATTCTGTGATTTTGTAAAGAGAGCGATAAAGGAGACTGGACAAAGAGAATTAAGATAACTGTATCATTACTAGATAGACTAAGTGGTTAATCCAGTCACTTAACTCCTTTAATTTGGTGTTCAGAGTGGAAAGAATTAAGTGGTTGGGAGGAGAGTGTGAGAAGGTGTCCTGGTTTTGCAGGGATAAAATTTATAGAATCACTTTTCTGTTACATTTTCTTTCAGTCTGTGGCCAGCTGTGGCTGGTGATCAAGGCCATCAGCAGTGAGAGCCAGGGCAGCTGCCCCACAGGTGGATTCTATAACATTAATGGCAGGTTCACTATAAATTGGAAAGCTTGGGGGGAGGGAGAGGCTGTTTGCTTTGCTCTCCTCTCACTTGTCCTTCTCTTCTTGATGGTTACTATCCCTGGAAGGACTTGCCACCACTCTGAGCTAAGTATAACTTTGTGTCTTTTGTATTACTATCAATATTGGTTTTCATATTTTATTAATTCTGTTTAAATTTCAGCCCATGAGTCTCCCTCCGTTTCCCAATTCCCTTTCTGGGCTGGGGAGGGGAGATTGGGTGATAGAACAACTGGTTGTTGTTTAGCCCTGGGTGCGGGCTAAATGGAGACAGAGGCTACGTGGTGAAGGGAAGGATTTGGGGGATCAAATTTGAGGTGCAAGAATAAGAAGTGAGGAGGAGTTGTTGGTGAGCAGCACTGTTAGGAGAGGAGAGATGGTCTTGTTATTACACCTACATTCAGGGGAGCTGTGCTGGATTTTCATCTCTTCCCATGACTACATGTGCTGGTCATTCTCCTTGGTCTCTTGAGGATTTGGGGGGATACCAAAATGTGCTATTTTGGCAGCGGGTGCTCAGAGTTCAAAGATCGCAGCTTCCTCAGCTCTGCCAGCATGACTGCGTGTGGCTGCTCCCTAACTCAGTGCTGCCAAAACAATCTATTAAATGATTTTTTACAATGAGATTGTTCAAAAGCAGTTGGTGAGGGAACGAGCAAGGTTTATGGTAGATTCAAGGGAACAGCAGAGTGGAGTGGTGGTGGGGAGTTCCAGCAGCCTGAAGCATTAACCTTTTAACTGTGCTCAGCTGCAGTGGGAGCAGAGTATCTGACGGGTCCTCAGCACCCCTCTGGACTATAAGGTGCTGCAGGGCTTGGGCTGTCTTTCACTGCTACTCTGAGCCTTATGAGGCTCTGCTCTCTGGAGTCAGGAGAGTCCAAGGTTAAAAAAAATACAGTGGAATATTTGCTGGAGGGGGAGTGATTGGAAGCAAGATGGTGGTTTTGCACCTTTTTTGCTGGAGATGGGGATCCGTGGAGTCTGGGCTTTGTTTGTTTTTTTTTAATAAAGAACCCCTCATCTGTGGTTGGACCTAGATGGTTAAATGATGGGGAGACAATGTAGGAACTGTAGTAATGGGAAAGGCTGAGAGTGATCAGCCGTTTCAGGCAAGTGAGACGGGAGCTTTGGGTTCTGCATCCTATTTACACACTGTTTGGTTTGCTTTGTTTTTGTTTTGGTTTTTTTTTTCACTAGCTAAAACTTATTACTTGACTATCCAGAGCTCCCTGTGCTTTCCCCCATGAGCATATGGGTATCTGGTGGCTGTACACAGGATGAGCTGTCTGTGTAGTCTTCTGTTATGAGAAGGTTTACTGTAGCCTGGAGGATCTGAGGTGCCTCCTGCCCCTGTCAACCTATGGTT
The DNA here is from genome assembly GCF_013368605.1 of Nyctibius grandis. Classification (NCBI taxonomy): domain Eukaryota; kingdom Metazoa; phylum Chordata; class Aves; order Nyctibiiformes; family Nyctibiidae; genus Nyctibius; species Nyctibius grandis. Next base: position 2,810,072 of record NC_090662.1, on the reverse strand, counting down.
ATACCCCCCAACACTTTTTTTTTAACACTCTCATGGCTGTTTGGGTGGAGAATCACACTCGTTGAATTTACTCTGACTTGCAGATGTATATTGGAACAAAATAGGGCTGCCCACCTTTCCATATTGTGTCTCTTCTTGGGTGTACTCGGACCATTTAAGTTTGAGGAATAAAGATGCTCTGTTTCACCCACAGCAGTTTAAGGCTGTGTATTACTTTGTCAGCAGAGAGCGGAGGTGGGTATAATTGTTTAAAGTGAAGGTGCATAACCTCATAGGAGCAAGATGTCTCTTGCCACTCATGGTCTTGTCACAGAGTCATTGCTGGCACCGCAGTGACAGCAGCACTTATTGGGATCTCTTATTTGGTTATCTTCTTCTGTCAGCTGTCACTATATCTACAGAAATCTCTGTTGAAATGGAATTTCTCAGTCCACTGAGGGATGTACATCTTTGATGGAGTGTTATTCTTGTCTCCTAACCCATCTTCAGTGCTTTTTGTGCCAGGCTGCAAGGCTCTTCTTCTTGCCTTTCCATTAACTCTGTCCAAATCAGAGGAGGCTTCCACTTCTCATCAGAGTATCTGCATTTAATTCCTCATTTCAGAAGTCTCTTAGGACAGGGCTCCACCTTGTGTTTTACTCATAGATGGATGCAGGTGTTTGTGCCGTGTCCTGTGATAGCTTGCTGTAAGCTAATTTTATAAATACTAAGTACTTTTGCTAGTTGCGTGTTCTAGAAATAGTGGGAAGAATGAGGACTCCTCAGTTGTGTCCTGCTGTCTGGGAATCAGTAGCCAGCAATTGGAAGAGACTGAATCTAAAATGGGTGTAATTTAAAAAAAAAACAAACCCAAACCAAAACAAAAAAGAAAAACCAGAAAAAAAAAACAAGTCAATGATGTATTTATAGAATCATAGAATTGTTTTGGTTGGAAAGGACCTTTAAGATCGAGTCCAACCGTTAAGCCAGCACTGCCAAGCCCACCACTAACCCATGTCCCTCAGCACCACATCTACATGGCTTTTAAATCCCTCCAGGGACAGGGACTCCACCACTGCCCTGGGCAGCCTGTTCCAGTGCTTGACAACCCTTTCCGTGAAGAAATTGTTCCTGATCTCCAATCTAAACCTCCCCCAGCACAATTTGAGGCCATTTCCTCTTGTCCCTATCGCTTCTTACCTGGGAGAAGAGACTGACCCCACCTTGCTACACCCTCCTTTCAGGCAGTTGTAGGGGGCAAGAAGGTCTCCCCTCAGCCTCCTTTTCTCCAGACTAAACCCCCCCAGGTCCCTCAGCTGCTCCTCATCACACTTGTGCTCCAGACCCTTCACCAGCTTCGTTGCCCTTCTCTGGACTTGCTCCAGCACCTCAAGGTCTTTCTTGTAGTGAGGGGCCCAAAACTGAATGCTGGCTTAAAAAAGAAAACTTCATATGAGGGGTGATTTAGGAATTCATTTAGTTCATGCCATCATAAACCTGGCTTTCTTCTCTTCTAAAAGGTAGCCAAGTGCACGTTCAGGTTGCCATCTCCCTACAGATTTGCAAGATGGAAATTGGTCATTGGTGAGAAAGGAGTGGATTGCAAAACCAGATGTTGAACACTCAATACATTAGTCTCAGGCTTGGCTGTAATTATGTGTAATTCTACGTAAAACAAACATATTTTGAGTGCTTTGCTGTGGGAGGACCAGCATGGAGAGTTACAAGAGTTAGAGGAGTTGGGTGGAAATAGGAATGTGGGAGAAAAGCAGATCAAGGAAACAGCAGGAGAGGGGAAATAGGGGAGAGAAACTGGATGGCTGTGGGAGAGAAGTGAATGTGATGAGATCGTGCAGCAAAAGCCAGTGCAGGGCCCTGAGGAATAATCTGAGTTACTGTCTCAAGGAGGAGACTGAAGTTCATTGATGTAGCTTGCCTTGACCTGAAGCTTCTGGTTTTGATACCTGGAGAAGACCTGTGGGCCATGGTGATAACGTTATGCTTAATATCTCAGTAGGGGCAAAAGGGAACACATCATAAATGTGGAACCAAGAATTTACTGTTCGTTTAATTCAAGTCTTAAATGTTTATTGTATTTTGATAGATTTTTATTAGTTCAGTTGCAATAATGCTGACACTCGCAGTCCAAATTAGGGCAGAAAAGCCTCATTAGTAGTAATAACCTTAACACTGTTGCACAAGAACGCTTACAAAAGCTTGCCCCTTTTCTCTGGTGTGATGCTCATGTTTCCAGTGTCCCTCTGGGCTAAAGGTAAGGTGGATTCAGTCTTCCTTAGCAGAAGGGTTGGTGAGGGGGTGAGGAGTGTTACAGCAAGTCATCAACATCTTGAGGTTTTCACCTTGAGAGTTTGATCATAGAATCACAGGATGGTTTGGGTTGGAAGGGACCTTAAAGATCATCTAGTTCCAACCCCCCTGCCATGGGCAGGGACACCTTCCACTAGACCAGGTTGCTCCAAGCCCCATCCAACCTGGCCTTGAACACTGCCAGGGAGGGGGCAGCCACAGCTTCTCTGGGCAACCTGGGCCAGGGTCTCACCACCCTCCCAGGAAAGGATTTCTTCCTAAGTTCTCGTCTAAATCTCCCCTCTTTCAGTTTACAACCGTTCCCCCTCGTCCTGTCACTCCATGCCCTTGTAAAAAGCTCCTCTCCAGGTTTCCTGTAGCCCCTTCAGGTACTGAAGGGCTGCTAGAAGGTCTCTCTGGAGCCTTCTCCAAGCTGAACAGCCCCAACTCTCTCAGCCTGTCTCCATAGCAGAGGTGCTCCAGCCCTCGAGCATCTTCTTGGCCTCCTCTGGACTCACTCCAACTGCTGGATGCAGCACTGCAGGGGGGGTCTCACAAGAGCGGAGCAGAGGGGCACAATCCCCTCCCTCGCCCTGCTGGCCACGCTGCTGGGGATGCAGCCCAGGACACGGGTGGCTTTCTGGGCTGCAAGTGCCCATTGCCGGCTCATGGTGAGCTTCTCATCAACCATCACCCCCAAGTCCTTCTCCTCAGGGCTGTTCTCAACCCATTCTCCATTCTTGATGATTGTAAAAGATGCCTTCCCTCTAAGTCTTGTGTCCACTTCAGCTATTTGAAGGTGCTTTGTCCCCATCACCTGCTCCCTTCTTCTTGCCCCCCAGTACCAGTAGCTGAGCTGCTCAGCACCCAGGGCACACAAAGGGCTGGTGTTTGCTGGGCGATGCCTGCCCAGGGCAGCAGCCCTTGGCCATGTGGGGTGTCCCCAGTGCTGAGCTCAGGTAGGTCAGGCACGAGGTCCTTGGCCATGGGACACTTGTGATCAGAGGGACACCCAGCTCCAGCCATGTCAAGTGCAGAGCCATCCTGAGTCCCTGTGATGCCAGATCACTGCCCAGTCTGTGGCCTTTTACTGTCAATGGCAAAAATCGTGTTTATGGGGTTACAGTAGTTGGAAAATATTTGTCTCCACCTCTCAGGTTGGTTATTCTGAAGTGTTGGAGCCATATGATAAATACTTAATAATTTATTACTCCCTCGTTTCCAGGTGAATATTAGTTTTTAATTTTTATGTATATGCTAGTTAGCAATTTAGATGGTGTTAGCTTACGGCTTTGGTTTGGATTTTACCGGTTTTTGAGGCCATTCCTACTTAAATGACTGGACACTCCCAGCTGATGGAGTGGAGGAGCATCTCTGTGCTTTGCAGGCAGGTCTGTGTCACGGGTGGTTGGTGGCAGAGCTGTGTTGATCCGAGGTGGCAGAACCTGGTGCATCAGTGATGGAGTTTTATAGGAAAAATATATGCTTTTGTCTGCCTTGATAATTTTGCTCTAACATGCAGGGAAGTCCTTTTTGTTTAGAGCTGACTGGTGCTTACAAGAAGGACGCTTCTGTGGATGGCTAACTGACCAGGTTTATTATTTTTTTTAATTCCAGGTTTGAGTCCTCCTCCCACGCTATCAGCATGAGTGCCTATTTGCGTGAGCAGAGAAGGGAACTGTACAGCAGAAGTGGAGAACTTCAAGGTAGGGAAATAGATAATGTGCTAGTTTGGATAATTCTCTTTTGCAGGAGCTTGAATATCTTGTCCATGATACGTCAGGATATTAATACCTTTGTGCTTTGCCACACAGACTGTCTAAATCTCTCCAGTTTTTAAGCTCTGATTATTTATTCTTATATTGTGAAGCAGCAGAGTTTCTCTTTATTCCCTCTGCATTTCCAGCTAGAAGTCCAGGTCTTAAAAGATACTCATAAAACAATGGGTGGAATGCAAACAATCTCACCGTGAGCACTGCTTTAGGACACTTGGAGCTAGTATCTGCTTCCTTATCTGCAGTTTGTTGCCTTACATCATATGCTGAATGTGATACTCACCCGGGATTGCTTTGGGAGCTCAGCTCAGTCATATTTGAAGTAGCAAGTTTCTATTTTATAGACTAAAGTGACCAGTTCATGGACTAAAGTGACCAGTTTTTTGTCTTTTGTACAACATGAAGAGTTGCAGAGTGTTTCAAAATGGTAATTTGAAGAGCTGGACTGCTCTTGCTGGTTTATATTCCTTGTGGCAAGTTCTGTATACACACAGAGAAGTGTTCTCTCCTCTGAGCATGGCATCATTTCTTGTTTTTGTCCTGAATGGTCTAATTCACAAAAGTGTTGGTTTTGGGAGCAAAATCAAGGCAAGATCTTAATGCTGTCATGATTATGTATAGTAGGACTAAATTTCTTTTGTATCATCTATTCTGGGCTTACTGGGCTAATCATAACAAGAAAATAATATATACTCTTCAAATATTACAGTGATGGACAAGGGTAGAATTTCTCCTTGAAATCTTACTCATGATAATTTTCACTTGTTTTTTAATTGAGGATGTTTTATAATTTACAAGAGCATTTTTGGATTACTTTGTGTTCCCTTCATCCTTTTATAATTTAATTGACCTCAGCAACAAGTTAAACCAACAACAATGTGAAAAGAAGCAGTGAGAGATATCCAGTGTTCTTGTTGATAAATTGCTTCACTTAGAATCACAGAATCACGGGGAATTGATCAGGTTGGAAGAGCCCTCTGGGATCATCGAGTCCAACCGTTGCCCTGACACCACCATGTCAACTAGACCATGGCACTAAGTGCCATGTCCAGTCTTTTCTTAAACCCCTCCAGAGATGGTGACTCCAGCACCTCCCTGGGCAGCCCCTTCCAATATCTAATGACCCTTTCTGAGAAGAAATGCTTTCTAATGTCCAACCTGAACCTCCCCTGGCGAAGCTTGAGGCTGTGTCCTCTTATCCTATCGCTAGTTGCCTGGGAGAAGAGGCCAACTCCCACTCCACTACAACCTCCCTTCAGGTAGTTGTAGACTGCAATAAGGTCACCTTTGAGCCTCCTCTTCTCCAGGCTAAACACCCCCAGCTCCCTCAGCCGTTCCTCATAGGTCAGACCCTCCAGACCCTTCACCAGCTTGGTCGCCCTCCTCTGGACTCGCTCCAACACCTCAACATCTTTCTTGAAGTGCGGGGCCCAGAACTGGACACAGGATTCAAGGTGCGGCCTCACCAGTGCCGAGTACAGAGGGACGATCACTTCCCTAGACCAGCTGGCTACGATATTCCTAATAGAGGCCAGGATGCCATTGGCCTTCTTGGCCGCCTGGGCACACTGCTGTAGGGGACTCTACAAAGATGATCTTCGTATTGATGATCAAGGATGTAGTGATGCACTCTGTGGTGAATATTCAGATACTTCTGGGTGCACTGTGAAGGAAGAATCTCAGATAAAGACGTACTGAAGTTGACAGTTGCCCACAGTATGATCTGACAGCACATAGGAATAAAATAAAGTAGAGATACCTTTCTTGTAAGTTATGATACTACCATTTATGCACGCTTGGAAGTTGTTTAGCTTACAGGTCTTTATGGTTTGAGACTCAGGTTCTCACCTTCAAAATCTGTCACATGCTCTTGTGGCCAGGAGCAACTGAAAGAAGTTACCCAGTTCAGTAGGATGTTGTAAAGTGTAAGCTGTGTTACTGCACCATCATTTTCTTATACCAGTGGGCAGTAGGATTTAAGTAGTTACTTCTCTACAGTTAATAGCTCTATGCTACAAAGTGCATGGGAGAAATGTTGGGTTCAAAGCCAAGAATTTTGGAGCTGTTGAGGGCACTAAGTTTGGAGCAGTGATGGGGCCATCAGGGAGCCTGCAACACTTGCCTCAAGACTTCCAGGTCTCTTTGAGATTAGTCTTGTTGCCTTCTGTCGCTCAAAGTTACCTCCACACGCTGACCTGACCACTCGTCCATGTTACCTTAAAAACACAGTAGAGCACAGTATTGCCTCCCTCCATGTCTGTGTCCTCTTTCAGGGACCTTGTGGCTGGGATCTGGGTATTTTTGTGGTTACCATTGCTGTTAGACTGAACTGAGGATTTGTTTTTAAATAGATCCTTTGCTGCGTTCAGAACTCGTTACTGATGGGCACGACCACATTTCATGAAAAAGTGACTCCTACTTGATATAAGACAAATCTTGAGACAAAGTTTGTCATGAGCAAGAGATTGTGAGCGTTCTCAAGAGAGGAGGATGCAAAAGAGAGCAATGGAGACTTCCAGCCACCGAGCTAGCACGGGGTTGTAAAGAACAAAGCCTACGAGCTGACAAAGTAGTAAAGGACAAAATATAGGAATTAGTGTGGATAGGGACAAGATTATCTTGCCCTTTCTGGATGAATTGGAAGAGCTTGAACGTGATGCAATAGGTGACAAAAAGTCAGTGTAGGGAGTCAGTAGGGACAATAGATGAGATGACTTTGCTGAGAAATCTTTGCAATTTTAAGCATCAAGAAAAGTTTCCCTTTGAACTTTATGTTAAAAATGTACTATCCTCTCTTTCTATTATAAGCTGCTGTTCCCTTTTAGGTACCTCATTAATCTTCCCGAATCCCAGACCACAGCAAGATCTGCATTTTTATTTTTGTACTTCTTTTAAAGAGAAATACAATTTAATTGTTCAATCAGGTTACTGGAAGGCAGGCATGTGACACTCTCTCTTCTGTGAATGCCACACAGTTTCTCTTCCCTGTGCCTTATCCACAGGGATGATTTTTCAGTGGCAGCAGGGGGAGGGTGGCTTGTTAGGAAATCTTTTTCCTGAAAAGACCTTCAAAGAAACGTATGCATTAAAAAAAGAAGAACTTGTAAAAGTTTGGCTCAGGCCAACTTTTTGAAATAGGTATTTAATTTAAATAGCCTTAAAATGTGTGAAGATCAGAGTGATGCTTTGTCATTAACCTCTTTCGTTTGGACTGAAATAGTGCAGTGCATAAGGCAAGCGTTATCCCTCAGTGGGAGAAAGGGACCTGCTGTAAGTGATTTAGAGATGGAAGGATTAATTCTTGTGTCTTATTCGACTGAAATCAGAGGAGGAAGACTTAGGCCATGTATTTTTCCCTTGAAGTTGGACACACAAGTTGTTTAACAATTGTCATTAAAAAGAGGGGAGAAAAAAAAAAGCAAGTACGTAGCTGCAATGTCTCCTTCTAGACTAACAGAGCTGTGGTGCCCCAGGATGTTGTCAGAAGTACAATGTCAGAGGTGATTTCTTCTGTACGAAACAAGTAATGATCATCATTAAGCTTCTCATTTCTTTTTTTTTTCCCAAGAGCACGTCTTGGCCATGTGCTGGCTGGGGAATTTACATTTCCCTTGTTGGAGCCCTCCTGCCATTTGTCAAATACGATGTTCTTTTTATAGACTGTCTTAAATAATGGGGGGCAAATTTAAAAATAAGTAAGTTTATTCCATGAGCAGCTGAATGACTGGAGCCTTGCTCATCTCAGATGTCTCCTTTTCTCCCTTAATGCCCTTCCTTCATTAGCCACACTTCTCACCATGTCTCTAAACCTGCTTCATCCCCCTCATTTCTTTCTTCCCTGCACCCACCAGTGCCTGCCACATCCCCAAACCACACACTAAGCAAAAAGCAGCATGTAGCATGGCTGGATGAAGTGAAGTACGTACTGAGCAAGCAGCCCCGTGCCATGGAAGCAAATGTGCTGGATGCTGCCTGGCTGGATTGCTCCAACAGCATGGAGAGGTAACATGTCCTCACTGCAGCGTTTCCTTCCGTGGAGGCACACATTTATCCTGTTTTTGTCTGCATGGCTGGCTGTTTTCACAAAACCTCAAGGAATTTACTGCTTTTAAGATATATGCCTCTGCCATGTTTGGCAGAAATTGGCTCACCAGCTCAATTGGTGTGAGGATGGGACAGACAGAAGATCAGATAACTCTTATTTTCATCGAAAACTAGGCTAAAATGTTGCTGTATTTCACCACAGAGGCGGTTGCTTGTCACTGGCTGGCGGAATGAATCCCATGTGTGCACTTTATTTCATTCCACCGCTGCCTTAAATTACCAAAGATTTCTTGGGAATAAAAGAAAAATGTGGTTTCTTGCTGTTGAGGGAGGTCAAGGACTGCAGGAGGGGACAGTAGATGGTAGGAGGGTGTCACTGGGGCTGCACAGTAAGGCAGTAGACAGTCTACAGAGGCCTTGAGTTTTTTTTCATTAAATGCAATGTAACTGGTATCTGGAAAATATGGTTTCAAGCAAAAATTAAGACCACTACTATTCTGGATGGTGTCTGTGCATGTCTGGATTTCTGATCACTTATTCTATAATGTTTTAAAAAAGTATTAACCCAAGTTTTAATTTCATTGTACTGAGCATGATACATACATAATTTGTGGTTTTCTATATACCTGAAAGGACTAGTTTTCACGTAATCTAGCAGCCTTCACCAGCACGGTGCCTTGCACAAGTGTCTTGAAGTCTGTCTTCCAGGGGTTTACATGTCTGCATTTCGTGGGGCTGGGGCAAAGGGGTAGTGGCAGGAGCTGGATTCTGGGATCATAGAATCACAGGATGGTTTGGGTTGGAAGGGACCTTAAAGATCACCTAGTTCCAACCCCCCTGCCATGGGCAGGGACACCTTCCACTAGACCAGGTTGCTCCAAGCCCCATCCAACCTGGCCTTGAACACTGCCAGGGAGGGGGCAGCCACAACTTCTCTGGGCAGCCTGGGTCAGTGTCTCACCACCCTCACAGTCAAGAATTTCTTCCTGATATCTAATCTAAATCTCCCCTCTTTCAGTTTAAAACTGTTCCCCTTCGTCCTATCACTACTTGCCCGTGTAAAAAGCCCTTCTCCAGCTTTCCTGTAGCTCCTTCAGGTACTGGAAGGCTGCTAGAAGGTCTTCCTGGAGCCTTCTCTTCTCCAGGCTGAACAGCCCCAGCTCTCTCAGCCTGTCTCCAGAGCAGAGGTTCTCCAGCCCTCTGACCATCTTCGTGGCCTCCTCTGGACTTGCTCCAACATGCCAGTCAATTATAAAAAAAAAAAAAAAAGAAAAAAAGAGTGCAAGTCAACAACAGACGTGAAAGGAGCCGTAACTGAAAATGAAAAGCTCAGTGGACGATGATCTTTATTTCAGAAGGTGCCTTATCTGAGCTAATAATCTTCCTTACTCATGGATAACCTTGTATGCGCGGGATTCAGAAGATCTGGAGCAGGAGAGCTCCGAGGCCGTGAGATGTCTTGTCAGCAGCCATGCGCTGTGCTGCTTGCTGTTGGCTGATAATTTCCAGCACGATATTACTTTGTCAAAGGTGGTGTCGGTTATAGGTTCCTTCTAGATAGATCAGGTATTGTTTTAGAGTCCTGTGGCCATAGGGAATTCATGGAGCTGTATATTGTGCTCACAGTAGCCGTGGCCTCAGTTTAGTTTATCAGTAAAAATGGGAAAAGACGTTTTTATACGCCGTGAAAATCAGAAGAGCCTTGAGGGTGCTGATCAGCATGGGAAATAGCATCCGGCTTCTCCGTTATCTGTGCGCGTGCAGGCCCTGGTAGTTCATGTCAAGGTCAGCTTTGCTGGTGTTGTACATCTGGGACAGTTTTAAGAACGAAATGTTAAGTGCTCCCGAGCAGCTGTTGTTCCCGTGGATGTTAATGGACTCCACAGCTGCTCTGCACCTCTTAAAATTTGGGCTTGTTATTTCTTTCACCGTGGAAGCTCAGCGCACTTCAGCATTAATTAAACATCTCTGTGTCTTTGCAGAGTAGGATTTTATTTGGATTGTAGCTGTGCAAGCTGCAGGATGTGATGCATCGTCCTGGGCAGGATGATGGGAGCAGAATTAGAGTCAGAATCAGAGTCACCTTTCAGTCTGTTCTTAGATCGCACGGATTTGAGTCTGAATACATTATGGTATTAATGTATATACATATAAACAGTGGCTTGGGCACACTAGACACAGCTGTGCGTTGAATGAGGTGGCTGTACAGCCCCGTGGTTGCTGCTGTGCTGAGCTACAGAATCAATCAGGTTGGAAGAGCCCTCTGGGATCATCGAGTCCAACCATTGCCCTGACACCACCATGTCAACTAGACCATGGCACTAAGTGCCATGTCCAGTCTTTTCTTAAACACCTCCAGAGATGGTGACTCCAGCACCTCCCTGGGCAGCCCCTTCCAATGTCTAATGACCCTTGCTGAGAAGAAATGCTTCCTAATGTCCAACCTGACCCTCCCCTGGCGAAGCTTGAGGCTGTGTCCTCTTGTCCTATCACTAGTTGCCTGGGAGAAGAGGCTGACTCCCACTCCACTACAACCTCCCTTCAGGTAGTTGTAGCCATGGGCGTGCTGTCCTGCGTGGCGGTGGGAGCTCAGGAAGATGCTCCTGGGCAGCGTCCCTTGAGGAATCGCTACCTCCAAGTGCTTTTGTCCTGTGTGAGAGGATTGAAAATGTTCTTATGTTGTCATTGCGCCTTTGGGGTTTTTCTTCTCATTTGTTCTGGTGTTGTTTTTTTGGGTTTTTTTTGAGAAATTGTGTCCTCTCTGATCCTACCACTTGAGCATCTTGCAGATGAGTTTGTGCTCTTGTTGTCACTCAAAGGTAGGGCAGTGCTTGTTGTATGAGGAAGGCAGAAAAAAGTGACTTCCCAGAGAAAGTGTTTAATAGAACAGAGAATGAAATTCATGCCCCAAAGCAGTGTTCCCCCAGCTACTGGGCACATTTCGTGTGAAGTGAATCAGCAAAAATTCTGTATTTATTTATGAAGTTAATTAAGCAGTTTCAGTCCAGAACATCCCTGTGATGCAGTACCCTTCTTTTTACTTTTTAAAAAAATTGTGTAAGTTCCCTTTCCTTCAGTTTTCTTAAGTTTTAGTTTGTCAGAGGTGATTTTGAATACCCAGGACTCTTGCATAGTAATTTTTCTCTTGGTGGGAGCAGTAGAGTATTATATAAATTTAATTTTTAAACTCTAAAGTGAAAATCTAATGCAAGAGTCTCTTGTGGATTCTAAATACACAATACTCCAATATCTCAGTTGGCCAGTAGTTCAGCTATATACATCATGTATAGGGTTTGTTTTTTGCCAGGTACCATGTGCAATGTTATCTTTCTTATCTGACTGTCTCTTAATATTGTCCGTGTGTTTGTTGTGTCGGTTGCAGTGGATTTTGCTAGAAGTTTGGACCTTGGCTGAATGGTTCGAATGTAACTGTTGGTGCTTAGAATTACCTGATTTCTGCAAGTTTAAATCATAGAATTGTCTTAGTTGGAAAGGACCTTTAAGATCATCAAGTCCAACCGTTAACCCAGCACTGCCAAGGCCACCACTAACCCATGTCCCTCAGCACCACATCTACACGGCTTTTAAATCCCCCCAGGGATGGGGACTCCACCACTGCCCTGGGCAGCCTTTTCCAGTGCTTGACAACCCTTTCCGTGAAGAAATTGTCCCTGATCTCCAATCTAAACCTCCTCTGGCACAACTTGAGGCCGTTTCCTCTCATCCTATCGCTTGTTACCTGGGAGAAGAGACCGACCCCCACCTCACTCCACCCTCCTTTCAGGCAGTTGTAGAGAGCGAGAAGGTCTCCCCTCAGCCTCCTTTTCTCCAGACTAAACCCCCCCAGGTCCCTCAGCCGCTCCTCATCACACTTGTGCTCCAGACCCTTCACCACCTTCGTTGCCCTTCTCTGGACTCGCTTCAGCACCTCAAGGTCTTTCTTGTAGTGAGGGGCCCAAAACTGCACCCAGGATTCGAGGTGCAGCCTCACCAGTGCCGAGTCCAGGGGGACGATCCCTGCCCTGGTCCTGATCAACCATGGTCCCTGTGAATCAGTAGGAGAGCTACAAAACTAAAGCTGTATCGTGTCCAGCTCTGGTAAAGGATGGCAAATCGGGCTGTGAAACAAAGATGCATTGTAAAGAGACAATAAATACTGTGGTTTTTTTTTTAAACCTTATTTCTTATAAGTAGAAACTCTGAGGATTTTTTCTTGTTGGCCAAGTGATAAGTGGAAAGCCTTGAACATCCCTATGATAGAAAGGTAAGTTTGGGGAGTGGATTTGGGTTACTCACCAGTATGCTCTTCATTCATTCTCAGTCCAAGCCTGAAGATTTCTTACCATAAGGTTTTAAGTAATTAAGGAAATCGAAGAGAAACTCTGCTAATTAAGATTTTGATGCCAAGAAATAGCAGCGGAGGCAAATGGTATCTGATATGACAAGGGCACAATGTAAGGCCAGGTCCGGGGAAAATGCAGTTATTTGTAGGTGCCTTGTTCCATTTGGATTCACCACAGGGCTGCTGGAGGGAGCCAGCTGTGGACGTCGGTGACAAAAACGAATCTTGACGTTTTGGATAATGAAAATTCGGTTCAGCACCTTTTAGAGATGTGTATGATAATATGTTGTCAGTCAGAGGCAATGAGGAGGGGGGAGAAGCAATTTAATTCTTGTCTGGTTAAAGGAGACGTCGTGACAAGTGGACAGTCCTGGAGAAAAAATACCCTTTAGAAAAGGATGAGGAATAACCAGTTGAAGAATCAGCAAGTTGGTTACGCTGAGGAGGGGGGGAAATGGTTTGATGTTCTGAATCTCCTGTCACGCAGCTGCTTTTGTCTCCCTGTGATGCGCAGGATCACAGTTTGCTTTGAGCTTGGGGAGGGGAAGGAGAGGGGGGGAGAGAATCGCTTTTTTTTGTGGTTTGACAGTATTAATGCAATCATCTAGTTCAGACCTTGTAAGCCCACTTATTATTTCCTCTGCGTGTGTTTTTTCTGGTTTAGCGGATTAGCTGCACTGTCTCTTCAAAGGCTATCCAATCAAGAAGGGGTTATTAAAACCAGGGTGCTTTATGACTGAGAATTAATTAGAGCAGCATTTTCATGCAAAACATCCAATTTTTTGATTAGCAATGGAGCAGGGCCGCAATTAACACTCTAGGAAGCTTAAATTTCCAGCGTTTTGATTCTCGGGAAATGAGATTATCAAACTGGGGTCAGGCACCTGACAGCAAAAGGGGGATTATGTGTAAGAAAATAATTTGTTTCTTGATTTTTTGCCTCTGAGCTTGTGATTAAAGCTACGGCGAATTCAGAGGGAGGCAAAAAGAGGAGGGAGATACCTAAAAATGGAAGCAAGGGAGACCCTTTGCTTTGTGAGTGCCCTCCTCGCTGTGCAAAGAGCTTTCCTTGTCCTGGCGTCGGTGAGAGCACGCTCTGCATTTCATTTACAGCAACAGGTTTTCATTGCTTCTGTGGGGTTAGTCCACCTTTTCTTTTCAATGTGTTTTGAGACTCCTGCAGTGTTTTGTTTTGTTTTGTTTTTTTTTAAATATTCCAAATATTTGTATCCAGGGGAAGGAGGCAATGCAATCCTTTTAATAGACACATCATTTTCTCAGCTCCTTTAAGCGAGGATGTTGGCGTGTGTGTTTTTTAAACTATATTTTTGATCCATTGCTGGTGTCTGAGGACGTGTGTTACTGCTTATTAAAGGCTGACCTTGGCGAGCCGTCGGGGTCTGTGAAAAAGAAGCAAGGCATCTCTGTCGCTTGTAGAGAAAGCTTAACGGTTTGGGGGGGTTTATATCTCCCACTTAATTCTTCTCACTTCTTAGGGAGATGCAGGGTGTTGAAAGGCTTGGGCTGTGAAATGTCTTCTTTGGCTTGTGTTGGGGACTTTGAGCAGGCTAAGGTGGTACGGTCTACAACTACCTGAAGGGAGGTTGTAGCGGAGTGGGAGTTCGACTCTTCTCCCAGGCAACTAGCGATAGGACAAGAGGACACAGCCTCAAGCTTTGCCAGGGGAGGTTCAGGTTGGACATTAGGAAGCATTTCTTCTCAGCAAGGGTCATTAGCCATTGGAAGGGGCTGCCCAGGGAGGTGGTGGAGTCACCATCTCTGGAGGGGTTTAAGAAAAGCCTGGCCATGGCACTTAGTGCCATGGTCTAGTTGCCATGGTGGTGTCAGGGCAATGGTTGGACTCGATGATCCCAGAGGTCTCTTCCAACCTGGTTGATTCTGTGATAGCCAATCGATATTTGCTGACTGCTGCGAGTTCAGAGAGCGCCAGTAGCATCTCCACAAGAGAGTGGGATATCAGCCGTCATCCATCTGCTTTTTAAAATGACCATACAGTTCTTTTTATTACTACTTATTTTTGAGCAAAATTGTTCGTGAAAGCAACTATCGTGAAGTTAATTGTTGTTAGCAGCCACGTTAGTCACATTCTCGGTCCTGGGTCTTACCTGTCAGTGCCTTCAGCTACGTCATCCTTTTCAGTCACGTTATCAAGGAAGCTCACTCTTAACTTGCACCTTCAATTTATCTTCACAGGTTGGACCTTATGCAGGGCTGGTGGTGCAGCTTAATTGTGCTTTGCTCCCTGGTGTGGCCTTGTCAATGCACTCCAACCTTCAACCATGACAGTATTTCCATGTTCCTTTTTGGGTCTCTCTTCAGGGCTTCTAAATAAGTCCTAGGTCTTGACTTCAAGCTTCTCTTGCTTTAGTCTTTGACCCCATACACTGTTCTCCTCACTTCAGAGCCCAAGGGCCTCTAGTAATCTACTACACAGATTGTCAGATACCACATGGTCCTTTTTTAATATGAAAACAAAAATACCAGGGCATCAAGGTGTAGTATCAGTAGAGGAGCTTCACAAAGACTGAAAGTCAAAGATGATGGAATCAATTATGAATTCCTTTATCAGCTTGGATTATCCGTCTTCACGACTCTCCTACTAGTGCTAAGCTTCGCTCCCCTCTTGGTATGAGGAAGCACACTGAAAAAAGCACTCATTTTGTAAAATACCCCCACAGATGGATGGTTCAGTCTTATTAACGTTGCTGGGAGGCTGCTCTGACCAGGTCTGGTTTGTGTTGTGTTGTTACAGTTCTGGGCAGAGAGACTGTCAGGTTTTCTGGGACTCGCTGTGTCATGGTCCCTTGTTTGGAAAGCAATCATTGATTTTTAGGGTACTTATTTACAGCTTTTCAGCTTTGAGTTTTGGATTATTAAAGAATTAGAGGGCTTTGTGGGGAATTTATGAAGATGTTGTGGAATTATCTCATATTATGCAGATTAAAACAGAATAGGTGGGAAATGTTTATGCCTGTGAACTATAATATCCTGGTTTGTATCAATTCCTGGAGTTTTTTCTCTTCAGGAGGACTAGGCCTTTGGAGGTACTGAGCCATTTCAGCTTGATTCAGTGTAGGGACCTGCACCTTGGGAGGAATAACCCCATGCACCAGTACAGGCTGGGGCTTGACCTGCTGGGAAGCAGCTCTGTGGAGAAGAACCTGGGAGTTCTGGTGGACAACAAGTTCCCCATGAACCAACAATGTGCCCCTGGGGCCAGGAAGGCCAATGGTGTCCTGGGGTGCATGAGGAAGAGTGTGGCCAACAGGTAGAGGGAGGTTCTCCTCCCTCTCTACACTGGCCTGGTGAGGCCACACCTGGAGTAACTGTGTGCAGTTCTGGGCCCCCCAGTTCGAGAAAGATAAGGAATTACTGGAGAGAGTCCAGGGAGGGGTATGGAGATGGTCAGAGGGCTGGAGCATCTCTCTTATGAGGAGAGGCTGAGGGAGCTGGGGCTGTTTAGCCTGGAGAAGAGCAGACTGAGGGGGGATCTTATCAATGCTCACAAATACCTTAGGCGTGGGTGTCAAGAGGATGGGGCCAGACTCTTCTCAGTGGTGCCCAGCAACAGGACAAGGGGCAATGGGCACAAACTGAAACATGGGAAGTTCCATCTGAATATGAGGAAAAACCTCTTTGCTGTGAGGGTGTCAGAGCACTGGCACAGGCTGCCCAGGGAGGATTGGGAGTCTCCTTCTCCGGAGATATTCAAGACCCACCTGGACGTGACCCTGTGCAACGTGCTCTGGGTGACCCTGCTTTGGCAGAGGTTGGACTAGATGATCTCCACAGGTCCCTTCCAACCCCAAACACTCTCTGATTCTGTGAGATGTTAAAGTCCTGATATCCATTAAAATCAGTCTGTATATTTTCATACATTTAACTTCTAATTGGGTGTAATTTAACCTAAGTGAACACTAAGTAATTAGAATTTGAGGGTGACTAAAAGGAAGCATCCCTCTGTAATGTGACTTATCTCAACTGGAGAGTATCTTCTCTCCTTTTTTCCCTTGTATCAGCCAACGCAAGGCTTTCTGGGCTAGTCTGCGCCAGGCAGCGGACTGTGCTATGTCAGTGCGTAAGATGTGTCCCAGGCTGCAGCAGATAAATCACACTTTGATTTTCTGAAGGACAGTGGAAACATTTCATCAGTACAGCCAGCAATAAAATAGTGATGATACAGTTGAACAGGTTCTCTTCTTACTGTGATCTGAAATAACACGCTCTTCCTTCCTCTCCGTATGAGGGCTTCACACTCTCCTGGAATTTGTGCTTTTGGGTAAAGTCCAGTAGTAAACCGTTTATTTAAAAGCGTGTCTTGCTGTTTAGGATCAGGATTCTCTCAGTTTGGTATGAGCAGGTCTGGTTTCTGACAGTCTGCTCTGCTTTGAGGAATATTCATTGCTGCACTGATGGAAGTGGGCTGCAACACCTGAAAGACTGAAAAAGGGTCCATAGGTTGTTAAGTGGATGGTACTGTCGTTGTCTCTTATAATATTTTAATCATCTGAAGCCAAAATGTGCAAACCACATGAAGTTCAACAAGGCCAAGTGCAAGGTCCTGCATGTGGGTCGGGGCAATCCCAAGCACAAATCCAGGCTGGGCGGAGAATGGATTGAGAGCAGCCCTGAGGAGAAGGACTTGGGGGTGACGGGTGACGAGAAGCTTACCATGAGCCGGCAACGTGCGCTGGCAGCCCAGAAAGCCACCCGTGTCCTGGGCTGCATCCCCAGCAGCGTGGCCAGCAGGGCAAGGGAGGGGATTCTGCCCCTTTACTCTGCTCTCGGGAGACCCCCCCTGCAGTGCTGCGTCCAGCTCTGGGGCCCCCAACAGAAGAAGGACACGGAACTGTTGGAGCGAGTCCAGGGGAGGGCCACGAAGATGCTCGGAGGGCTGGAGCACCTCTGCTCTGGAGACAGGCTGAGAGAGCTGGGGCTGTTCAGCCGGGAGAAGAGAAGGCTCCAGGGAGACCACCTAGCACCTTCCAGTACCTGAAGGGGCTACAGGAAAGCAGGAGAGGGACTTTTTACAAGGGCATGGAGTGACAGGACGAAGGGGAATGGTTTTAAACTGAAAGAGGGGAGATTTAGATGAGATCTGAGGAAGAAATTCTTTCCTGTGAGGGTGGTGAGACACTGACCCAGGCTGCCCAGAGAAGCTGTGGCTGCCCCCTCCCTGGCAGTGTTCAAGGCCAGGCTGGATGGGGCTTGGAGCAACCTGATCTAGGGGAAGGCGTCCCTGCCTGTGGCAGGGGGGTTGGAACTAGATGATCTTTAAGGTCCCTTCCAACCCGAACCATTCTATGATTGTGTGAAAATCCTGGTTTTGAGCTCTGGCTTTCCTTAGGACATTATTCACTGCAGAGCCATTTCCTTGACCCGTTTAAGGAATGATTTTAGGTTGCTCCCGTGTTGGGTTTTGGTTTGCTACCAGGGCATTCCAGTGCATCTTTAGTTCCCCAGGTTTAGATTCCTACACTTATCTTCTGTTATTGTTAATGATAAAAGTTTACAGTCATTTAAATCAGGGCTTGGCAATTGCTAAGCAACACCATAGAGTTAGTCTGTAAAATTAAGAAAAAAAAAAAATATCCACTGGGAACGTGGATTAAGTAAATAGAATTAACTGGCTGAGAATTCAACCCAGCGAAGGTTAGCCAGTTAATCCTGTTCTTTTGGGACCTACCAGGCTAGCCAAAACTGTGATACGTGTCCTTCAAGAGGATACATACTTTTTGAAAGAGATTTCTACAATATATATACTTTCTAGAATGATTGCTTTACTTTGAAATTGCTGTGATGGCATTGTGTATATATATATTTTTTATTATATTTTAAAATTTTGCCTGTTAAATAGCGTAGAGTCCCAAGATGCTCTTAGGTGTTTTATGTTGAAATCTTGCGGACATTTGGATTTTTCAGCCAGTTTTTACTTTCATATTGACATTTTCCAGATCCATTTTTTTTTTTTTAATGCAGGTCAAACCTTGTCTGTAATTTCTTTATTTTTACCAACTTAATTAGGAAGACCATAAATACATTGCTGAAGCATTGCATTTATTTCTCCTGCTTAATAGAGTAGCTAATCCTAATTTAAGGAGAAAAAAAAAAAAGTCAAACAGAATTTTGTATGGAGACTGAACCGCCTTCTTGCCTCTTGTGTAAATTTTCTACCCTTCAAACCGAGACGTCTCCAGAAAGCAGTGACATATCACAGGGTATGGCAAATTACAGCACGTACCTTAAGGGTGAGTGTGGAGGCAGTAGCTGTTGCTCTTGCTTTGTCTTGTGCCTGTTCAGTGGGTAAAGAAGTGTTTAATCTCTGGCCCTATCATTCTAATGCTTCTAATCTGTATTTGAAGTCCCTTAAAAATGCGAATCCGTTTTTTTTCAAGCAGCATAAAAAATGCACCAGGGACAGCTATGTTAGCGTCCGGGTTTTCTCCTTTGGCTGTGACGGATGGATATATACTTTTTTTTCACTGAAGAGTGTTTTATCTTGATAATATTGATATGAAACTTTACAGTGACAGAGTAGTGGGCAGCTTTAGAAATCCCTGCTTTCAAGTAGGGTTAAAACCATTTAGGTGAGCGTGAATTAACATTTCCCTTGTCTTGTAAAGGTCACCCTTTAATTGAGATTCACCACGTTCAGTCCAAAGCCTGGGTTCGAGGAGACTTCCCTTCGCAAAGGAGGCACAAATTGGCAGCATAATCTCATCAGAGGCTTAGGTTATATGGTAATAAATCATTCAATTTGAAGCTAACGAAACTGCCACGGAGCATAAAACACGCCAGATGCTTGAAAGACTTTCGTGGCTTTGAGTTTGAATAACAGTTGGAGGATCTGTAGATGTCCTGAGTTTTTCCTAATAAGGAAGAACTGTTGGGAAGAAAGTAATTCTTACCTAATTAAAGGATTAAAATATTACACATTTGGTTTGATGTTAGCTGCTATTCATTCTGCCTGACATATGGATTGAAGGTGTGGTGTCGCTATCCTGTATATCTGTTTGTGTGTGATATTTCAGAAATTATTGCAAAAAAAATGGCAACAGCTTTCATATATCCATTATACCCTGCCTTTTCTAGAGAGGTAAATGTGTGTTGAGACTGTGATTCCCTTCTGCAGAATAAAGATATAACTTGAATCAATGAAGTGATGTGATTTAGAGTTCTGAAGATACAAAGGCTAACAGTTTCTGAAGGGCTCTTTGGGCTAAGTGCATAAATTGTTGAAATTTTTTCTTAATGTATCATGTACGGTATTAGAATATTTTATTATCAGAAGACAGAAATACGGCTGGTTTTTCAAGTGAGGAGAGTATCATAGAAGATTTTTGCATCCAGTAATAATGTGAGTAGATGGATAGAGAAAAGGGTATTTTTAAGGAGGCTAGAGATGGAGAAAGGGAGTGCCCATGAGAAGCACCAGAGCTTTGAAGTCTTTTGTCAATATGCTTTTAAATCTCTAATCTCCTGGCTTTTTTGTTGTTGTTTTTGGATCTTGAATGGAATTGTCCATTCAGGAGTGCGTGGCTGCCTGCGTGTATCGCAGTGAATGGTTTGGGATAGCAGGTTGACCACTGCTTGTACGCATGTTGCAGTGCAGAAACCTGGCACCTATAATTCGTGTAGAAATGACCCTGTTCTGCTCTTGACTGACTCAAGATCTGGCCCCTGGTACCCTCTCCATTTCAGTTCTTGTTGTTTGCTCTTTTTCTTTCCGTAGCAGCTCACCAGATCAAGGCCAGTGCACCAAACGCAAATGAACCTCATTGCTTTTGGATTGGAGTGGAGAAAATCTGCTTTCTGTCTTCTCTGTTGTGCCCATGTTCGTTCAAGTGACTAGAGAGATGAGGTGCTGGCATTTCTGGAGTACAAGAGAGGAGCCTCATTGTTTTAATTCTATTGCAAGGTCCATCAGATGAAGAAGTCCTAAAAGACATGGTGTGCGTGTTGGATATGTCTTTAATAGGAGTTTGTTTTGGTCATTAGTCCAATTTAATTGACCTGAAAGGTCTGAATTTGGATGCATTAATGGAAAAAATGACTGAAGGGACAACCTAATGGTGAGAAAACTGTCGCTTCCTCTCAAACTGTGCCCGAGTATCAGTCTGGTCGGATAATAATAATGTCATGCATGGAGGCTCTGTGGGGTGACCCTTGTGTTCGCCTGTGCCAGCTCTTTCTTTGGGACATATCCTGGGTGAAGCCATTTTCTTATATAAAGGTGAAGGCTGGACTGTGGGGTCCCAGGCCTCAAAGGTTATTTCTGAACCCTATAAATTTACTAGTAGCTTTGCCTATCCTTTCGCTGGAGTTATAGATACCTGAGTGATCTGAGCTTGCAGGCTGCTTCCGTAAGGTTATGGGTTAGTTGAAGCAGGAGGAAAGGTGCTTCAGAAGGGTTCAAAGACTTTTCTTTCCAGGTTACCAAAAGAAAGGAAAGTTGGAAAGACTTTTCTTTCCAACCGTCACCAAAAAATACGCTTTTAGGTAAAATGAGAGACATTTCTTTGCCTCAGTTCCTTGGAGCATTTTGGATTCAGGAGTCCCAGGACTGCTGTCTCGATGTGGCTTCTCTTCTGTGGATACTTTCTCTCTCCAGTTCCTACCCAGTCTCCTCCTAAAATTATGAGACCCCTTTTAGCTTATGACAATTGGTCCCTTTTCATCAGTGGGTTCACAGTTTCAGCAAATGCCTACTGCTGCCACAGGATCCTTGGGTTTTGCTTCTCCAGTGGCGATCAGGATTGGATTAATTGTCTCGTTTTGGGAGATGAGTGTGCGTATGAAGCTTTCTTCCCAAGAATTCATTTGATTATACACCAAACAAAGACTGGTCACTCGTTGTAGTTACTAATATGCCACGTTTGTATCTGATTTCATGAAGAAAAGAGGACAGGGAGGGTAACCAAGCTCCACGTTCAAAGTGGCGTTTGCAGTTTCTCACATGCATGCGCAAACCAAGGTCTGAATTTAAATTTGTGCTCTGTATATAGATTACCCAAATTTTCATGCTTCCATTGTCAGTCTTTTGAGCTGTGCAGTCACCACAAAGGCGGAGTAATTATTGAAACCAGATTTTTCTGTGTGTTTTCCACATATAAAACTTCTGCAGCTGCTTGAAGGAGGTTGTTCCAAGTCTGCTGGAGAAAGCCAGACTGATTCTTTTTCCTCTAAATATCGTGTACAGCAAATACTCGCTGAAGATCTCATTAGTGTTTTCATATTTCATCGTAATTACTTAATAGTATAATAGCAAAGACTTGATGCTCAGTAGCTGGATTCTTTTACATAATATCAAAAAGTGTTCGAAGTGATTGGGTGCTTAGAGTGCATCTGTGCGCCTCTTTGGGAATTTTAATTGCACTGATCATGTGGTGGTGTTTGACTTAATTGTCATCAGTAGTTATTGGATGAGATCCCTCGCATAAGCACTGTATTCACTGTACCTCTGTGGCATCTAGAAATGTGTGAACAAATGGCACTTGCTTTGTCTGCTTAATGAATATGTAAGTGATTTCCAATCGCCTCTTCCGTAGACTCTAACTATGTATTTCTTTCATAATGGGAGATATGTTGATATTCTGTGGAAAAGCTATAATTCCAGTAATAATTGGTTTATAGTGCACTCAGAGCTTTTCTCTCAGCAAGGTAAGATGCCAATTTGGCATGACCCCAGGTTAAGGAAGGAAGAAGCACGTGCCCAGCGTGTGGTTATACGATATCATGATACTTGGGGTCACTGGCCAGCCGTGGGAAATAAGTGCTAGTGCCTTTTTAGCTACTGTGGAAATGTGAGAATTTATCTATAGTTGGCTAAAAGTTATTTGCAGCAGAAGCAGGAAAAATCTCAAGTCTTCAAGAGTTCCGGAGCCATGATGTTAAATAGTTTTTGTCGTGTGCATACCCAGAAGGGCGTTACTACATTTGAATTACTGTGCAAAAAGCAATCAAAACCCACTTCATCTGGAAATGTCCCTCTTTTTTAATGTGTGTTCAGTATTTCACCCCAAGAGGACCAGGCAGTTTCTCGGTGACCTTGCAGAATCCTAAAATAGAGATGTATTTGAGTTAAACTAGCATTTGTAAAATCCACACTGTTAAAATATCGGGTAAAAGGGGAATTTTACAGTGGGGAAAAATGAGTATGAAAGATTGTATTAGACAAGACAGTGCTCAGTCTTGTACTCTACATGTCCCAACCAAGAAACATGCTGTGCCCTTGGGTCATTTGGGTGTCCCTTCATTGGGTACATGGTCACATTAACACGGTGAAACTGGACGTAGTGTCTGCGGGAAGTGCCTCTCCTGAAACATCTTCCAGAAGGCTTTAGGTGTGCTGAAATGGTGCTTATAATAGCATGTGTCTTGAGAAACCTAATCAGGAGTCTCTCTGTTGAATATGAAATTGTGCCTGAAGCTTGGTTTTGATGCCTGTGTTCTTAATATTAAAGTACCTCAAGCAGGCTGTTTGGAGGATCAGGTTTTATATGCAAAAGAAAAGTTTCTTAATTGTGAGATTTATTGGTATTGAGGAGAGAGAGGGGGAAGAGGGAGGAAAAATTCTCAGACATGTAAATTAGCCTGTAATGTAAAGCTATTGCACATCCTATAGGAAGCAACCTTCTGCTGCTGGAATAACAGGCTGTGTCGTTCTGTGCATTGTTTCTGTCTTTATTTTTTATCTATTGAATTAATTCGTGAGTGGAGCATTGTGATACAGAAAGCAAAAATTAAATAATTCACCCACAGTGACTTATATTATCACACAGAATCAACCAGGTTGGAAGAGCCCTCTGGGATCATCGAGTCCAACCATTGCCCTGACACCACCATGGCAACTAGACCAGGGCACTAAGTGCCATGTCCAGTCTTTTCTTAAACCCCTCCAGAGATGGTGACTCCACCACCTCCCTGGGCAGCCCCTTCCAATGGCTAATGACCCTTTCTGAGAAGAAAAGGTCATTATTCCCCTCTCTGATTTAAATCAACCATTAGATATTTCGAAATGCAGCCTTCACCTCAGAACTGGATACCAATGTATTTCTCTCAACCTTTTGCTTTCTAATTAGTTCCCTGGAAGAGAAGCACTTAGGACTCTATTAGTGGTAATAGCTGGCGCGTGTGTATGTAAAGAGGAGACGATGTATTACAAGATACGTTTCCATGTAAATATCTGACAATTCTGGTGGTGTTAATACACGTCTGTTATCCCTAATTGATGAGTTTGGTGCTGTGTTGGGTATTTCACGTGTCTGGCGGGAAAAAAAGCTCAACAAAAGGCCTTTCCTTACTTCATCAGCTTACATGATAACTGAAGGAAGTCAAATGTTTATTTAGAGGTGTGATAAGGAGGTGCACTGTGGCTGAATACCCACTTGCATCACTCTTACAAACACGATGTCAGGCTGTAATTTTTAGTTTCAATAGACCAGTTTGGTGTTATTACATTAACCATACCAGACTGAGCACTTATCTCTACTGTTACGTTGTGTCTGTAATTACATAGTGCCTTACTACCGGTACGTTCTCCTAGAACCTCTTTGGAATATAGAATAGTGTATTAAAGATAAAAGCCAGGGGTGGTTTTTACTGAAAATATTTGTAGCTTTTTTTCCTTCTTGTTGTTTTAGGAAGTCATTATAAAAGTTTATGTAATTGCTTTAGGGCTTATCTTGGGTTTGTGCTATAGTTCGATGCTCTATATTCTTTCTTATTAATAATCATAAGTTACTTGATCCTTTTTCGGAGCCTACGTTTTTTCATCCAGAAATAATGACCAGTTCATACGTTTGCGTGTCTGAACTATTCAGCTTCAGACCGAGGAGGCTTTGTGTTTGCACTGACACGTGGAGTTTGGGGCAGGTATAACCTGAGGTACCAGCCTATGTGTAAATGGTGCTGTGCCATCTGTGCACCTTAATTTCATTTGGTATCCTGCAGGTAAGAATCATTTGTCTAGCTAAAGGCTTTATTTTTAAAACCATTTTTGTGACTAGAGGATCCAATTTAGGAATTTAACAAAAAGTTGCCCACTGTAGCTTGGCCTTTACCTTTATATGACAAAAGGCGCTTATCCTATTTCAGGTGCTACAACTACAAAGAAAAAAGGGGAGAATAATTTTATTTTCTCCTGTTGAGTGAGGACAGAGATCTGAAATATAGAGATCTGCTTGAGGCAGGAAAAAAATACAGCGTCTCTTGTCTGGGAGGCAGAAGAGCAGATGCCCTATTCCCAGTCGAAAGGTGCTACAAAAAGTAGATGGAGGATTGCCAGATCTCTGAATTGTGTCCTTCTCTGCCGCTGCTTTTACTCCTTTGGAAAACTAGAGTCTTTGCACAGAAAACTTGGTGTTGTGTTGAAAAATTATTTTAAGTAGTCTGAATGTCTAAGACACATTGCAGAGTAGGGAATATCTGCTAATATATATAGTTATAGCATAATTGGTGATTGGCTGTTTGTCTGTTTATAATTTGATATGCTGTGCTGGGTAGAGTTTGGTCTGTATATGCAGCAAGGCATGGAAGTGAAGGACTTTGTAATGTATAGAGACAATCCAGCCTGGTCTGCTCAAGGAGATTGAAGCAGCTGGGCAGTGTGGTAGGTATGGCCTTCAACATCTTTCCCAAGGTACCATTGCTGCTACCTCTTCTTTTAGTCTGTCACAGAGTTTATACACATTCTCCTCAGGCAGAAGTGATTAAAAAAAAGTTAGTTCGAATATTACATTCTCCTGGTTTAACACTGTATCTTTGTCCTGGTTTGGCTCCTGATCCGTGCATCCCTGAATCCAGCTCTCAGCCGTCGCTAGGCCCAGCCTGGGCCTTCCCGGAGCCTGCCCTGCAGTGCCGGTGGTGACATGGCCGACCTCGGGGGAGCTCGATTTTGGTTTTGTATATATTTGTATATATTTGATTATTCCAATGTTATTATTATACTCTTTTTCATTATTATAGTTTATTAAAACTGTTTTAACTTTCCAACCAGTAAGTCTCTCTCCCTTTTCCCTTTCCCTTCTGGGGTGGGGAGGTGGGCGGGGGAGTGTTAACAGAGAGCGTCTACCACAGGTTTAATGGCCGGCCCAGCTTTAAACCGTGACAATCTTCCATTGCAGTTAGTAGTCTTGACACTCATGAAGAACTCTTCCTTTACATCTAGTTTCCATGTTGCAGTTCATTAGACTGAACTCTCATAAATATGTGCTACTTAGGCCTGGTTGCTACACCAGCTCTTCTAGTACGGAGTTATTTATTTGTTATTTATCCTGCAAGTCTTTTTTCTCTTATGTATTTCCACTAAACGATGCTCTCCTTGAAGTACCTCTAAGACCTGTGCTGTTCCCATGATGTGCTGCTTCTTACACAGATGTATCTGTTTTGGACCCTTTCTGATATAGTAATGGTTACCTACTTTAATGATAAAGCTTTGTAATTTCATGATCAGAAGAGTACAGAAAGCACTGCTTTTACACGGTCCACTTGAAGAAAGATGTTAAGGTGTTGGAGCGAGTCCAGAGGAGGGCGACCAAGCTGGGGAAGGGTCTGGAGGGTCTGACCTACGTGGAACAGCTGAGGGAGCTGGGGTTGTTTAGCCTGGAGAAGAGGAGGCTCAGAGGTGACCTTAGTGCAGTCTACAACTACCTGAAGGGAGGTTGTAGCAGAGTGGGAGTCGGCCTCTTCTCCCAGGTAACTAGTGATAGGACAAGAGGACATAGCCTCAAGCTTCACCAGGGAACGTTCAGGTTGGACATTAGGAAGCATTTCTTCTCAGCAAGGGTCATTAGCCATTGGAAGGGGCTGCCCAGGGAGGTGGTGGAGTCACCATCTCTGGAGGTGTTTAAGAAAAGCCTGGCCATGGCACTTAGTGCCATGGTCTAGTTGCCATGGTGGTGTCAGGGCAATGGTTGGACTTGATGACCCAGAGATCTCTTCCAACCTGATTGATTCTGTGAAAAGCCTAGGGAATAGTAAGAGAACTGCTGTTTATTTTGTGTTTCACATGGAGTCTGGATTAACTGGCACATTTAAGAAGGAAAAATCACAGTAAGAAGTTGCTGTCAGACTGCTGCATGGACTTGGTCGAGTCTCAGGCTTGCATGGAAGTGAAAAGTACACATGGCCAGTTGGGAATGCATAATCTTTAGTTATTTTGTACACATCACCTTTAGTTATGTTATGCTGTCGTGAGAAGGGCTGTGCGGTGCTGTGCTCACTTGGCCATACCACTGAGGTGTGCTTTAATATATGTAAGGCTTTTAACTCAGTCCTCAGCACTTGCTTGCTAACAGTACCCAAGCGTTGCATTTCAGGATTTGAAGCATCTGCTCGTGATGGCCATGGGTACCATCATCCTGAGGCAATTAGTAACGTCAGTGAACTTGGTCTGTCTATTGACTAATCAGCTTTCAGAGTCCCAGCTGGTTCCTGCCAGAGAACCAGGTGAAGGAAGTGATGAGAAGCCCATGTTTAAGATTTGTGTGACATCTTATGTGTACAGCCTGGGTACAATTTTGTTGTGATTTTAGAAACTTTAAGTTACCCTCGTTCACATGGTGGTTCTCTGACTACTTCTAAATAGAGAAGTGAAGCGCAAAGCTAGAAAAACCTTACTTACACACCTTACTTTGCTAAATATTTAGGTTAGCAAGAGGTATTCTGAGAGCATTGTGAATCCTCTGGTAGAAGAGCAGAGAAGAGAAGTTGGAGATTGTAGTTGAAAATTTCTTTTTAAGTTTTTGCATTCCCTGGTTATATACTATAATATCACAATCCATATCACCTTAGAAGAGATCTTAAAGTTTATTTAGTCTTTATCCAGGAGACACCTGGTTTACTGCCTTTTCGTGGCTAGAAAACAGGCTTTCTTGTTAGCTGGTTTAGTAAGACGAAGCTCATCTCTCAGGGCTACACAGAACCAGCTTTAGGTGAAAACCACAGTTGAATGTGGTGCGGCTTTTTTTTTTTTTTATGTTGACTGTTGATCCAGGAAATCACATATTATTAAGTCCCAGAAAGGATGTCTGAATGAATTTCCATCCTCACCCACTGAACTAAATGAAATGCACATTAGTCTCAGCTGATTTCATTTTTTTTTCACTCTTCTAGTGAGTTACATTGGAAATGTTCTGAGCAAAGAGATGTTGGGTTTATGTGTTGAACGATGCACTTACCAGTTATTTCTCAGACTGTAGGAAATCACTTGCCTGTTGGGGCTACAATCATAAATACCTTATTCACAGTACAGAAAATGCTTTGGTTTTTCTTTTTTTCAGTCTTTTTTGCCTTATTGGATGTTGGAGCTTCTGAGTTAGTCTAAAACAACTATAAACCATGTCTTATGCACTGAGAAGTGTCATTAAAACTAAGTAATGCCATACAATTGAATTAAATGTGGGGAAAGAAGATTGAAACCTCTTTCTCTCCGTTTTAATAGGAAGTTGATGCAAATGGCAGTCGATAAGCAAATTATCATACATTTTGATGAAAAAGTGGCAAGTTGGAGTGATAGGTTGGATTGTCTATATAGGAAGTTAATGACGCAGTTATGAAGCAGAACGAGGGGATGGATGTGGTGGATGTAATACAGTGAAATTAAGCAGGTTAATTCCAGGCCTTGCTGCAAGACTCCATTACTCTGCACTCTGAGTGCAGATTATTTGAGTTATCTAATGTTTTTAACCCACTTAATGCTTTCTGATCGTGCTTATGCAGAAAACCAGAGGATGGAAGTGGTTTAACTTCACTTTTCCCCCTTTTGTTCTTAGAAACATGGAATTATTTTAATTGGAAAATAGCAATATATGGTGCTCTCACTGTCCAGTTTCTGGTGTTCCCGTGGAGAGCACAGCAGGGATTTAATCTGAAAGATTTACCTAAGAAAATTGCTGTGCCTGACTTCCAAATGGTCTTGCTTGTTGTATTTGTTATGAAGCTTTTATTTTCTTCTTTTTTATGTTTCTAACTAGCAATATTTTGGAGGAACATGTATAAGCATAATATAAAGTCAGCCGAGAGCCTTCTGTTTTGTAGGTATTAATCCTCCCTGCACGCCCTCCTTGGTTAATACCAGCTGGTTAACATCCAGTCTTCTCCATCCTATGATGTGACTGTGAGTAAGAGAAGTAGTCCTGCTCCGGTGGGGAGATTGGATAGATGATCTTTCGAGGTCCCTTCCAGTCCCTGACATTCTGTGATTCTGTGTAATGAGGCTGTGTTGATCCTACTTGAACCTTCAATTAGTTGCTGGCATAGTTTGTTCAGCTGCAGGCTCTGCTATTGATACTGAAGCTGTGCTATAATTTTCTAGGATGACATATGAGTTTGTAGGAGCAGAATTGTTTTAACATTTGTCATCCTGGTGCTGCTGGGGCAACAAACAGGAGCAATCACAGAATCACAGAATCAATGAGGATGGAAGAGACCTCTGGGATCATCGAGTCCAACTATTGCCCTGACACCACCCTGTCAACTAGACCATGGCACTAAGTGCCATGTCCAGGCTTTTCTTCAACACCTCCAGAGATGGTGACTCCACCACCTCCCTGGGCAGCCCCTTCCAATGTCTAATGACCCCTTCTGAGAAGAAATGCTTCCTCATGTCCAACCTGAACCTCCCCTGGTGAAGCTTGAGGCTGTGTCCTCTTGTCCTATCGATAGCTGCCTGGGAGAAGAGGCCAACTTCCACTCCCCTGCAACCTCCCTTGAGGTAGTTGTAGACTGCACTAAGGTCAACTCTGAGCCTCCTCTTCTCCAGACTAAACAACCCCAGCTCCCTCAGCCGTTCCTCGTAGGTCAGACCCTCCAGCCCTTTCACCAGCTTGGTCGCCCTCCTCTGGACTCGCTCCAACACCTCAACATCTTGAAGTGCAGGGCCCAGAACCGGACACAGGATTTAAGGTGCGGCCTCACCAGTGCCAAGTACAGAGGGACGATCACTTCCCCAGACCGGCTGGCTACACTATTCCTAATAGAGGCCAGGATGCCATTGGCCTTCTTGGCCACCTGGGCACACTGCTGGCTCATGTTTAGCCGGCTGTCGATCAGCACCCCCAGGGCTCTTTCTGCCGAACCCCTGGAAGCCTGTTGCTTTCTGCTTACGCTGTCAGTGATACCTGCACAGCACCATGGCTTTTGCAGATTTGACCAGGTAAAATCGGGAGTAAAAGGGGGTTGTCTTGGTGTTCAGGAGTAGAAATAGTCTCATTTTCTCTTAGTTGAACTGGTTCAGCACGGCTAAGTGACAAAACCAGTGACGGTAGATACGTATTTGTAGGCAACATCAGTAGGAATCAGAGTTTACCAAAGAACAGGACTGCTAAAGCTTTGCCAAGTTTTACATAAGTACTTCTTCGTGTAGACCTTGATATTGAAAATATTTTTCATGTTTCAAGTACCACCAGTCATATTACATGGAGAGACAGCGTGTCAGAAAGCCAGTTCATCTGGAGATTTGGGTAAATGACACATCATCTTCTCATCATCTGTGTTCCTTAGCTTATTTGGGAAGTTGACAGGACTAAATGCCAGCCCATTTCTGTGTCTGAAAAGATGCTTCTCTTATTTCTAACCTTTAAGTAGCCTTAATGTTAACCGTCTGTTAAGTTACCTATTCATTTTAATTGTTTTCAAATTACTGCACATCACTAGATTCTGGTTTACTTTATTTCCTTGCTTGTGTCACTAGCAAGATGCATTTCTGAATGTTCTTAAGAGCATCATCTTGGGGGTTACAGCTGTCCATGATGTGAAAAAATAGCACTCGCAGAGGCTGTTTGTCATTTCTTCATTTTCTGAATATTGTTACAGACATCTTATTCATTAATTATTAGTGCTGTTCCTTTTATTATGCAGCACCTCTTGGTGTCAACAAAAATATGGTAAGTGGATCTAGATATTTTGGTTTTAGGCCACTGATTTGAAGACTGGTTCAAGAGTGGCCGATAACTTCTAAGGAAACTTGGGCCACAGTTGGACAGGACTTAAGTGAAACGATATTGAATATATAATTAATATATAGAAACTATAATGAATATATATCCTCTCCTATGAAGACAGGCTGAAAGAGTTGGGGCTCTTCAGCCTGGAGAAGAGAAGGCTCCTGGGAGACCTTCTAGCACCTTCCAGTACCTGAAGGGGCTACAGGAAAGCTGGAAAGGGACTTTTTACAAGGACATGGAGTGACAG
Source organism: Nyctibius grandis (assembly GCF_013368605.1). Lineage (NCBI taxonomy): Eukaryota > Metazoa > Chordata > Aves > Nyctibiiformes > Nyctibiidae > Nyctibius > Nyctibius grandis. The sequence continues at coordinate 2,779,412 of NC_090662.1, read as the reverse complement.
GATGAGGGGGAACGGTTTTAAACTGGAAGAGGGGAGATTTAGATTAGATCTTAGGAAGAAATTCTTTACTGTGAGGGTGGTGAGACACTGGCCCAGGTTGCCCAGAGAAGCTGTGGCTGCCCCCTCCCTGGCAGTGTTCAAGGCCAGGTTGGATGGGGCTTGGAGCAACCTGGTCTAGTGGAAGGTGTCCCTGCCTGTGGCAGGGGGGTTGGAACTAGATGATCTTTAAGGTCCCTTCCAACCCAAACCATTCTGTGATTCTGTGCTAATCTTTGTATACTGAAATTGTAGTGTGAACATAACTAGCACTGAATGCAGGCAGAAAACATTAATTCTAGAAAGGCTTTATTTTTCCTTTAATGCAAGTTAAATAAGCAGATGGGAATAACACAATTATGGTGCCATACAGACTAAACCTTTTTTAATGACTGCCTGCAAGGCGTTCCCTTGAAAAGAGTATAAATACCCATTTTAATAACAAGACAAGCTGCTGAGTGTCAAGGATTAAAAATATCAAATAGTAATGTTTCTTTTAACTGGATGTAGAGTTGTATTTTTTCCCCTTACTCTGATGTCTGGTGGAGAAGTGTCTTTTTGACAAAGGCCGTTGTCTAGAATACAGGTTGTGGGGGTAGGGGAATGGGACGCAGCCTCTCTGATGTTTAATTTAGTCCCCAGTGTTTTCGATTCACCTGATGCCAACAAGAAGCAGCACTGGAGCCATGTGCTCCCATTATCACCACTTAGCCCCAGTTAGCTCCTTGGCTGGGTGGCTTGTGCCGTTGCTGTCTTTGGGAGAGCAGCCAGGAAAGTTGGTCTCTTGAGGTTGATCTGCAGAACAGATGGACAGACACAGGAGAAATGTAAAGCGACACAACAGATCGCGTATTGAGAGCAAAGGAAAATGTCTTGAAAGAACATCGTGCATTAGGACAAAATGCAACTTTCTTTTAATAGTTATTCTGGCACAGAGATATTTTCTGTCAACATTATTTTTTTCTCCTTCCTTTTCTGATCAGCTGCTCTCTGGCTGAGAACTTCTTTTCAAGGCTTTGAAAATCATCACTTGGAGAAAGCGAATGAGTGCTGAAAATTTGGATGCTTACTTTTTGCCTTTTTTTAAGTGGAACTTGACTTGAAGAGTTGAATAATTTTCATCTGAATTTCTAATGTATATACGTCAATTCAAATCCATGAGGGTGAGAGTTATAGAGGGAAGCAGGTTGTATTCTAAGATCCTGAAGGGAGGTGTCTTCTTAAGGGATATACAAGATACAATGAGGAGTTTTTGAGTTAACTGAGTGGTGTGTGATGCTTTAACTGGCAGTCTACGGCTCATCATCAACACAGAAACATGAGCTTAGAGCAAAGATTTGTAATTCTGTCTTTATCAGTGGTCAACAGAAATACCCTGCCTTGCCCCTTGGTAAGAAGAAGGGGATGAGTCAAGAGTTTTTCCTTCCGTTGTGATGAGGTCTCTTGCCTCTACTTTCCAGTCTTCTATGACCCTTCCAGCAACTTCGTATCCTGGAGGTCTCTTCATCTCTGCTAAATTTTTTGACGGCCCAAAAGTCATTGGGGATTGGGGGGTACTGATAGGATTAGGAGAGTGGGGTGCTTCAACAGAGTTGCATCAGCCTTGCTTGCCTTAGAAATTAAACTGGAAGTTTTATATCATAGAATCATAGAATGGTTCAGGTTGAAAAACCTTAAAGACCACTTAGGTCCAACCCCCCTGCCACAGGCAGGGTCACCTTCCACTAGACCAGGTTGCTCCAACCCCCATCCAACCTGGCCTTGAACACTGCCAGGGAGGGGGCAGCCACAGCTTCTCTGGGCAACCTGGGCCAGTGTCTCACCACCCTCACAGCAAAGAATTTCTTCCTCAGATCCCATCTCAGTCTCCCCTCTTTCAGTTTAAAACCATTCCCCCTCGTCCTGTCACTCCATGCCCTTGTAAAAAGCCCCTCTCCAGCTTTCCTGTAGCCCCTTCAGGCACTGGCAGGTGCTAGAAGGTCTCCCTGGAGCCTTCTCTTCTCCAGGCTGAACAACCCCAACTCTCTCAGCCTGTCTCTGTAGCAGAGGGGCTCCAGCCCTCTGACCATCTTCGTGGCCTCCTCTGGACTCGCTCCAACAGCTCCGTGTCCTTCTTCTGTTGGTGCCCCAGAGCTGGACGCAGCACTGCAGGGGGGGTCTCCCGAGAGCAGAGCAGAGGGGCAGAATCCCCTCCCTCGCCCTGCTGGCCACGCTGCTGGGGATGCAGCCCAGGACACGGTTGGCTTTCTGGGCTGCCAGCGCATGTTGCTGGCTCACGGTGAGCTTCTTGTCGACCATCACCCCCAAGTCCTTCTCCTCAGGGCTGCTCTCAACCCATTCTTACATATAAAATACATAATTCTGCATTTACTTAAGTTTTTGTCAGCACTCACAGGAGAAATGAAGACAAAAAGAAATTCATATTTTAGAGCGAGGGAGAAGAGGTGGCTGCTCGGTAGGTGCTGAATCAGGCTGTCCACAGAGCTGGTTGGTCATGAAGCACAAGCGCTGTGAAGCCTTTCACATCTCCTGGGGTCTTTTCTGCTCTTCTCAAGGAAGTGACGTTAGACACAGGCAGAACCAGATTTCTTCCAACAAGATGATTTTGAATGAAATCTAATATTTCTGTTAGGGATTATTCAGGAAAACGTACCAGAAAAATAGATATATTCACATCAAACTAAGCCACAGGACAAATATGATTTAGATAGCAGCGATGCAGACTCCAGCCTTTGTCTGTAATTATTTCAGGTAGTGCTGTACTCTGAACACAGAAGGCAGGAGCACCTGAACTGAAGTATTTAAAAATAACCTGATCTGTGTAGGTGGTGGGGAGGAAAGTGCATGTGTTTCGACCATGCTGTTTTCTGCTCCCAGTAGATACCCCAGAACTGACACTTTGATTCCCTGGTTGACCATGATCTTTGCTTTTCTCCACACATCACATTAACAGCAGTTTGGGTTTTGTGGGCTTTCTAACAGAACTTGCCTGTGGGACAATTGGTGCTGTGCTATTTCAGAGAAGTCCTTTGGTTTTTGAGCACAGCTGCTGCTGTTAGGTTAATGTTTTCACAGATCAAATCAGCTGTGGAAAATTATTTCCCTGGTGAGACCAAGACACCTCAGTGTTTTTTCAGATCTGCTCAGAAATCGCAGGGTATTGGAGAGGAAAAAAAAAAATTAAATCTGTTCTTTGACAGGACTAGCAAATGTTCCTGGTTTCTGAGAAGCAATAACTGTGTGTATTTGCTTGGACTTTTTTCTGTTTGATGCCTGCATCTGACATTCTGGACATTTATGGATGCATTTGCTTTGTCTGGCTTTCTAAGGAGATGGCCATCTGGTACTGTCAGTGTTATTGCATCGCCCTTCCAAAAAGAAAAGGAGACTTTGCTTTTCGTCTTCCATTTGAAATAGCTCATTGATTAAAAAAAAATATATTGAGACACATAATACACTAGACTGCACGGGCAGTATAGCTTGGGTTGTAAGGAGGAGGGCAGGGCCACTGCAGAAGTGAGTGAGAGAAGTTCAAACCTTGCTTGGCGCAAAAGTAAGACCACGAAGTCCTGTCAAACACTCTACATAAATAGTGCTGGGCTCCGCACTTCAAGAAAGATGTTGAGGTGTTGGAGCAAGTCCAGAGGAGGGCGACCAAGCTGGTGAAGAGTCTGGAGGGTCTGACCTCTGAGGAACGGCTGAGGGAGCTGGGGTTGTTTAGCCTGGAGAAGAGGAGGCTCAGAGGTGACCTTATTGCAGTCTACAACTACCTGAAGGGAGGTTGTAGTGAAGTGGGAGTTGGCCTCTTCTCCCGGGCAACTAGCGACAGGACAGGAGGACATAGCCTCAAGCTTTGCCAGGGGAGGTTCAGGTTGGACATTAGGAAGCATTTCTTCTCAGCAAGGGTCATTAGCCATTGGAAGGGGCTGCCCAGGGAGGTGGTGGAGTCACCATCTCTGGAGGGGTTTAAGAAAAGCCTGGACATGGCACTTAGTGCCATGGTCTAGTTGCCATGGTGGTGTCAGGGCAATGGTTGGACTCGATGACCCAGAGGTCTCTTCCAACCTGAATGATTCTGTGATTCTGAGGGGGAAGGAAGGAGGGGTAAAGCTTTCCTTCTAGTTCCCTTCACTTATAATCATCTGTACTGTAGCTTGGGCAGTGCATCATTTCTAACTGAAGGGTAAAAACCCCAAACCTCTTCATCTTCTGGTTCTCAGACCTTCTTGATGGGTCATCTTACTCAGCTGATTGCCTTGACAGCTTCTCATCCAGCTGATGAATGAGGGTTGCATTGTTTTTATTATACTCTGATATGTTGTCTACTGTGCTGTTAATGCTTAGTGGCAGGAGAAATTCCTGCTGTATCTGATGCAGGGAATCATTGAAGCGTCCAAGAGGCCTCAGAAGCAGATGTGAAGTATCTGATTTTCTCTGCTTGTTAACTTAGATACAAAAGATAAAAATGAATCTTTTTGCTTCAGAAATTCTTGAGGTTAAAGCCGTGTATTCATTCTGACAGCTGGCAGAGAGGCTTTGCAAATCATTAATGAAATTGTGAGCCGGGCTCCTCCAGCATCCCTCATCTTACGCCTTCAGGGTCACTTACAGGGGAACAAAGCGTGAAAGTTGGTTCCTCTTGTCCTCATCTGGGAAAGGACACTCCTTCAGACTGCAGATACAGAAGGTGTTTTATACTTCTCTCCCAGTATTTAGATGAGCGGTGGACATGTTTTTTGGGGCAAGTCCTGTTACATATTTCTCTACCACTTCTGTTCTTGCGCCTTTAGGAGATACCTTGTTCTGGTAACCCGAGTGCTCAACCCAGTTCAGATGAACTAGACCTTCTCACAGTCGTGTCTACTTTTGCTCTTGATCCTCAATTATCTATCTGATGAATGAGGATAGATGATAATTTTCAGCAAAGTGCATCACAAAGATTTGCAAAGCCAAGGTGAGCAAAAATGGGTGATCGTAGTTAATTGGACCATTCTAGCAGTGCTAATATTCGTTAATAAGGCACTGGTAGTCATCAGGCGCTCAGACTGACTTAGCACAGACTCATTTCGACTGTTTCCAGATGAGTTTTGCAGCCTGTTGAAGTTCTGCTTCCAGCTGATCTTCCACTGATGGTTGGTCGAGAGTAGGGTTTCTAAATCCCTGTGCTGTTGCTACTGCAGCACTTCAAGATTTTTCAGATCTAGAAAATAACTGCATACCTGTCATTTTGCCTTCCAATTCGTTAACACCTGTAAGTACTTTCCCCCCAGCTTTTTAAAAAAGAAAAATATACACAAGTGCTGCTATGTTTTGTGTCGCAGTAAATTCAGAAGAATATTGGCCTGTCCATTGGTGAAATCTTGTTCCATCCACCTTTGAATATTTGCCTTTTGGTTCACCTTGCTCACCTTTACGTAATGTTTATGTGGGTCGCAGGGTATAAATGGTTTTAGATGCAGAACTTCCAAGGACATTTTTCTCTACCTGCTTTGCTGCTTAAATACCTGCTTCCATTTTATTCTTAGGTCAATTGCTGTGACAAGTACAAAGATGTTGCTTAGTACCACTTCACCTCCTTTGTCAAAAAGGACTCGTGGAGTCCAGTGTTGGAGTCAAATTGGTATTAAAAGACATATTGTTTTCATAGCTTGAAGCTTATCAAAAGATGTGTTTAGAAGTATACACACTTATAGCAGTGCATACATGAGGGACCTTGCTGGGAAGCTGTTTTTTTTTCCATTGAGAGTGTTCAGTGCAAAGAAACAACTGTGTTGTGTGTGCCACAGATTGTAAAACAGATTCATTTCTGTCCCAGCACTGTCAGATCAACTGGGACCATAAATACACGTATCACTAATTGCCGTTTTGACTGTGTTCACCCCACATCCATTCTGGCCAGCTCTTAGGAAAGGCTGTTGCAAGAACCACTAGAGCCTGGGATGGGTGATTTATATCACCTGAAAGCAGCTTGGAAACCCTGTTTTCACATATTATAAATATTTCACATTAGCCTCTGCCCCTGCAGGTCTGTGATATATTAGCTGTTAAAAGCATGCTAGAGCTGACGCGTAGGGGAAGGAATGTAAGAAAGTAACGGGGGTGATAGAGCGATCGTATTTCATAGTTGGGGTGTCAACTGATTTTCAAACAGCAAAGTTCAGGGCCTTATTGAGAGGTTTTCAAAACTAATAGTGAAAAAAAAAATTGAGAGGAGTAGGTGACACCCATGTTGATGTGGTGGTTTTGTGTTCAGGCTCGCATGGTATTCCCTGTTTTTGGAAAGACCCAGAGAATTCAGGACTTGACTGAAAGTATAATGATTTGTGAAAACATCAAAATTCATAGAGAATTATCTTCTTTCTAAATAGAATTTTATGTCTACATGGCCAAAGATCTGAGAAAGAACCAAACGCGAAGCTTTTGTCAGAGTGGGAAAGTTGGTTGCTCAGGTAAAACACTGGACTCAGACTTGAGGATTGATTCTGTTTCCAGCTGATGCTGGCTTCATGTTGGACTTCAGGATAGGAGCTGTTGGAGCGAGTCCAGAGGAGGCCACGAAGGTAATCAAAGGGCTGGAGCATCTCTGCTCTGGAGACAGGCTGAGAGAGTTGGGGCTGTTCAACCTGGAGAAGAGAAGGCTCCAGGGAGACCTTCTAGCACCTTCCAGTACCTGCAGGGGCTACAGGAAAGCTGTAGATGGGCTTTTTACAAGGGCAAGTAGTGACAGGATGAGGGGGAACGGCTTTAAACTGAAAGAGGGGAGATTGAGATGAGATCTTAGGAAGAAATTCTTTCCTGTGAGGGTGGTGAGACCCTGTCCCAGGTTGCCCAGAGAAGCTGTGGCTGCCCCCTCCCTGGCAGTGTTCAAGGCCAGGTTGGATGGGGCTTGGAGCAACCTGGTCTGGTGGAAGGTGTCCCTGCCCATGGCAGGGGGGTTGGAACTAGATGATCTTTAAGGTCCCTTCCAAACCAAACCATCTTGTGATTCTATGATTCTGTAAGTACGGGTAGTCCCCATACCCATTGTACCTCTCACCAACATTCAGTGTGGGCAAAGCAGTTGAGTACTAGAACTTGGAGCTTCACCGATAACCAGGCAGGCAGATGCTATGTTCATTTAACAAGTTCCCATGAGCTTACGATCTAATTCCGAATTTATAAAGGATATTTTAGCAAGGGAAAGCTACAGTTGTATTACATTACGGTGCAAAACCTGAAAATAGCAATCCTGTACTGAAGCATTTGTGTTAATACTGTAGTGAAAATAGATACTTAAAGACTTGCTGACAATACCAGCCCTTCATAGAAGGAGAAGTTATCAGGCTATTGGAGGAATCTTTTATTCTGTGTTCTCCGTTATAAATATAGTATAAAATCTAGTGCACTACAAATGAATCCCGTCACGAACCTCTAGGAAACGTTTCCCATCTTCAGGCGGTGTTTCATGATATTTGTGGTAACACAGAATAGCTCAGACAAAATGTCAGAGGAGAGAGAAGGCTTCTGGCTCTGGTTGGGGAGAACCAAAGCAGATTAGGCTCTTCGCTGCTGTCAGTCCTGACTGATGAGTGGAGTTTAAATTTCTGGTTTGCATTGTGCACTCAATATATGAGTATATTCATGCAAAAAATTAACCTATTAATTTGATAAACAGTATTCAGGAGACTAAAGCTGCTCCATTTGTTCTGTATGTGCGTATATGTTTGTATCTTTGCTTTATGTACTTCTGTGATCTGGGGCTGTGGTTATACTGGGACTGCTGAAGATCTCGAATGCAGCGAGCTCAAGTCTAATTATTTTGTTCACTAGAGGCAATAATTGGCTTGTTCAGAAGTAATGAGATAATTCAGATGTAAATTCATTTTTGAGAAGGGAATTTTAATAATGGATAATCTAGGAAATTATATCATGAATGAAAGAATATTTTGTTTATAAGAGAAACAAGGAATGTAGCTACAGAAGGTTAGGGCTGTTTCAAGTAATTTGCAGCTGGAAAGGAAATCTGGGAGATTGCTTCTGAGTGCCGTGTAAATGCTATTCGTTCTGAGATGTTAGCACTGGGTTTTTAACAAGACTGTTATCTGGTGAATAAATAGCTGCAGCGTTCACAGAACTTCTCTGTGGACAGAGTTGGTGTTTGTGGAGATGAACTTTATGATGAGAGTACATGAGTGGCTGTACTAAATTTAAACCTTATGGAAATGTTTTAGTGAAGAGAATCCAGACCTGGGCAGTTGTGTGCTTTGATAGATTTCCTTAAGTTTTTCTTCAGTGTTCCTGTGAACGTCCTTTGGGCAGTTTTGCTGAGCCAGTATGTGTTTCCCTTTAGAAACAGGGTTTACTATTAGAAGTCTGATTTTGAAGGGGTGGGGTTGGCTTATAGAATCATAGAATGGTTTGGGTTGGAAGGGACCTTAAAGACCATCTAGTTCCGACCCCCTGCCATGGGCAGGGACACCTTCCACTAGACCAGGTTGCTCCAAGCCCCATCCAACCTGGCCTTAAACACTGCCAGGGAGGGAGCAGCCACAGCTTCTCAGGGCAACCTGCGCCAGTGTCTCACCACCCTCACAGCAAAGAATTTCTTCCTAATATCTAATCTAAATCTTCCCTCTTTCAGTTTAAAACCGTTCCCCCTCATCCTGTCACTCCTTGCCCTGTAAAAAGCCCCTCTCCCGCTTTCCTGTAGCCCCTTCAGGCACTTGGAAGGTGCTAGAAGGTCTCCCCGGAGCCTTCTCTTCTCCAGGCTGAAGAGCCCCAACTCTCTCAGCCTGTCTCCATAGCAGAGGTGCTCCAGCCCTCTGAGCATCTTCGTGGCCCTCCTCTGGACTTGTTCCAAGTTATTCATCTTCATAATTTTATTTTTCTATTTCTCAGGCAGAACTGCTCTGTCCTGTTTCCCCATCTAGTGGTGGCTTGCTTTGGAGCTTCTGATAGGTCTTCATGCCTTGTACTTTCAGTCTTTGGGTCCTAAAGCTAAGTGCTGATGCCCAGTGAAGTCCCTAGAAGCTATAAATGTGAGTACGAAGCAGTGTGTGTAGGTACCCACCTTCTGTCTTCTGTGTTAACTTTTTAACTTTGGACTCTTCTGTATGTTACTTTAGGGATTTGCACAGAGACGTATTACGAGGTGAGAGACCTTCAAATGGGTAGAAGGCAATGCATCACTTAATGAACGTGTTACATGCCATCTAGGTGGCATGCCAGCTCTGTGGAGTGTGGGCAGGAGAATGGGTAGAGAGCAGGGGGGGAAGCGACCTCTGGCAGGTAGGACCAAGCTGGGGGGAATTTCTTTGCACTTCTGGAAAGCAGATTTAAAGAGAATATGTGGAATGGTTTAGTTTTTGTTGGAACATGAGGACAAATCAAGAATAGATGAATTGAGCAGTGGGAGGAAGGTTTGAGATGATGAGCCTCTTAGAAGGACCTTGGATTTAATCAGAGAATACCCTTTGTTGGCTTTCTTTAGCAGCCTTCTGCTGCTTTCCCTCCGCGGTGTCCTTTGCCTCACCCTCTTTCTTTTTGCTTCAGAAGTATCTGAGCTGCGAGTTCTATGTCAAGCCCTTCTGGTTTGTCCTGTGCTGAAGAGCTGTGGCTAATTTTAATCAAGCCTGAACTGTCATTCTGGTTCATCAATGTCACATTAGCGTCATTCCTGTTCATCAATGTCACATTAACAGTAAATCTGAACTCCCTGATTATTAAAGTGGATGGAAATCATGGCTCTGTGTGTGGCCAAATAGCCACTCATCAATGGGGTTTTTGATGGGGCGTGATAGTTTAATGCAGGCCTTAATCAAGGGCTCATAACTATTTTCTCTGCTGGTTTTTATCCTCGTGCTATTGAATTGCATTAACACATGCACATATTCCCTATTTTTGTTTAACACACTCTGTCAGGACTGGAGCTGAAACCTGGTTTTAGACTGAAGCATTGCTCGTATTAACGACTTAGGCCCTCAGTGTTAGTGAGACAAAGTGTTTAAGAATTGGTATTTAAGACTGGGAAGACTGGGAAGGTGGGAAATCGTTAAGGAAGGAGGGAGCATGAACTGTGTTTAGTGCAGAGAACCAAGTGGTCAGAGCACTGCTGGTTTTATCCCTGGGATAAATCTTCACTGCATCACTAACCTGTTTTTTTTTGACTATTGCCGCTATTGCTTCCCTTTTCCCTGGGCTCTCACCTGCATCTCTACCTTGCTCACTTCCACCGGGTCTTGTACTAGTTTTGACCCGAACAAGCAGTCTGGTTACATGTACAAACTGTAGGTTGTACCTGAACTTGTTTCAGGATGATTAACACTTTGCTGTGAAGGTCCAAGGTAAAGCTTTTGCATTTCTAGTCCAGCCTTCCCATCGTTACTTCTGAGAGCTCAAAGAACAGAGGACAAACCTCCACAATTCAGCAGAAAGGATGTTTTGACAGGAGCAACGATGGGGTGTGATTTCAGAAGCGCAAGTGATGCTCAGGTGGGTGCAGAACTGGTGGGAGGACCCTGGCTCTGGAACCCAACGTGATGCCTCCAACCATGCATGTGCTCACAGAAACACAGCCTGTGCCTTGCGTTTCTTTGTCAAAAGTTGTGTGTGGTTCTTTGCACATACAGATCAAATGCTCCCCCTTACCGGTGGTAGCCAGTGAATATCCTCAGAGAGAATATTGTATAGAAGTAAAAACTGAAATATTTTGGTTTTTTAGGTCACAAGCATAAGTGCAAAGTATTATCACAAAATCTTATGACTGCTGTTATTACAGAATCACAGAATCAATCAGGTTGGAAGAGCCCTCTGGGATCACCGAGTCCAACCATTGCCCTGACACCACCATGTCAACTAGACCATGGCACTAAGTGCCATGTCCAGGCTTTTCTTAAACACCTCCAGAGATGGTGACTCCACCACCTCCCTGGGCAGCCCCTTCCAATGGCTAATGACCCTTGCTGAGAAGAAATGCTTCCTAATGTCCAACCTGAACCTCCCCTGGTGAATCTTGAGGCTGTATCCTCTTGTCCTATCACTAGTTGCCTGGGAGAAGAGGCCGACTCCCACTTCACTACAAGCTCCCTTCAGGTAGTTGTAGACTGCACGAAGGTCACCTCTGAGCCTCCTCTTCTCCAGGCTAAACACCCCCAGCTCCCTCAGCCATTCCTCGTAGGTCAGACCCTCCAGACCCTTCACCAAATTCATCAAATCATTCAGTGCCCTGTTGAAATCAGAGGAGGCACTTGCCTACCCATGGGCCCATCACGTGTCCTTTAAAGAATAATATGCTTTTCCCCAGCTGACACAAAAGGTTCCAGTCCAGTGTAAGGAGCATTTTGGTAATATATTAGGAACTAGCTGAAATTACAAGTTAACCAGAGTGGTGCCCAGTAGCATAACAGAAGTCAGAAGTGACAGAATGAAGCTAGCCAGGCACCAAGTTAAATGCCTACATAAACCCCTAGATTTCTCCACACCAAGAAAAATATATTTATGCTAGAATTATATACAAAGATACATGTAGGTGCATGCATTTAAGACTCAGTGATGGAATAAGCACTGGGTAAAGGGGTTTGGCATGCATTTTCTTTTCTAAAAACCAGGCTCTTCCTAGCTGAAGTGAGTTGAGCAATGCCTTGCTGAGTTGCAGAAGCATGTTTTCCCCAAGTCATTCCTTGGCTTCTGCGTGCGGTGCTTCCACAAGAGTTTTTGCCCAACTTTTAGTGTTATACTTGAGTCAATACTGCCGTAGACTTCACTGGCATTAGACTTGATTAATGACAGACCATGCAAGCCTTGTTAAAGTGAAGAAAAAAGACTGTCATCTGGTATTTGTCAGTGGCAGATCTGCTGTGTCGAGGAGAGTTACAGTTAACCTTTAACCAGTTGTGATGGCAGCTAAAAGGTGCTTCCATCCTCTTTAGCTGTCATCAGACCTGGTTAAAGGTTAACATCTTGCTTCTGGCACCAGGCTCCTGCAAGGGCACTGTTGTCTTCCCAAGAGCCCGCCTGACCCGTGGTCTCATTTCCTACTATACCCTCAAAGGACAATGTGAAAATTAAAAAAAAAAGAAGAAAATGCAGGCTCCTTCTTAACAAAAACAACAAAGTACAAGAGCACACATGTTGGAAACAACTGATTCCTGTGTGCAGGCTTCATTAGTGAGTCCTGGATTTAATTGGAGTCCTTAAACCAGAAAACCCTGGTGGCTTCTTTACCCTGGTGTCTTGCTTCCAGTGCTGACGTAGTCGCTCGTCAAAGAAACCACTCTTCAGGAATAAGCTCAGTCCCTTGTTTCCTCCTGTGCTTTTCTCTTTTGTGGTGTGTTTGTAGGATATATTAAAAATCAGATTCAAATAGTGCACTACCTGGGATGGGATTTGTCAGTGTTCAGCATCTCCTGCCTCTGAACTCTTCCATCTGAAGATGCAGGTGAATTGAAGCTCTGACTTAACAGCATTGGGCAGCTGGAAGAAAATGAGAAAAGGGATGATGGAGGGAGACCTTGTGTTTGAAAACTTGTGATGCTTAACATAGAGATGGGCTAAATGGAATATAAAGTGTACGAGGGTGGCAGAGCCTGCTATATCTTCTGAAGTCTCTGGTAGCATGGAAAGCCTTTGATCTCAAGATCCCCAGTGAAGGTGAATCACAGAAACTACTTGCAAAACCGAAAGGACTTTGTAATTCAGGAGTATCTTACAAATGGCCATAGCAGCATCTGCAGGTGACAACTTCGTACTGGAGCTCAACAGCTATAAAGGCAGGTTATAGCTACAAAGTTCATGACTGGTTCTAAAATCAATTTAGGTTTGGGTTTCTCAGCTGTCGACAGGCAGTTTTAAGGCTGTGGTGGAGTCTGGGAGGCATAAAACTGAGCATAACTCTGAGCACAGAGGGCTCACCTAAGGACAGACGTATAGCGTTTTCTTTTGTCAGCATGTGTTTTATATCTATCATGTTGTGAGGATTTACAGAGTTGTAGTTGTATGGAAATGACTGCTCCTAAAGGAAGATTGTTCTTTGGGGATATATAATGTGTTGGTACCTGTTTGTGTGAGCCTTAACTGAACCCAGAATCTGTATATAAGTTTTCTGACTTCCAGCTTATAAAGGAGTGGCATTCTGATATACTACTTTTTTATAAGGTATGTCATGATTATAGAGAAAAAACCCGAACAAAACCAACGTTACCTTTTCCTTATGATATCCACCTATGGTGGAAAAAATACCAGGTTTTGGGCTGTATTATTTATCAATGAATTGTTGCTGAGATTTTCCTAGAACCACCACCCAGGGGAAATGAAAAGCAATGACACAATTTATAAACAAGAGTAATTTCAGCTGTTTATACACAATTACATCTCTGCTCCCTAAGGAAACTGTTGAAGGAACATTGTAAGTTTAAGAACAGCTTTATTTTTATAAACACTTTTTTTAATTGCTGAGTTGAAGTTGCGTTTATTACCGAAAATTCCCAAGGCTTTTTGCAGACAGTACAATCTCCTTAACACAGGCACAATTTAGTTATGTATTTTCATAACCTCCTGGTAATGCTCTGTTTTTCTCATCTCTCTTTAAACTCATTTTGTCTCCAGGTTCCCATAGATTATGCTAACTATCCCTGTTTTCCCTAGACCATTTCTAGCTTTATAAGTTAAAACTGAAAGTTAACAAAACACTTTCCTCTTAAATACTGTACTTAGATAAGGTCTTTTGAAGTATTACAGAAATATTCCTAATTAGTCAGCGTAAGCCTTGTGTAAAGTGTCTTAATGTTAAGTCAGTTTTACAGAATAATAGAAGAAGGAGCAGAGAGGGTTTTTCCTTCATTTCTGTGCAATACCAAAGGCTGTATTGTATAGCCTGACTTTGAGCTTTTTTGGATGATGTGGATCAGGACATATCAAAGTGTCTTGTCCAGAGTTCATGGTGGATCGTGCAAAACCCACCGCATCTCTGCATGGGTTAAACTGCTTCCATACTTGGTTGGGTACAAAATCCTTCATTTTAGGGTCGATGACTATGCAGTTATGGACAGTTCCTGCTTGCTTTTTCTGACTTTTATTCAATTTTTCTTTGTAAAGGTTCACGCCTTATGTATTGTCTTTTGTAGGCTTTTTGCATGAACAGTGGAAGAGGATTGAACTGAAGAGAGACTTTATTTTCTCCCTTCATTCCACCTTGCAGCATTCCCTTCTCTTACTCCAGCGTTTTACCATTCATCTAGGGTCCAAGTTTCTCAGACAAGGATTAACCTGTACCCCAGGTTAGTAGCAGAGGGAGGAGGAGGAGGATAGTTCAGTGCCACCTTGTAATTCAGCCTCCACTGCTGGAGGAAGATCCCTGGATGTATCTGATCTGACAGGCAGTGAATGGATGGGAAAGGATGGACTCCCCTGGCTTAGCACACAATTTCTTGCATTCCCTTTGAAACCTTTCCCAAAGGATTCAGTAGGATTGTGACCTATTTTTGGTATTGCTGCCTTGAAAGAATCAAATGATACTACCCCTCAGTAATCTAGGAGCTATTTTGTATGTAGCTACTAAAAGCAGCCATGTAGGAAAAGTCAGCAGCTATGATAAGCTTTTCTTCCTCATTTCTATTCTGTTGCCCCAAATATGGGAGTTGGGGAAAAGCTGAGTACAAACTCGTGTCTGTGGTCAGGTAAGAATATAGGATGTTACCAGCTATTCAGTTCCTTTCAGGACCAGTGACAATTTCTTAAATCTCGAGTGACCTGAAAAAACAGTGTCTCTTTGTTTTCTCTTCTTCCACCCCAGTCTCTGTAATCCTTTCAACATGAGCATAAATGGATTTCTTACAAAATGCTTTTTGGCACGATGACCTGTCTTAGAGATTTCCACCAAACACTCGTTGCCCCTTTGTGTGAAAGCCGTTTCCCTAAATTCTCTGATTCCAACATCTTGATTTCTGAGTGCCTGTTTCATTTTTCTTTTTTTCTTTGCCATTAACAGGAATTTCTGAATACATCTCCTTGCGACAAATTAAATGAGGTTACAGCTCAGTGTCCCGTCTGTACAAGAGCTTCAGCTCTGCTTTGTGTCTTGAATCTTTGAACTTTGGCTTTGTCCTTTTGGTTGTTGTTCTCTGAATGCTTTGGCATGAGGACGAAATTAAAAAGCACTTTAGCTGTTGCTGAATGGTAGGTGATGTTGAATCCCGTTCTTGAAATGGAAATTAAAGCCCCGTCTTTTTTACATTCCTTTCCTTAAACAACAGGATATTGATCCGCTGGGTTGAAGTCTTTAAAAAAAAAATGCTCTGTTATCTTCCCAGTTTATTTATCTGGAGGAGTATGTTTTAGTTATCTTTGCGTTCAGTGGTACGAAAGAACGTGGAGATCAGATTTAGGTTATTAGGGGGATAAATCTTGTGCTTCATTCTGTGCTTTCTTATTCTGCATGTATCAGTGATAAAAGCGAGGGGCTCTGAAGCCAAGCTTTGTCGGAAAGTTTTTTAGCTGTGAAGAAGGCTCCTGTTAAATGCCTATTTGAGATTAAAGTGAGATGCATGAAAACCATTGATGTGTTAAGCCCAAGCAAGCGAATTTAGTTCCCATTTTGAGTTTCAATGTGTATCCAGTTAGGCACAAATCTTTGTGCAGGATCTTTGTACAAGCACTATGCCAGCTCTTCCACGTAGTCATATTCTTCTGTTAGCTGATACGTAAGGGCGAGGTGGGAGCTTGCAAAGTTGGACCCGTCTCGTGAGTTGTGGTGACTTTATAGTGACTGTTCATAGCAGCAGGCCCCCGAGGTCTGGGAGCTGGTATCTGTGTAGTATTGTTGCAAAGGGACTGTGTAAGTGCTTACTAACAGCTTATTAAAATCCTCCATGGCTTGGCTCTGTCACTCTGCCCAGCTCCTGAGCTTTCACATTAGAGAAGGAGGAAGAATTGGCTCCTTTACACTTGATGTCTCGTGCAGTATTTTGAATGCCTTCTGTAGCACGGGATTAAAATTGAAATACTCGAGGTCAGTCAGAGAAAGAAGTAACGCAGCGTCCCTCAGTTGTTCTGCAATCTTATCGCAGTATTCTGTCACATGCTGAGACGGTGCCAAAGCATATGGATCTCCATATGGCCACTCGTTCTGGTTTCCTACCACCTGTATTCAAACTGATTTTCAGTCACTGAATTTGCCCAAGAGATAAAGCAAAATAAGTACAGCAGCGAAATAAGATTGCAGTGGTAAAGCCTGAAGTTTTGTGTGACTTACTGTTGTTACAGTAATTACTGGAAAAAGAAAAAAAATAAACAAATGGATTTAATGAGCATGTCAGTAATGCAGGAACAAGTGTTTCCAGCACCTCATTAGCAGGGGTGAGATGAGCTTCATACACTTCCTTGTCTCCAAAAAGACAAAGTAATTAATTTTTAATTTTGATTCAGCTTCTGTGAGAAAATGGAATTAAAGCAGGTTGATTGTATTTAAAAGTAATACCGCTAACTGGTTTACATGTGTCTTCATGATTCAGAAATAATGATGTGACGAATAGCATTTACAGTTTTGAATTATAAAAAAGCAAAAAAAATACATCCTATGAATGAGTCGCCATAGCTTTGTTCTGTTGAGTTTCTTTAAAATACGATTATAATATATAAAATGATGTATGTGTATATACGTATATTTGACATCTTTTTTTCCCTCATCTTGTTTTCAAGCAGTTGTGTTACTGCTTTGGATGATGTAAAGACGTACAGTTGCATCACAGTTAATTATTGGAATACTTATCCCATAGCAAGCTGCTAGAGTAAGTTTGAATTACGTTTTACTGGGTAATAATTCTTATTGGCAGAGTGTTGAGTAAAGAGGAAGTAACGTTAAAACACCCCCGTGCCGGTACGTGCTTCCCCAGATGTCAATAAGCAAATACACAAGGCTAGTGCTGGTTCATCACATCTTTTGAACAGTTTTGGCCACCCCACCATCTGTAGTTAAATAAAATGTTCTTCTGCAATGCCTGTAGGGTGAAGTCCTTCTAGGTTTGGGGTCTTCCTCACTCCTGTGGGGTCAGATTTAACTTACACATAGCCTGTGCAGTGGTGTAAAAAGCAGATGCACAGCATGTAGTTTTGGCTAGTGTGACCCCTACTCTTAAAGGCCTGAGTCGAAAGATACAATTTTGGGCTACTTTTCTTCAGTCAACTATGTTTCTAGTGCTCATAGCTCTGCTTTAGGTAGGAAGACTTGTAGATGTCTTGTCTCTGTTTTTTTTGTTCCCTCTGTTACCAACATACTGCTCTGTCTCCCGCTGCTTTCCATATGTTACTTTTCTCATGCGTAGAGGTTGTTGCTGTGATAATATGGGGCTGGCATAACCATTTCATGTTGCTTTTAGGACTGGTGATTAGAATCATAGGATCATTTTGGTTGGAAAGGACCTTTAAGACCATCAAATCCAACCGTTAACCCAGCACTACCAAGCCCACCACTAACCCATGTCCCTCAGCGCCACATCTACACGGCTTTTAAATCCCTCCAGGGATGGTGACTCCACCACTGCCCTGGGCAGCCTGTTCCAGTGCTTGACAACCCTTTTGGTGAAGAAAATTAAGCTACCATCCAGCTTTAAGAAAATGCTTCAAAGTTCATCACTGGTATTTTAACTACACATCTACTCATTTGATGTTAGATCCCACCCAAAATGCTTGCGGTTTTACCCATACCTTACGGATAAGCAACGTGTTGCCTTGATGGAAAAGATTTTAAGTGGCTTTAGGTACTCCTGCCATATTTACCTTTCACACTCAAATAGCCAGCAAGAATTTTACTAGCTTCTTTTAAAATAATTGTGCAGTTGGGTGATCTCGGTTGTTTTGAGTGATGCTCTAAGGCTCTGTATAGTAGGGAACAACAGGACTTTTTCAAGTTGTCACAGAGACAGCTGTGATAACTATAAAGCTTTGGCTGATGTTTTGCTAGGGAATTTTGAATGGGAACTTCCCTGATCCATGCAGATGAGGTCTCCCGGAGGTAA
Source organism: Nyctibius grandis (assembly GCF_013368605.1). NCBI lineage: Eukaryota > Metazoa > Chordata > Aves > Nyctibiiformes > Nyctibiidae > Nyctibius > Nyctibius grandis. Next base: position 2,761,389 of record NC_090662.1, on the reverse strand, counting down.
GAACAAGTTACCCCATTCAGCAGGGTAGATGGAAACCGCTGCATTGACCCGCTGTAATTCACGTGTCTCCCCCGTGTCTTTTAATCTGTGCAGGGATCGATGTCTTCCACGCAGATAAGAGTTTGATGTGACTGACTTAAATGGATCTTGGTAGAGCTTCCTGCAACTGTGGCATGATGCCATCTTTGCTTCTCACTTATAATGTGAGTATTTGGGCTCTGAAATAAAGAGCCCATGGGTGCAAGACCCTACATTTACACCCCAATACTAGATCTAGCAACGTGTTTACATGCTCCAGAGAAAGAGACTGACCTTCTGAGTAGCATATAAGCTCTTTGCTTCATCTTTTCTGTAGGGGAGTTCCTCCATCATCTTCATCACAACTGTTTATCCTGGCAACTAAAAATCTCTTCTAGTGATCACCCACAGTCTTCTGTGGTGCTTCTTTTCTGTTGTCTTTTTTTAAATTTTTATTTCATAACTTTCCTCAATGGTGGGTATTTATTTTGTGAGTCAACTTAAATGCAGAAGCTGTGAGAAACTGTATTTTTGTTCAGTGAAGCATAATATGTAGACTACAGCGAAGCTAAGCATGTTCTACCAGTAGCTGTGATGGGTAAACATGGTTGAGATGCATTTCTGTCATCTGTCACTGAGATGAGTAGCATCAAACCTCAATTTTTTGGATTCCAGTTCTTCTTCAGACCTGTTTTGTTTCTTGTCCAAATGGGTTTCCCTTTGTGAAATCAGGTTTAGAAATGGGATGGACAGATTACCTTGACTAGAACGAGAGCCCACCCAAGATTTATCCTTGGGCCCAAAGGAAGCTTCATCTGGAAGGTCTTTGAAACAAGCAGAGGTAAAACATAGGGAGTTTCTGCCAAATAGATGTTATTTGCTAACACTAGCAGTTAGGTTCTCCGTGCTGGTGCTGTTACAACACAGTGTTGCAGGTGTTGCAATGGTACAAGCTAAGCATTGGGATGTGACCTGGTTCCTGTCTTAGGGATTTTTTTATATATATATATCCCGTATCTCATTTTTAACATTGTTTTTCGTTTGGTTTTTTTTAGAATCACAGAATGGTTTGGGTTGGAAGGGATCTTAAAGACCACCTAGTTCCAACTCCCCTGCCACAAGCAGGGACGCCTTCCACCAGACCAGGTTGCTCCAAGCCCCATCCAGCCTGGCCTTGAACACTGCCAGGGAGGGGGCAGCCACAGCTTCTCTGGGCAACCTGGGACAGTGTCTCACCACCCTCACAGCAAAGAATTTCTTCCTAAGATCTAATCTAAATCTCCTATATTTCAGTTTAAAACCGTTCCCCCTCGTCCTGTCACTCCATGCCCTTGTAAAAAGCCCCTCTCCAGCTTTCCTGTAGCCCCTTCAGGTACTGGAAGGTGCTAGAAAGTCTCCCCGGAGCCTTCTCTTCTCCTGGCTGAACAGCCCCAACTCTCTCAGCCTGTCTCCAGAGCAGAGGTGCTCCAGCCCTCTGAGCATCTTCGTGGCCTCCTCTGGACTCGCTCCAACAGCTCCATGTCCTTCTTCTGTTGGGGCCCCAGAGCTGGACGCAGCACTGCAGGGCGGTCTCACGAGAGCGGAGCAGAGGGGCAGAATCCCCTCCCTTGCCCTGCTGGCCACGCTGCTGGGGATGCAGCCCAGGACACGGGTGGCTTTCTGGGCTGCCAGCACACATTGCCGGCTCATGGTGAGCTTCTCGTCACCCATCACCCCCAAGTCCTTCTCCTCAGGGCTGCTCTCAATCCATTCTCCACCCAGCCTGTATTTGTGCTTGGGATTGCCCCGACCCACATGCAGGACCAGCTCTCAAGCCTGTCCAGGTCCCTCTGGATGCCATCCCTTCCCTTCAGCGTGTCACCACACCGCACAGCTTGCTGTCATCAGTAAACTTGCTGAGGGTGCACTCAATCCCACTGTCCCTGGCTCCAACAAAGATGTTAAACAGGACCAGTCCCAATACTGACCCCTGAGGAACGCAACTCGTCACTGGTCTCCACTTGGACATCGAATTTAAGTAAGATCATGTGTGATTTTTGCAATAATCTGTAGTTTTGGGACTGTATTCTGTTTCTTAGGTTTTGTTCTGGTGTCTGGATTGCAATCAGAGAGAGGTGTGCAATATTTTATAACCCAAGTGAAGAAGTGCCGGAGATCTGGTTTCTGCTTTCCAGGACTGCTTGCGTCTGGCATTTAAATCATGCCACAGATGCTAACTGCATGCGGCGGATACTCATCTGTATGAGACAGTTTCTAATATAGATTGGATGGTGTTCAGGCTCTAAACGGTGAAGGCAGTTTAAGGAGTTGACTGTAACAGGTAACGACTTCAGGACAAATCAGAAGAGATTCGCTTTTGCTAGGTGTACGTAATTATTTTGCAACGGCCTTTCTTCCCAAGTAACTGCATTTTACCCTTTCTTCTCAGCAAGGGTCATTAGCCATTGGAATGGGCTGCCCAGGGAGGTGGGGGAGTCACCATCTCTGGAGGTGTTTAAGAAAAGCCTGGACATGGCACTTAGTGCCATGGTCTAGTTGACATGGTGGTGTCAGGGCAATGGTTGGACTCGATGATCCCTGAGGTCTCTTCCAACCTGATTGGTTCTGTGATATGTGGAATGGAAAAATTCAAGCATGTGCATTTACTTTGTTGCCTCTTACTTTATTTAAAAGCCCCAGCTTTTCTGTTCAGTCCCAGCTGGAAGAACAGTTTCAGCTACAGACTGAAAATACGGTATTTTGGGCTAATCAAAACGTTCTTTACAGCTGAGCGTGCTCAAGGTCTTGGGGATCTGTATTTAGTTCTCTGTCTGCTGGAAAAAAAAGAGAAGTTCCATGAAATTAACTTTTTTTTTTGTTCTCTTTCCAACCAGTATACCAAATAGGCGTTCAAGCCACCTTTTTAATATTCCCCTCGCCCAGCAGTTCGGTATCCTCACTGCGAGTAGAGGACAGGTTTTAATGCAGCAGTCCAGCTTTCACGTGCCGGGACATGTAGCTCCACTGCAGAGAAAGAGCAAATTGTTGAATTCCCCAGGCAGAATTTGCTGAATGTTTCAGCTGCTCGTGATGAAAACAAGCACCACGTCTCTGAGGAAGGTACTGGCTGGGGTGACTCTGTAAATGCTGTTCCGTGTATGTATGGCAGCACACAGTTAAGTCATTAAAATCCAGTCAGTTACCTGCACTCCTGAGCTTGCCACCAGATATGTGCTTAATGGATTGTTGTCACTTTAATGAAATCCAGTCTCGCTGAATCACTAAGCCTGCTTTCTCCAGGACGGCTCTTTACAGGGACCTGACAGATCACCTCTCCGGTGCTTCCAGACGTCCTGGCTCTCTAATTCTTCTCCATAACGAGTTTTGTGCCGCACGATAAAATATTCATGTTAAAATAGGTTCTAAACTAATTATCTGCAGCCAACAGTTGCCGGTGCAGTCATTTGCTGTTAGCTTGGCTCAAGTTAATGGCTTGTATTTCAGTACAAATAGTCCCTCCTGGCTGTTTTCTGTCACCGATTCTTATCCTAAATGGAGTTTCCATATGTGTCCGGACCTAATTCTTCTGATGTCCAAAGCTTTCTCCTTCTACTTCTGCACCCTGTCCCTACAGAGGACGATGTTCTGTATTATGCAGTGGCTGCAACTGCATTTTCCTTAGAAGCAGTCGTCTAGGAGGTCTTTTCTCTGCACGCCGTGTGCTTCTACTCTGAGCTTTCTTTTACCGTGTGCTTTTGAGCAACAGTAAAAAAATAGATGTTCTGCATACAGGGAGCATCCTGTTCCCTATTGAAGTTACACAGAGGAAAAAGGGAAAAAGTGAGTGATACATCATGGGAGGACACACAGGTAAAATATCTCAGCTTTTATCTGGAGGTATCACGTTATACTGGCATCATTAGAAAATCCTGACTATGTTGATTTTGAGCTTAATAGTGCCCTTAAAGAGGAATATGATAGATGGAGGCTGGATGAAACGGCGTTGGGTTTCAAAAGGGCTTTTTTAATTTTCAGTATTAGCTGTATGTGGTAATCAAAACCTTCAAGGTTTTTTCTCCCTCCTTTTCTCGGAGACAAGCCTGTATTAAAAATATTGACAGATTTTAATCTCTTAATATTGCCGTATGTCCATATACTGTAAAAATGTCACTAAATGTATGGAAGTAATTTTGACGAACCACGTGTCCGTATGCTTAATTGGTGGTGGGGTCAAGGCCTGTGAGCAGTAACATGCAAATCATTTAGAATTTTTTTTTTTAAATCTTCCATGTTTATAGCAAGTAATTTAAACAGCTTGCATAAAAAAAATCTGCTCTAGTCTATACTAATTTTTTCCCACATTAGTCTTAATGGGGCTCTTGTAATCTGACATGTCTAAGAAATTCGTTTAGACATTTAAATTTACTATAGATTCGCAAGTGTGTATTACAGAAACGAAGACAGACTCTTGCTACAGGTGTCTAAAGCTATTTGATACCTGAAAAGATTATTCCATTTTCAGTTAAACTTCATCAGACATACACAGACTTCATGCAATCCAGTTGATCTTCTTCAGCTCCCCATGTACCCCACATGGGTGCACCCTTGGTGTGCTCTTTGGGAGCAGAGGGTGTTCACCCAAGATCCGTTGAAAACTTCTGCAAAATCACTGACTTTGCAGCATGTGCAGAACCTCTCCGCAGTCTGCACGGGTCACTCCGCCTTGTGTGAGATCTGCTCATTTTCCTATTACTTTTCATTATTTATTGTGGCATTTCACCATTAAACTAAGGTTATGAGCCTGGTGAGGTAGGGCACCATCTTTAGCTTCGTGCATGTTTAAGAGCCCCTCTAAGGTCTCTCATTTGTTGAATTTGAGCTTTAGTGCAACATAAGTTTGCAGATGACACCAAGTTGGGCGGGAGTGTTGATCTGCTGGAGGGTAGGAAGGCCCAGGTGGCCAAGAAGGCCACCAGCATCCTGGCTTGTATTGGTAATAGTGTGGCCAGCAGGACTGGGGCAGGGATCGTCCCCCTGTACTCGGCACTGGTGAGGCCGCACCTCGAATCCTGTGTTCAGTTTTGGGCCCCTCACTACAAGAAAGACCTTGAGGTGCTGGAGCGAGTCCGGAGAAGGGCAACAAAGCTGGTGAAGGGTCTGGAGCACAAGTGTGGTGAGGAGCAGCTGAGGGACCTGGGGGTGTTTAGCCTGGAGAAAAGGAGGCTGAGGGGAGACCTTAACGCTCGACATCACAAAGTTGTTTTTCACAGTCCTGTTTGTCTTTGGCCCTTCTTTATAATTAGCAAGGAATTTAACAGAGACCTTGGATTTTCTAAGACTAAGCGCAAGCAAGAATCATTGACGACTATAACACTGTTACCAGTCCCATAAGCAGACTCTATCTACAAAACATGCAGTTTGCTTCAGAACGTGCTGTTATTCTGTGTTATTCCAGCTGAAAGGAAAATTACTGACAGGAAAGTTGATTCTGTGTGAAGGTAACACAGCGCAGGCCTTTCAGAGCCTACTCTGAGGCCTACTCTTGCTAAACCATCGCTAAACTGTATGGTATCACTCTTCCCTCAGCCTGTAGCACTGCAGGGGGCTGTTGTGGCCCAAGAGTAAGACCCGGCACTTGTGAGAGCCATCTGCGGACGTTCGCATTTTGGAACTGGGCTCTCGGCTATTTTTGTCTCGGACATAGTGTGAAACGTTTCGACATTTGGGTAGGTAAACAAGCCCAGAGCCCCATTGTTGCTGGGGCTGTGAAAGGGCTGACATGGGCCGATTGCAGCCAGCAATAGCTTTTAAGGCCTGCACCTTTGTTGTGGGAGCAATCTGCGGACTTTCGCATTTTGGAACTGGGCGATGAATTGGAGGGAGGAGGTAAGTAAAACTAATTGCATTTTTAGTTTGTATGTTCTCCATGTTGTGCAGTGGTTCTTTGATGCATACACTTAGTGGGGCTCCAAAAAGAGGGGAGAAAATACTCTTATCTATATACTATAAAGCTGTGAAAGTTTAATGATGTTTTACATTGTGTAGATTCTAGCATGAAGAAATTTTCACCACTCTCAATCTGTTTCATGTTGATGCTGAATTTTGCACATCTTCAATATTTATGAAATTAAGCAGCAGTTTAAGGAAAACTGTTCTCCCAGCAATGCACATTAGCGTATATGTGATTTGTTTCCTTTTCTCCTTGACTCTATTTTCCAAATAATCTTTGTCTCTGCAGAGTGTGAATATCCAGAAAAGCATTAAACGACGTGACTTGCTTCTCTCATGCAAAGAACCAGAGGAACGCTCCTTTATAGTGGGACTTCAGGGAATACAAGTTTTTTCCTTTATTATTTTGTAGTCTTGAACGCTCTTGTTTCATAAATACATAGTTTACTGTCTGCTCTTTCTGAAATGCTCATCCCTCTGAGTGTTGCTGAAGTGATGATTTTCTGCTACATGAAAGATGACTGATAGAAGGTAGAAATTGATATCTGGATCGTGGCTGTGCTTTTAGGTATTTGATCACCAGTATATCAGTGATAATTTCTTCAATATCCTCTTGATTTGGGAAAAAATAACCCTGTCTTTTTAGAAGTGAGTGAAATGAATGTTATCTTACCAAGAGATGAATGTAGATATAAAATTCAGTTGATAGCAACTATATTATGGTTTTAGCTTGATTTTCTAGGAAATGAGTCCTATCATAAAGGAAATGAGTCTTTTATGATTGTTCTGTCTGTCCCTCCCCACTGATGTGATTGATATCAGCCAAATCTGGAAGAAGCAGAAGATGCAAAGACATACGCAATTCCTTGGTGGGGGGAAGTGAATATCAGCAATGACACAGAGGAGAAAAACAGTGAAGGAGAAGCAGGTAAAACTTGGCCGCTCTGCTTAGCAGAAGCCACTGGCCACGATGAGACACAGAGCTTCAAACCACCCAGGTCTGATGGTGTCTCCTAGGGAAATCTGGTAGGGAACGTATGGAGATTTATGGAGATTGCAGTGTGGGAAGCTGAAGGGACAAAGGAAACACATCTGTTCCTCTAAGTGTTGATCCTTCAACCGGTTTTGGAACTGGAAGTGAAAATAGCATGTAGGTACTGCAAGGCATCTTTATTATAGACTTTGGGCTTGATTTTTCATATGTTCAACATCCTCAACTGTACTCAAAGCAAACTCAAAGCGAGTAGTAGAAGTGTTCAGCATGTCTGAAAACAGTGGAACTTTATTTTTCTCAAAGCAGAACTGAGTCCCTCGTACACACTTTGTTCTCCCATCCCAGATCTGTGATTTCTCACTAGCCTGTATATGCACATAAAAATTAACTCTTGCTTCTTGAGAATCAGATATCTTGATTTCGAGAGACTCACCATGAATATCCCTGGGGTTGGTGAGACTGCACAGCGTGCTGGCATTTTTCAAAGGACAGGGGCATCCCAGGACTTCTAGCACAACTGTTAAATGTACATCAGTGGAGTATTTGGTAGACAACTGTGAGATTATGTTTTTGCTTTGAGCAGAGTTTAACATGGAGTATGGGCAAGATAAAAGTTGTGTGAATTAGCACAGTGTGGTACTGAGGTTAATTAGCTCTGGTGAGAGGCATTAAACTAGATTTTGTGTCTTGCTGGCTGCGTAAATGTGAGTAATGGGTACTTGTTTAATATGGTTTAGGCATGACCTAGGTCCTCCTAGGAGTTCTTCCACCTCCACGTTGTCTCTGTGTGTAGGTATTTAGCTCAACTGCCCCCTTTCCATTTGCAATCAGTAAGAGGTCTTGCAGGAACAGTTGCGCAGAAGTAGCTGTGCTGTTTTCTCCACGGTGAGAGCGTCAGCAGAGTGCTGCATCAGACACATCAGATGCTGGTCCGATGTTCAGACTGGAGGAGGTCGAGGCTTTTACAAATGTTACATGGATTTATAAGGGCAGCAAAAAGCTTTGGCTACCTTAAAACACCAGGAAACAAAAGCTGCAGCCTGGGGAATATTCTGAGTTTTAAGGAGCATCAGCTTTGACTTGACACCTCTCATTAGCCAGTATGACTTAAAGCAAGTTGAACGTAGACTACTTTGGTATTTAAGTCCTAATGTTGACTGCTGGAATACGCATGGGGTTGGCGGTTGCTGACCTTTCGCGTCTGCCTTGTCTAACTGTCCTTTGAGAGAAACCGCTCCAGTGTCCTGAGCCATAATTTCCTTATCTGTGGAACAGAAATAATGACGCTAATGACTTCAAAGACCTCACTGATTGTGAAGACTGATTAGTTAATGCTTAGAAATCGCGGAAAATGCTCCATAGTGCAATATTTATTAATAATATCTCCTTCTTACATGAATGAAAACGTTGGTCTCACTTGTAGCATTTCTGTAAAAGAGTCTGAAGAGGGAGGAAAAAAAAATTAAACCCCAGTCCTGGGTTATACTGAGATAATCCTGGGTAAGTCAGTTAAAGCTGGAGAAATCCTGGAGAAGAATAGCTGTATTTATACAGAGTAGTTCAGATAGTGCAAGTTACGCTGCATCTCCATTCTCATGCTCATCTAACTGCTTAAGGAGTCCAGGGAAAAAATAAAAGCTTAGCATGCCATTATTAATTGTTACGGCTCTTAATAGGGGCTTTTAACTTTAATTCTTTGTCTCATCCCTTTTTTTTCTTGGGTTTTTTTTTTTGCTTGCTGGCCCCCTGTGGCCTAACCAAATACCTTCCTAATTAAATTTAATAATAGAAAGAATCAGTAGTGAGGTGCGTTGTTCTGCTGGGAGAGAGGATGGTTGAGACTGATGTGAATGAAACAGAAATGATTTGTGGAGTTTCAGCTGAACTTCTCAAAACTCTGACCTGAAGCAGTGGCAGAGGAGTCACAGAGGGGATGGCAGGGAAGGGTTAAACGTGAAGTTTTGTCTCCTCTTTCCTCGGGAGTGTAAAAGGGGCTAGAAATTTTATTTTGAGAGCCCTAAAGAAAAGTAAGCTTTGTGTAGCAAGTCCCAAGAGTTTTTAAGAAAGTGGATCAATTTAGTTAAATTGTGACTGGGTATTCTCCTGTGAACATCTGTAAACTGTTGAGTTTAATTGCCCTGCAGCTGGCTCTGATTGTAGCTTTTGGGGGGATTTTGTTTTTTTTCTGTTACTTAGTATCTCATTTCCTTTTCCCTATGGTTTCCTGATGTCATTCGTTCTTTTTTTTTTTCTTTTTCCATGTTAAAAAGTAAATAACAACACATACACGTCCCCTTCAAAGAGCCCTAAAGAGAAGTGGGTTTATCTGGTAGAGCATCCTTTTGTAGGCACCTCTTATTGCCTGCGTATCGATGGGATCCAGCTGCTTGTGGGGCTGGAGGCTGGGTGTGAAAGGTGTTTGGGAACTTGGTTTATTGGATTTGTTTGCTCTACATTGTGGTTTTTCCCATTTTTAGATTCTTTTCAGTCTTTTTTTTTTTCTTCTTTGAATGAGCTAACAGGCAGTGTTGGATGGTTCCTATAGTGGAATTTAGCTTTGAATAGTGAGAAGGGAAAGGACAAACTCCTTTGAGCTGCCTTTCCTTTTGTCCGGCTGAGATGTGAATATAACAGCGCGGTTTTAGTACGACCACTCTCCTCATAGTCCCTTAGAAATAATATAAAGAATGAGTTTGGTTGTCATTTTCTCATGGCCTCAATACTGTCCATTGACAGAGAGAGCAGAATTAGATGACAACAGGATGGTACAAGGTGCGACTATGGCCTTAAACTGACCTGCTGAAGAGTCATGATTTCAAGGCACAAAACCCACTGAATGGCCCAACTTGGTTTTTTTATTACTATTATTTTCTCCCCAAAGCCACTGGTCGTTTTTCCTGGTTACTTATTAACTGTCCCTTTGTTTTTACCATTTGTTGAACTTAGAATATTAAAACTGGCTCTGCAGATGTAGGATTTTTGCATTTTTTTTTCATGATACACTTTATATTAGAAAAGAGCTAGTTGTGTTAACATGTATTAACATTGTTAAAACCATATAATCTGGATTCTGTGAAACCTAAATTAGGAAGAATTAGCAAGAAGCACCTATAATTATGAGAATATTTTTAGAGAGGATGGGTGGAGAGAAAAGCTGGGGGAAAAGCTGTGTGGAGAGCAAACCAAATATATATTTACATATAATATTTAAAAAAAAGCCTAGAAAAGTTAAAAACATTTAATGGAACATCTGCCACAGTGTGTGGCATTTTCTTTCCAAAATATTTATTGTATCAAAATGAAAACAAACTTCTGTACATTTTGAGGCTCGGAATATAATTGCATGAGAGAATAGAATATATTATTATATAAAATATTGTTAACTGGCTTCTTTCCTAGAGATTGATATTTCCAATTAAGATTACAGGGTTTGGAGGGCTGCCTGCGTCACCGAATCCAGCTCCAGCACGTTCCTTAGGTGGCGAAATCTTTCTATTCTGCTCGTAAACTTGTCAGCCTCCGTGGCGGCGGTGGCTGGGATGTTTGTCCTCCCCACTCAATTGGAAGGGTAACGCGGATCCTCGCTGCTCCCCGTGGGGAGAAGCTGTTTTCTAATTTCCAACTGAAACTTGTTAATGACCAGTTTTCCTACCAGCTTGTTCTTCTGCCAGGAAGGATTAAGCTGTTTGTGGGAGGGATGAAGAACAGCTGGTGCTTTTTCTTTGGAACCGGCGGGTGATGATACAAGCTGGAGTAGATAAACCTAAATGGAGGGGAAGCTGGCGTTAGTTCAGTGGAGGAAGAGATTTGAAGGTATCGGATTAGTAAGTGCAATGTGCTGGAAGACTGCTGGTTTGTGTTCACTGAGGTGGGACAGAAGTGACCCCTCTAGTAGCTGGGTCACTGTAGTTGCTGATTACCATGATCTGCTAAGAAATTCCCCCGTGCGATGGAGGTTCATGCTTAATTTCGGGGCATTTGGGTCAGTCGTAGCCGGTGTTGGTAGGAGGGTGACTGGCGTAGCATCTGAGGGCAGAAGGGTCTGGCAGATATTTACATCTTTGAAGAATGACAGACTAGTTAGATGAAAACAAAAGAAAGTTTAAAAAACAAGAGGGGAGGGAAAATGAAAGAAGTTGAGATTTGATTAGACTGATTTGATTAGACATTGGAAGGGGCTGCCCAGGGAGGTGGTGGAGTCACCATCTCCAGAGGTGTTTAAGAAAAGCCTGGACATGGCACTTAGTGCCATGGTCTAGTTGACATGGTGGTGTCAGGGCAATGGTTGGACTCGATGATCCCAGAGGTCTCTTCCAACCTGACTGATTCTGTGATTAATGTTTGGCCTTTCTATGGGCCATGCATTTCTCTTCGGGGGAAAATAGAGCAAGAAAAAGTCGGTGTGAAATGGCTGTTGCAAAAGCAGCCAACGGTGAGGCACAGGCTTGTGAAATAAATTGGAAAGGGAAGAGAGGAGTGACTATGGGATGAAGTCAAGGGAATAAAAATGATGCAGAAGAGCAGCCTGGAGAAGAAAGGCTGTAAGTGTGTTTTAATGTATCCAGATGTTGTTTGAGCACCGCTCATGGATGCTCCCAGCATCAGCAGAAGATGGAGAGTTTTAGGAAAGAAGCTAAAATATCGATAAGAATGCAGTTTATATTTAGCAAATCATTATAGAAGTCATTTGGCTTAATGTTATTAAAGGAAGATGGTGGAACAGATGTCAGAGAAAAAAAAACAAAATTCCTAAGGGAAGAAGCAGCACATACAGAAAAGGGAGGATGCACCAGAACAGGTGATCGGCTGTTGCGGATTTCTGAAATCTGGCTAAACTCCGAAAGGACCAAATTGAGAAGTGTGAAATGTGGGATGGGAGCTGAGCCAGCCTCTGAGAAACAGAAACTGACTTAATTCTTTTGTAGTAATTAGATTTTCTTGGGTTTGGGTTGGAGCAATTGCCAAAGCAAAAATTGTAACTTTTGAGTACTCAAAACACTGTGGGAAGGAGGAAAAAAAAAAAAAAATGAAGGAATTATGTTAACTGATTTATTTCTTGGTAGTATCTGCTTTTGCTGTGTTTTATTTTAACATTTTTGAAATCCTGTTAGTTAGTTAGCTGCACAGTATGGGAGTGTAGGAGCAAATCCATGGTAGGTGGCTGGTGGCGTGGAGGACTCCTATTCAGTGTTGTTCCCCTGTGGTGAACGTCATTATCCGTGTGCTGTGGCAAAACAAACATGTTAAGCAAAAAATCAGTTAAAATACTTATTTTTAAAAATATGAGGAAGTTAAAATAAGTATGAATTTTTGGAATTTGTTAAAAAATGCAAATTGTGTATAAATATTTATGAGGAGGAATGGTGCTGGTGAGGAAGCAAAGCCATCCCAGAAGGCTTCGTGTCAATCCAAACACCCAGATTTGTTCAAGATGATTTAAATTCTTAAAAAGGTGGATTGTTCAGAATGAATCTTATGTTTGAAGCGAGTGAGGGCAGGAAGGAAAACATCAAGGTTTGATAGAGGGCTTTTTTGGTGTGTGTACGTGATTACTTGTGGTTTAATACTAAGTGTTGTAGTGTGACTGCCGTGAAGATGTGCAAGGGCAGCATACGGTGCGAGCTGCTCCAGCATGCAGAGCATCACCTCCGTGCTCTCTTGAGTGGAGAGAAAATTAAAAAAGACTGGAAATGGAAGACAGTGGCATATAAACTGATCAGATTGTTTTTTTTGTATAGCGTCATGGCTGAGGAAACAAAATAGGGTTTATTTTTTCAGGGAGAATAGGCATAAAAGGGAATTCAAGGACATGAACAAGAGACCTTTCACGGTGCCTGGAACAGACACTCAAAGGATGCCCCAAAGATGTCACAGGGGCTCTGCTCTTCCCCATGGCACCGGGGCACGGTGTCGGGAACTGGCTTGTCATCTTGCCTAGTTGTTTGTGTCGAAGTCCATTTCTGTTCTCCATGCTTTCCCAAATTCGTCCTTTCTGGCCGTAAGGTCAAGCCACGGAGGCTACATGGTTTGCCCAACCACAGCCAGGGTAAGGCTTTGTTAAGCTCTTTGGATCAAGTGCACCCTCAGTAAGTTCGCAGACGACACCAAGTTGGGTGGGAGTGTGGATCTGCTGGAGGGTAGGAAGGCTCTGCAGAGGGGTCTGGACAGGCTGGATCGATGGGCTGAGGCCACTGTATGAGGGTCAACAAGGTCAAGTGTCGGGTCCTGCACTTGGGGCACAACAACCCCACACACCGCTACAGGCTGGGGGAAGAGTGGCTGGAAAGTGCCTGGCGGAAAAGGACCTGGAGATGTTGGTCGATGGGCGGCTGAATATGAGCCAGCAGTGTGCCTAGGTGGCCAAGAAGGCCACCAGCATCCCGGCTTGTATCAGCACTAGTGTGGCCAGCAGGACCATGGCAGGAATCGTCCCCCTGTACTCGGCATTGGTGAGGCCGCACCTCGAATCCTGGGTGCAGTTTTGGGCCCCTCACTACAAGAAAGACCTTGAGGTGCTGGAGCGAGTCCAGAGAAGGGCAACGAAGGTGGTGAAGGGTCTGGAGCACAAGTGTGATGAGGAGTGTCTGAGGGACCTGGGGGTGTTTAGCCTGGAGAAAAGAAGGCTGAGGGGAGACCTTCTTGCTCTCTACAACTGCCTGAAAGGAGGGTGTAGTGAGGTGGGGGTCAGTCTCTTCTCCCAGGTAAGAAGTGATAGGACGAGAGGAAACAGCCTCAAGTTGCACCAGGGGAGGTTTAGATTGGATATCAGGGACAATTTCTTCACGGAAAGGGTTGTCAAGCATTGGAACAGGCTGCCCAGGGCAGTGGTGGAGTCCCCATCCCTGGAGGGATTTAAAAGCCGTGTAGATGTGGTGCTGAGGGACATGGGTTAGTGGTGGGCTTGGCAGTGCTGGGTTAACAGTTGGACTTGATGATCTTGAAGGTCCTTTCCAACCAAAATGATTCTATGATTCTGTGAAGTTCCTCAGGTTTTTTTAAGAACCTAAAACCACATCAGAGTATTTGGCAGTAGATGATCACACAAATCACTATATAACCGTAGAGTTTGGTTTTACTGCTGAAAAAAACAGCAATAGCATCGTCACAACTTCCACAAACCTTTAAATTCGTTTTTATGTGGATCTGTAAGACTCGCCCCTTCAGTGTGTCACATCTGCTCCTCTGTGTTTGCTGTAGTCTACAGCACAGGTTTTTCTGGAGTAAGCTACAGAACTGAAAATCAAATTGCACCAAGATTTGAGAGAAAAAAAATGGTGTTGAGCTCTTACCCCTTGTACCTTGAAATGGTTGAGGATTTGGAATTTTGGAAAAGAGATGAGCTCATGGCAATAAGCAAAAGGCTGCAGAGTTTAGCTGATGGGAAATGCACTGAGAGTGACAGTTGTCCAGCCAGGGAAGATCTTAAAAGAGGCAAAACCTGGTTGGACAGTTATTAACTAACATGTGTCTGGTCTCTTGAGGGCAAGAGTAACAGCAGCTTGTGTGTTTTGAAAGAGAAACTAAACAAATGCTGGGTACTGGCAGGGATGGGAAATGTTTCAAATCACAGCTGTGTTAACTCAAAGGAGGAGACTGATTTCTTGATGAGCCGGCTTTTGTCCTAAACTTTCCTCTGTTCCAGTTGAATAAAATGATGATCCTCGTAGTCCTAACGACCATAGCTTTCTGGAAATGTAAAATTACCAGATCTCATTAATGCTGGGCTATATCATTCATCAAAGCACTTCTTATGCCTCATGCTGGCTCCTTTTCTCTCACCCTCTTAATCTTTCTCTCATTATAACGATGTGTCTGCCCTTTGGACCTGTCTGCTTCCAAGGAGTTGACACCTGCGGAGATATTATTTGGTGAAGACTTGTTAACTCTTTAATAGTTGAAACGCTGAGGCTCTGGTAGGAGAAACACAATCTGGTGGAAGCTGCTTTGCAGAATGAGCACAGCTGTAAATACGCTGGTAACAAAGACGACCAGGTAGATGATTGCACCCTAAGGAGAGGAAATTATTTGTGTACCTGTATGGTGCTTTCTTAGAGTCATAGAATCACAGAATGGTTTTGGTTGGAAAGGACCTTTAAGACCATCGAGTCCAACCGCTAACCCAGCACTGCCAAGCCCACCACTAACCCATGTCCCTCAGCACCACATCTACACGGCTTTTAAATCCCTCCAGGGATGGGGACTCCACCACTGCCCTGGGCAGCCTGTTCCAGTGTTTGACAACCCTTTCCATTAAGAGATTGTCCCTGATCTCCAATCTAAACCTGCCCTGGCACAACTTGAGGCTGTTTCCTCTCATCCTATCACTTGTTACTTGGGAGAAGAGACCAACCCCCACCTTGCTACACCCTCCTTTCAGGTAGTTGTAGAGAGCGAGAAGGTCTCCCCTCAGCCTCCTTTTCTCCAGACTAAACCCCCCCAGGTCCCTCAGCCGCTCCTCATCACACTTGTGCTCCAGACCCTTCACCAGCTTCGTTGCCCTTCTCTGGACTCGCTCCAGCACCTCAAGGTCTTTCTTGTAGTGAGGGGCCCAAAACTGCACCCAGGATTCAAGGTGTGGCCTCACCAGTGCCGAGTCCAGGGGGACAATCCCTGCACTGGCCCTGCTGGCCACACTATTGCTAGTACAAGCCAGGATGCTGGTGGCCTTCTTGGCCACCTGGGCACACTGCTGGCTCATATTCAGCCGCCCATTGACCAACACCCCGAAATAGTTTATTCTTCCGATAAGCTATTAGTCTCATTGTCAACAGGTCTGTACAAATGCAATTAATGGCATCAGCTTTTCTGTTGCAGAGATTTTTATAGAATCATAGAATGTCCTGAGTTGGAAGGGACCCACAAGGATCGAGTCCAACTTCTGTCCCAGCATAGGACAGCCCCAAAATTCACACCATGTGTCTGAGGGCATTGTCCAAATGCTTCTTGGATGCTGTCAGTCTTGGTGCCATGACTGTTTCCCTGGGAAGCCTGTTCCAGTGCTCCACCACCCTCTGGCTGAAGAACCTTTTCCTAATATCCAACCTAAACCTCCCCTGGCATATCTTCCTGGCATTCCCTTGAGTTCTGTCACTGGTTGCCAGAGTGAAGAGGTCAGCGCCCTCCTCCTGTGAGGAAGTTGTAGACCGCAATGAGGTCTCCCCTCAGTCTTCTCTTCTCCAGGCTGAACAGACCTAGTGACTTCAGCCGCTCTTCATACAGCTTCCCCTCTAAACCCTTCACCATCGTAGTGGCTCTCTTCTGGACACTCTTTAGTATCTTCATATGCTTTTTATACTGTGGCGCCCAAAACCACACACATTACTCAAGGTGAGGCCGCACCAGTGCAGAGTAGAGCAGGACAATCACCTCCCTCTACCAGCTAGCAGTACTATGCTAGATGCACCCAAGGACACACTTGGCCCTCTTGGCTGCCAGGGCGTGCTGCTGACTCATGTTCAACTTGCCATCGACCAGAACCCCCAGATCCCTTTCCGCAGGGCAGCTCTCCAGCCTCTCGTTCCCCAGTCTGTATGTACATCCAGGGTTGCCATGTCCCAGGTGCAAAATCTGGCACTTTCCCTTGTTAAACTTCATGCGGTTGGTGACCACCCACCTTTCTAATTTATCTAGGTCTCTCTGCAGGGCCTCTCTGCCCTCAGGAGTGTCAACAGCTCCTCCCAATTTAGTGCCATCGGCGAATTTGGATAGTAGTCCTTCAAGTCTTGTGTCCAAATCATTAATGAAGATATTGAAGAGCACTGGCCCCAAGATGGATCCCTGAGGAACCCCACTACTGACCGGTCTCCAGCCCTATGTAACCCCATTTACTATAACTCTTTGAGCCCTACCCATCAGCCAGTTGTTCACCCGTTGCGTTATGTGTTTATCCAGCTGTATGCTGGACATTTTGCCCAGGAGGATACTGTTGAGAGACAGCATCGAAACCTTTACTGAAATCCAAAAGGATTACATCGACTGGCTTCCCTTGGTCAACTAGGTGGGTAACCTTGTCATAGAAAGAAATCAAATTTGTCAAACAGTACTTTCCCCTCATTAACCCGTGCTGGCTGGGACCAATGACTGCATTGTCTTTGAGATGTGTTTCAATAACTCCAAGAATAATTTTCTCCATAGTTTTGCCAGGCACCGAGGTGAGACTAACAGGCCTGTAGGTACCGGGGTCATCCCTGTTGCCTTTCTTGAAGACTGGGCCAACGTTTGCCAACTTCCAGTCAACTGGGACCTCCCCAGATTCCCAAGAGGGTTGAAAAATCATTGAGAGAGGTCTCGCTATGATGTCAGCCAGTTCTTTAAGTACCCTTAGATGAATCCCATCAGACCCCATTGACTTGTAGGGATCCAGCTGGAGCAGCAAATCCCACAAAAGCTCAGGGTTGATTAGGAGTGTGTCATTCTCACAGTCATGGATCTCAGGCACAGGGCTTTGGGGGTCCCAGGGCCCATCATTGGCGTTCAAAACCGAGGCAAAGAAAGCATTAAACGTCTCCACTTTATCTATGTCCCTGTGTGTGAGGTGACTATGCTCGTCGAGTAACGGGCCAATATTATTTCTAGCCTGCATTTTGCTACCAATATATTTTAAAAAGCCCTTTTTATTGTCCTTCAATAAAAGGACAATATTCTGTTGCTTTGGAGACTTGCTCCTAACCTAATGCGTTTTTCACATGTACCTTGTGTACCTGGATAACTCAAGAACAAAGATTTCAAAATAAGCCCAAATACCATGAAATTAGACCTCGCTGGGGACAAACGCCTTTGACATGTACGTGGAAACTCATTCTCCAGATGATACTAATGGTTCTGTAGCACCTTTTATCTAAAGAACTAAAGCACTTTGCAAACACTCATGTTACAGAAGTGCTTGCACTGATCAGGTATTTGAGCCAAATAAATACTGTTTATAAAGGAATTTTCAAAAGAGCTTTCAGAAATACCTGTCACTGTTTCAGCATCTTTATTCAGTGACTGAAGCTCTTATCTCTCTCAGTAGGGGATACCAATTTACTGAGGTACTTTTCAGTTAAAATCCGGGTTCCATAAGGCAGATTAGCAGTGAGAAAATGCAAGTCTCTTTGGAAAAAAAAAAATGGAAGAGTTTGAAAGTTGGTTTAAAGTCGATTTTGTAATGAATAAGCCAACTTAGAAGATGTATCGGGTGCCACAAAAAAAGTTATTGGAAATTGCTAGATCTGTGTTGCTCTGAGACCCCCACCTATCACGGTAAGCAGTTGAGAGTTACCATCTTCATCCTTTCTACTCTGCATCCGTCTATCCTTGTCTTAAATTGTATTTCCTTTGTAAACTCCAGGGGGATCGTGTGTGTTTTTGTCATTACGCAGTGACGACCACACTGATGTTCTGATCAACATCTAAACTCCTCGATATCGATCCTACTGTTTTTAATTACTTAATTTAAAAGCATTATTTCTCATTTAGTATTTTCCGTGCTTCTGACAATATTTTCATAGCTGATATTCCTAGCTGACCTATCATAATTGTTGTCAAAGAATATTAGCTTGGAGAGATGTAGCAAAGTTCTGCAGGAATGAGGTTGAATAGAGACTGTTTAGTATTTCCATTGATCATCTCTAATTACAAGAAGGTGGGATGGGAGAGGCTACTTGAGTTATCCAGTCCTCTTCCAGTCATTACAGTCAGTAAACCACAGAAGTTTTTCTTTGCCTCGTACAGAGAAGCAGTCTAGAACTTCACTGCTTTGACATTGATAGGCATCACTTTGATATTCTACCTGGATTTTATTGTGATCAAATTACATTTCATGTTTTAATACTGACTTTAAATAATTTCTTCTCTTCCCTTCTGTTTACTTCCCTGATCTTTTTATTTAATTAACCAAGCTATCAGGTTTTTTTCCTTGTTCATAGAATCACAGAATGGTTTGGGTTGGAAGGGACCTTAAAGACCATCTAGTTCCAACCCCCCTGCCACAGGCAGGGACACCTTCCACTAGACCAGGTTGCTCCAAGCCCCATCCAACCTGGCCTTGAACACTGCCAGGGAGGGGGCAGCCGCAGCTTCTCTGGCCAACCTGGGCCAGTGTCTCACCACCCTCACAGGAAAGAATTTCTTCCTAATATCTAATCTAAATCTCCCCTCCTTCAGTTTAAAACCGTTCCCCCTCATCCTGTCACTCCATGCCCTGTAAAAAGCCCCTCTCCCGCTTTCCTGTAGCCCTTCAGGTACTGGAAGGTGCTAGAAGGTCTCCCTGGAGCCTTCTCTTCTCCAGGCTGAACAGCCCCAACTCTCTCAGCCTGTCTTCATAAGTTGTTAGATGTGCTGATCATTCTCCTGGCATCTAAACAGCCTTTCTGTCTCCATTCTGGTTTCTCCTCAGTTTGAATTGATATTTCAGATGGTGTCTCACCAGTTCCTTAAATATTCACAGTATTCCTCTCCTGACCCTACTGGAAATAGCACACCAGCTGTATCTTGGATCATGTTTGCTTTTATGGCTGTTTCCTCTGGGTGGCCCCAGGTCCTTCTGTGATTGAGGGATATACATGAATTTGTCTTCTAAAATTTCAAGCTCTGCAGCGTCTACCTCCTGGCAAAAATTATTAGCACCTGAATGCATTGGAATATGCAGTATCAAATTATATTCTGTTCCTCCAGTGGTCAAGGTGTAGAGTATCTGATTCTCCTGTGTGTTGTGAATAACTTCCATCTCTGGTTTCATCAGCATCTGCATTTTGCACATTAACTTTTGTGCAGTTGTGATTAAAGAATAAATAAGAGTATCTCCTAAACTCGTCCTTAAAGATTTTTATTAGTAACCCTTTTGCAGTCCAGAAGTTCTTTCAGCATCTGTAATTATTTTTTCTCCTTTAGTTTATTAAGCACATGGTCGTGTCACCAGTTTCCACCTTCTCCACCTTGGTGGTTTCCGTAATAGGAAATTCCATGTATGGAGGTTGTAGCGAGGAGGGTGTTAGTCTCTTCTCCCAGGTAACAAGCGATAAGACGAGAGGAAATGGCCTCAAGTTGCGCCAGGGGAGGTTTAGATTGGATATTAGGAAAAATTCCTTCACGGAAAGGGTTGTCAAGCACTGGAACAGGCTGCCCAGGGCAGTGGTGGAGTCTCCAACTCTGGAGGGATTTAAAAGACGAGTAGACGTGGTGCTGAGGGCCATGGGTTAGTGGTGGCCTTGGCAGTGCTGGGTTAATGTTGGACTTGATGATCTTAAAGGTCCTTTCCAACCAAGACGATTCTGTGATTCTGTGATCACTGTATACTTTTATTATATCTATTAGGTCCATTGAATGTATTTTTTAAGACACTTGGTTCAAAGGTATGCTTTAAGAAACTTGGTCACTGAATTCTTTCAGGTTTGGATCCTTTGTTCCCCAAAACTTGATTTCAGAGACTTGACAGTAACATCAGCTTCTTACAGTACCTCTTCTGGCCCTTCACAGCAGTGCTGGTAGTTCCTTCAGAGCAGGATGCATTGTTAGACCAAATAATTAATGAGGACATAGATCCTTGGCAAGTTCTTTATCGGGAGTTGGTATTGAATGTAGTTGATCATGGTGTGTGTTTTGTGTCGTGTTAATTTATTAACTGAAGTTACCAGATGGCCAGTCCAGTAACCTTGTCAGCATGGGGCTTCAGAAAGAGCTGGATGTCTTTCGTGTCCTACTCATGGTTTGTAGAGCAGAGTAATCCCCACACTGCACCCATTTAGCATGTTCTTTTCTATTGTTACGACGTCATATTTGGTCACTGCTGGGCAGAAACAGGCAGCAATGCCTGTTGCCACTGTTGCTGCACGGGGATTTTGAGACAAATAAAAGCAGCTGGTTTACAGTTCCCTTCCAGATTTTAGGGTTATTCTAATTTGACACCTATGTCGTAGGATTTACATTTTTAATCCTTTGTCTACAGTGTGTTCATACGGCTAGTCAGCACAGAGAGGCTGCCTGCTGACAAACAAAATAGGTAAAAGATAGCTATAGCCATGTTAGCCATGATATCCCGACCATCCTGGATACCACGTGGACCTCTTGTTGTCTTGATTCAGTATGACTGTTGTTAGGAGTGTGATCAGCCTTTCCCTCATAGTTGTGTAGGTTGGAGGGGACTTACAGAGGTCTTTGGTCCTGCACCCTGCTCAACATAGGGTGAACATTCAAGTTAGATCAGGTTGCTCTGACTTTGTCCAGTTGAATTTTTAAGATCTCCAAGGATGGAGATTCCCGTGCTTCACCACTCTGAGATCTCTCCCTCATGCCCTGAAATTCGATCAGAATTTGCCTTGCTGCAACTTGTGACTTTGCCTCTCATCCTTTCACCAGAGAAAAGTCATGTATAAGGGGAGCACCAATTTGAAGTTCTTCTCTTTCTAGCTAAATTTTATGCAACCTGTAAGAGGAGGAGCATAAAGTTTCTGAAGATCCTTGATAAATTCTTCAATAAAAGCTAGGAATGGATTGAAGTAATCCCCAGGGAAAGGTTTTCTGGGCGGGTAGAGAGTTTGTGCTAGCATAACCTACTATGTTCTCTGATAAGAGGTTTAGCCTGGCTTCTTGAGGAATCAAAAACATGAGCTGATGTAGCACTACAACAAAGTTGTAAGGGGAGAGACAGGTTCTCTGTCTCTGGCTGGCTGAATCATCTCTAGGTGCTACATAGACGTCTAGTTAAAAACAAGCTCTGGAGTAAAACTGAATGGACTCTTATTGATAAGAGGTCAAGCTAAATGATATAATGGCCCCTTCCGGCCCTAAGTTCAGCACTAAACTTCCAAGTATTCAGCTGCATTTGCTGCTCCTGAGTGACCTGCCAACACAGAATCACAGAGTGGTTGGGGTTGGAAGGGACCTGTGGAGATCATCTAGCCCAACCCCCTGAGAAAGCAGAGTCACCTAGAGCACGTTGCACAAGGTCACGTCCAGGCTGGTTTTGAATATCTCCAGAGAAGGAGACTCCCCACCCTCCCTGGGCAGCCTGTGCCAGTGCTCTGACACCCTCAAAAGAAATGTTTTTCCTCATATTCAGATGGAACTTCCCATGTTTCAGTTTGTGCCCATTGCCCCTTGTCCTGTCACTGGGCACCACTGAGAAGAGTCTCGCTCCATCCTCTTGACACCTGCCCCTAAGGTATTTTGTAAGTGTTGGTAAGATCCCCCCTCAGTCTTCTCTTCTCCAGGCTGAACAGACCCAGCTCCCTCAGCCTCTCCTCATAAGAGATGCTCCAGTCCTCTGACCATCTCCGTACCCCTCCACTGGACTCTCTCTAATCGTTCCTTGTCTTTCTTGAAGTGGGGGGCCCAGAACTGCACACAGTTACTCCAGGTGTGGCCTCACTAGGGCAGCGTAGAGGGGGAGGAGAACCTTCCTCAAGCTGCTGGCCACACTCTTCCTAATGCACTCCAGGACACCCCTGGCCTTCTTGGCCGCAAAGGCACACTGTTGGCTCATGGTGAGCTTGTCCACCAGAACTCCCAGGTCCTTCTCTGTAGAGCTGCTTTCCACCTTTGTAAACTGACCAAGTCCTATTGCCACCATCCTTACAATGGCCTTTAGCTTTGCCTTTGGATTCTGCACGGTTTGCGTATCCTCTCTCGCTCTGCAGGACAGGAGATGGAGCATGAGACACGAGTGTGTATGAAAACGTGTCTCACAACCTGATGAGCAACAGGGGACTGTCACAAGATTTTTGGATGCCGGTTGCTTCCTAGCCACTGCTCACCTTCTCAGGTGGAGCGGTCCCATCTCCCATAAGGGGCAATCTGCTTTCATAGTCATCAACTTGATTTCTCTTGGCAGCCAAATTGGATGTGGTTGACAGATTATGTCTGAGAAGGGCTTCACTAATTGCTCGTTCTGTTCGGTGACTATGTCAATGACAGATGGTCACACTGAATGTTTCAAATGTTTGGGACCCCTGGATGATCTCTAAGCTTATGAACAACAAACTTTGCCAACATTTCTGTTGTCTATTAGCAGAAGAATTTAAAATATTCCCTTGAATTACTATTTTTTCCCCTACGTCTAAGCACTTTTACTGGCTTTTTACTTTTCCTGAAACATTCTCTTTTTTTACATTTTTTTCTTATTAAAGAAAGTCTCAAGATGTTAGTACAGACTGGCATAAGCAAGTGCCAACTGCTCTTGCAGACTTGTTAACAAATTTATTTTTGCCTGAGAATGGCACATATGGCCCAGAGCGGAAATATTAGGGTCTGTAGTCTTTGTGAGGGCTGGCAGATACTGTCTTTGAAGAAATAGCATTTGGGTCAGTCATAAATTTCATTTTTATTTTTATTGCTGGAAGGACTTCTCATTTTTTTCTTCTGAAGTGATGGTCTTCAATCATTTAACAGCCCTGTGACAGCTCTGGAGTTGCAAAAAAGAAATGGTGGGAAAGTAGCCAATTTATTTATGGCATCCCTTTATTGCAGTTTAGTAGCTGCAAACAAGGTAAGTCAGCTTATGTGACCCATCTGAATTTCATGGACCACAAATGCCTGCAAACCTTGGTTTAGGATGGGTTGGCTGACCTGCACAATGTGGATTTGATACTTTTTCTACTGCACACTGCTTCATTTTTTACAAGACTTGTAAAACCAACTTCTAAGGAAGATAATACTCACTCTTGCACACTTCCTTCTAATTTTTTCCTGCTTTGAAGCATTTGACATCATTGTCTTCTTCAGGTAACTTTTTTATCCCACAAACTCTGAAAGCAAAATAGTATATTTTGCTATATATCATGTTGAGAAGCTACCATAAGCCGGCAATGTGCGCTTACAACCCAGAAGGCCAACTGTGTCCTGGGCTGCAACACAAGCAGTGTGGCCAGCAGGGCGAGGGAGGGGATTCTGCCCCACTGCTCCCCTCTTGTGAGACCCCCCCTGCAGTGCTGCGTCCAGCTCTGGGGCCCCCAACAGAAGAAGGACACGGAGCTGTTGGAGCGAGTCCAGAGGAGGCCACGAAGATGCTCAGAGGGCTGGAGCACCTCTGCTCTGGAGACAGGCTGAGAGAGTTGGGGCTGTTCAGCCTGGAGAAAAGAAGGCTCCAGGGAGACCTTCTAGCAGCCTTCTAGTACCTGAAGGGGCTGGAGAGGGACTTTTTACAAGGCCAAGTAGTGACGGGACGAGGGGGAATGGTTTTAAACTGAAAGAGGGGAGATTTAGATTAGATCTTAGGAAGAAATTCTTTGCTGTGAGGGTGGTGAGACCCTGGCCCAGGTTGCCCAGAGAAGCTGTGGCTGCCCCCTCCCTGGCAGTGTTGAAGGGCCAGGCTGGATGGGGCTTGGAGCAACCTGGTCTAGTGAAGGTGTCCCTGCTTGTGGCAGGGGGGTTGGAACTAGATGATCTTTAAGGTCCCTTTCCAACCCAAACCATTCTATGATTCTATATTCTTGAATCCTAATGGCTCTCTACAGATTCCTTCATCCCCCTCTTGTTCTGATGAGACAAATAATGTGATTTTATGGCACGTTTCTCTCCGTGTACAATTTGTTTCTTGTACCATTCCTACATGTCAGTAATAGGATGCGGTTTATGTTTGTAAAAAATCTTCTGATAGTCTTTCAAAATACATCCACGTTCTGGCATCGCATCTGCTGGAGAAAGGGGTAGTGTCAGCCAACGAGTATGGACCAGGATGGGCAAATCTTTTTGCTGCTACCAGATTTTTTTCTTGCTCTGCCAAGCGTTGAGGTGAGGGCTGTAACAATCTTCAGTGAGTTGATCACATTGGATCAGATTTGTGCATTCAGCTAGTGTACGCGGCAAACTGCCTTAAAATGAGGTTCTTGCTGTTGCAAGGTGTTCTGGTGGATGTCTAGGTAATTGTCCTATCCACATATGCTAAAAGGAGAACGAAATTGTTACATCCCTGGCCTTATTTAAAGGAGTGAAGGTTGTTCTGAAGATCTAGAGGGAGGATATTGATGCAGCTAGGATACATTTAAATCAAATCAGTAAATTAATTAACATCTTGTTATGGTTGCGTAGTGTGCTAGAATTAATTAGGGGAAAAAAGGAATTGATGTGTGCATGTGCGTGTGTATATATTTATAATGTATGTATTTGGAGGAATAAATCAATATGGCTGGACTATGTGATCACCTGAGATACATGAGGGAAATAGACCAGAGGATGGATAAGTTGGCCACCATCTGCACCATCTTTCAGTGGGAGATGCAGATGGATTCAAAGCTCAAGATGCCTCTGACCAGAGCCACATTGGCAGATCTCACTGCTTGCCTCTGATTTGGTGTCTGTGTGTATGTTTTGAGATTTGCTGTTTCAAAAAGACCTACAGCTCCGTTTCTCTGTTTCTCACCTAATTTCATTGATGGATTCCTTGGTGCTACTACTCTTCGTCCTTGGCTTGGAATTTTCAGTCCCTGCATTTATTTTCTTAATTTAGTGGGAAAATATTGGGGCAGATGGAATTAATCTTTGGAGCTTCTCTCAACTGTTTGTTTTATTTTTATTTGAAGTTAATTTTTGGAAGTTAAGGGTTTAGATTTTAAGCTCTCTCCTAAAAGAGTGCTTCAGTCCAGAGTCACAGAATCAATCAGGTTGGAAGAGCCCTCTGGGATCATCGAGTCCAACCATTGCCCTGACACCACCAAGTCAACTAGAGCATGGCACTAAGTGCCATGTCCAGGCTTTTCTTAAACACCTCCAGAGATGGTGACTCCACCACCTCCCTGGGCAGCCCCTTCCAATGGCTAATGACCCTTGCTGAGAAGAAATGCTTCCTAATGTCCAACCTGAACCTCCCCTGGTGAAGCTTGAGGCTATATGTTCTTGTCCCATTGCTAGTTGCCTGGGAGAAGAGGCCGACTCCCACTCCACTACAACCTGCCTTCAGGTAGTTGTAGACTGCACTAAGGTCACCTCTGAGCCTCCTCTTCTCCATGCTAAACACCCCCAGCTCCCTCAGCCGTTCCTCGTAGGTCAGACCCTCCAAACTACTTATATTCTTTTATATATATATATGGATACATAAATCAGGAACAATTACATCACCTGAAGGAAATCTTGCTGATGCCAACCTGGTATTAAATACCCTAAAATATGTCCCCAGCTGGGAGATGGAGAATCTTTTTGTGTTTTCCTGGTGTTTCATGTCTTTTTTTGATCAGAACAGCGAGAAGTATGGGGGCTTTCCTGTTAGGGTTTGGAGTGTACCATTGAGACAGTCCTCGGTAGACCGGCACATTGGCACGACACAGCACAGCTGTGCTGACGCCCTTGCTCAGCTCATGGTCAGATCTGGAGAATAGCGTGGAGCAGATATGACCATCCTCCTGCTTTCCTGCAGATCCAGCTTGCTCAATAGCTTTTTGGGTGTCTCTATACCCAGCTGCCTGCAGTCATATGGACATGCCGTAACCTGCTTTGACACAAGCTCCTTTGCTAAAAGGCTCAGGAACCCGAAAGACCGTTTTCATCACTTCCTCCAAGACTTCTGTATGTGCTGGGATTATTAAAGATGATATTCACCTTCAGGGAAAGAAGTGATGTATAAAAATACTCATTTTTGAATAAACCTTGTGCAGGTGTTGAAACCAATGCTAGTTTGATACGTGCTGGGAGGGATCTGTTAGTGTGGTACTGATTAGGAAAGCCAAACCAGACACGATGAAGCTCATCAGGAAACATCTGAGGGTGCCAGCTTCAGCAACGATCGCAGATGTTGGCAAGACAGCACAAATACGCAGCAGCTGTTGGCCTCTTTCCATGGTATCCATGTTAAGCATCTTTGTGTTGGAAGAGACTTGAAAGCTCTCTGAACACCGCTGGGAAACCCTCTGTGGTTTGACTGCCTCAAGTGCTTGTGATGCTCTTTTCTTCCCCAGCGTAGCTGCTCCACATTATTTGATCTACTGTTTTGGATAGTCAGTCATGGGATTGATGGCTCTGCAATAGAGTCAGACTTCCAGCAAAGACTGCTCTGTTTCAGCGTGCTACTCTTCATATGCTGAGAGAGTTGGAGAGATTAATTACTTTTGAAAGTTACTTTTTTTCCCTTTCTATTGAAATGAACCAAATAAACCCAAGGAGAAGGAAAGAATGTACCCATCTGGTTTACCTAGCAGGACATCAACATTGTTGAAGACTTCCATGCTCAACCCATGTCAGGAAAGTCCAATAACACCAGACCGAAGTTAAAAGTCAAATGCTTCAGATGTGTAGCAACCACCATGACTGTCACTTGCATCTTGGTGGCTAAATGGTTTTATGTAGAAAATACTCCATATAGGAAGGTCACGTTCAGGTGAGCCAAGGGCAGTGTGAGGCTTTTAAGCATCTGCTTTTCTGAGTGCAACTTGGAGCTGTCTGCTGGGATGGAGTAGATGCTCTTTTCACAGCAGTACTGGCTTTTACTGCAGGATTTGTTGTTACCAAACGTATTTGATTTTAAACCCAGAAGTATTTTGCAACTGTTGCTTGAGCTTTTTGCAGTGGTAGTGTATGTTTGGGAATGGTTTCCTTCTATCAGCAGCTGCGCGCTCCTATCTGAGGTGACAAATTGTCCTTCCCTTGCTGTGTTGTTTGGAGTCTCCAATTCTGTAAGAGATTGCGTCATGCAAAATTAGTAGAAGTTGTGCCAAATATTGTTCTCAAATGATGTTAGTATTTAATTGGCAGTCTGTTACCTGATGTCCTTCGCTGGCCTTCAGGGCTCTGCTTTCTCATTACGTTTGTTTTAGGAAATATTTTAGCGACTCTCGTTCCTTATAGCGATGGGCACCGTGAGTGGTGATGATGAGATAACCTACAGAAGCTGGATGACCTTAGGAACCAGAGTAAAAGAAAGGATGAAATTCAGTAGCACTAAACGCAGGGTCGTGCACCTGGGGATTGATAACAGAAATTTCAGCTCTAACCTAGGAGCTAATCAATTGGAAATGATGGAGGATAAGGATTGGTACCAGTTCATTACAGAATGGGAGCTGCAAAGCGATGCTGCTCGGGAAAAGGCAAATGCGACCCAGGCAGGGTATTTCTAGCAGAGACTGGAAAGTATGAATGTGACTGTAACAAATCTTTGATTAGAAGTCATCTGAAATATTGGATGCAGTTTCTGGCTGCTTATATTGGGGAAAAAGAAAGACTATTTCATGCTAGAGTAAGGTAGTCTGAAAAGTGATATAATTGCACCTTGAATCCTGTGTCCGGTTCTGGGCCCCGCACTTCAAGAAAGATGTTGAGGTGTTGGAGCGAGTCCAGAGGAGGGCGACTAAGCTGGTGAAGGGTCTGGAGGGTCTGACCTCCGAGGAACGGCTGAGGGAGCTGGGGTTGTTTAGCCTGGAGAAGAGGAGGCTCAGAGGTGACCTTAGTGCAGTCTACAACTACCTGAAGGGAGGTTGTAGTGGAGTGGGAGTCGGCCTCTTCTCCCAGGCAACTAGCGATAGGACAAGAGGACACAGCCTCAAGCTTGGCCAGGGGAGGTTCAGGTTGGACATTAGGAAGCATTTCTTCTCAGCAAGGGTCATTAGCCATTGGAAGGGGCTGCCTAGGGAGGTGGTGGAGTCACCATCTCTGGAGGTGTTTAAGACAAGACTGGACATGGCACTTAGTGCCATGGTCTAGTTGCCATGGTGGTGTCAGGGCAATGGTTGGACTCGATGATCCCAGAGGTCTCTTCCAACATGATTGATTGATTCTGATTCTGAAAAGGTATCAGGCACCTTGAAGGGGTGGTAAAGAGCTATTGGCTGAAAAATGGTGTTGCCACAGATAGGAATAAACTGACCAAACAAGAAATTTAATCTGGAAATTGGAAACAGGTTTCTAACAAGTAGAGAAGTGACGTCTGAGAAGTGAGGTCTGAACAGTGAAGGCAAGCAACTTGGTTTGAGCTTGAGATAGGTGCGAAGGGGGAGATGCAGGAGGTTGTATTCAGAGGAGCTGAAGGGTGAACTGAATGTCCCTGGAAATCTGTTCCAGTGTTGTGTGCTCATGTGACGTGCTCCAGGTTTTTAGTTCAGTTTGTATTTAAATGGGGGAATTTCAAAGTCGTTATAGGGAAGTTGCTGGAATCATCCAGAGTTTTCTATTGTTGGTTATAGCTGCAAATGAAAGAAATGTTGTATTTATTTTAGAAAAGAGCTGCTGCTGTTGTCTCTTGTAGAAACCAATACATTTCTGTTGTTACTGAAGCGTTCTTGAAGTCTGAGAAATGATGAAATCTTTAATAACTTTGTGCTTGCCTGTGTTCTCCTGGGCTTGTGGCAAAGATCAGGTGTTCGCGGTGCTGTTGAAATTAGCTTGGAAACAGAAGATGTATCATACAAAAAAAAGAAAAACAAATAAAAATCCTCTGAAAGTGCCAAAGTCAAGAGTGGCGGATGACTTTGCAATGGTCCATAATTACTGAGCCTGTAACTGAGAAAGTGCTATCTGCGTTCAAGAGCTCTAGTCAGTCTAGAAGAACAAAAAAAGCCAAAAGAACCAGAATTACATAAATAATGAACGAGCTAAAAATGCCTTGGTTTTGTAATATAGATGAAGGCAAGGTGTCATGACAGGAACACATTTACATATTAGAATTATTTAATTATCATACTTTGTCCTCTAAAGAAGCAAAACGATCATGAATATTCATGTCTTCAATTAAAATATTAATGGCAGACTGAGAATTTGGTTTCTAGGTCTCCAAACACCCATAAACAGTTTTATTTAAATGCAATGAAGAGTGGAGGGCGAAAAGGAATTGCCTTTTTGTTCTCAGGTTGCAGT
This sequence comes from Nyctibius grandis, assembly GCF_013368605.1. Lineage (NCBI taxonomy): Eukaryota > Metazoa > Chordata > Aves > Nyctibiiformes > Nyctibiidae > Nyctibius > Nyctibius grandis. The sequence continues at coordinate 2,731,700 of NC_090662.1, read as the reverse complement.
GAGGCTGATGTTCTCCTTGAAGACAGAAGGACATTATTCGCACTGCAGTTGCACCGTGCTAGTTTTTGAAAGGAGTCTTGTGGGTACCTCTGCTTTGCCCTTGCGTCTGGCTGTAGCTGCTTGTTGCTCCGACAGCATCCTGTAGCCTTGCTGAGGACTTGGGGGGATTAATTTACCCTTAAATATAGACCTGAAACCATCACCAACACATTGCGGTGGTGTTTTGTTTGCATTTTCAGTCTGTAGGTGCAAGGTGCTGCCTCTGCACGTGGGTCAGGGCAATCCCAAGCACACATACAGGCTGGGCGGAGAATGGAATGAGAGCAGCCCTGAGGAGTAGGACTTGGGGGTGATGGGTGAAGAGAAGCTCACCATGAGCCGGCAACGTGCGCTGGCAGCCCAGAAAGCCAACGGTGTCCTGGGCTGCATCCCCAGCAGCGTGGCCAGCAGGGCGAGGGAGGGGATTCTGCCCCTCTGCTGCGCTCTCGTGAGACCCCCCCTGCAGTGCTGCGTCCAGCTCTGGGGCCCCAACAGAAGAAGGACATGGAGCTGTTGGAGTGAGTCCAAAGGAGGCCACGAAGATGATCAGAGGGCTGGAGTACCTCTGCTCTGGAGACAGGCTGAGAGAGTTGGGGCTGTTCAGCCTGGAGAAGAGAAGGCTCCAGGGAGACCTTCTAGCAGCCTTCCAGTACCTGAAGGGGCTACAGGAAAGCAGGAGAGGGACTTTTTACAAGGGCATGGAGTGACAGGATGAGGGGAAACAGTTTTAAACTGAAAGAGGGGAGATTTAGATTAGATCTTAGGAAGAAATTCTTTCCTGTGAAGGTGGTGAGACCCTGGCCCATGTTGCCCAGAGAAGCTGTGGCTGCCCCCTCCCTGGCAGTGTTCAAGGCCAGGTTGGATGGGGCTTGGAGCAACCTGGTCTGGTGGAAGGTGTCCCTGCCTGTGGCAGGGGGGTTGGGACTAGGTGATCTTTAAGGTCCCTTCCAACCCAAACCATTCTGTGATTCTATGATATCTGTGCAATGTAGCTTTTTCTTGCAGCTCTCAGCTAGTTTTGATGATTCGTAGTATCTTCAGCTGTACCCATTTCACTTCTTCTCCAGTGTCATTACAGTGAGCATGCTTTGGTGTCATCAAAGAAATTAAATTAAACTGTCCAGCTGGCTTTAAATTAAGGAAGTTGGTGGTTTCATTGGTAACTAAATGTATCCAAGCAGGCAGCTAGTAAATATTTCTATCTTGTAAATAGTTTTAGAGATTGAAAATCTTAAAATAGTAACACATAATGAAAGGTTGCTCCAAAAGTATTCATCTAACCCTTGCAACTGATTTTTCTAATAAAGAGCAATTCCTTCAGAATAACCAGACAGAAGAGATCCATTTTTTTTATTTACCAGCAGGGAGGAGGGCGTAAGTTTCATTTATATGAACAAAAATAAACTGTTGAGGGTAAACAACTACATGGATACAAGCCTTTTGGCTGTTATTTTGTGTGTAACTAAGCATACTGTAGAAATAACTGAAAATGTGCTCTTTGCTGTTTAAGTTAGAGGCTGTGGCTCTCTTTTGGGTAAATGCAGACATCTCGGGTTGGTTTGAGAGGCAGGAGAGAGGCTCTCCTGGCCCCAAAGGCAACAGATTTGTATCTTCTGCAGCATCTCTACAGGGTCAATTGGAAGTTATTTCAGAGGCTCATTGGTGACCTTAATGTTTTAATGGAATTTGTGATAGAGAAGATGGAACATACCGCAGTGTGTGCTCGGTCTTTGAAATGTGTTGGTCAGAGCAGCTTCTCTCCATGTGTTGAATCCTCCTCTTGCTCCCTCGTGCAAAAGCCTTCATGCTGTGAGGACTGATGCACTAGCAGTAAATACTTAATCAATCCTATCTTCTTTCTTAAATAAGGGGAAGCAAATCCTTAGACCTGCTTGATTTAGAATTTTATTTTATGTTTTTACTTTTTCGGTTCAGTGCTTTTATTTGCAAAAGAACAATCTTAGTTCTATATTGCCTTATGCATTATCTGTTATATAGACATGTACCTCTGATAAAGCTACTGAAATACCAGACACAAAGTAAGCAAGCAAGAAAGATCCCTTGGCTAGCAGAATGAGATCAGTTTTCTCACCCGGTCATAGAAGAGGGATATTGAACTCCAAAAGCTTTATGGTCATTGTTCTGTAGAGATCTAATTTAATATACAAGTTCTAGACTTCTGTCTAAAAAGGAGTGTTCTTAATTTTCTTAAAACCCCTTCGACATTGGAAGGGGCTGCCCAGGGAGATGGTGGAGTCACCATCTCTGGATATGTTTAAGAAAATATCTGGACATGGCACTTAGTGCCATGGTCTAGTTGACATGGTGGTGTCAGGGCAATGGTTGGACTCGATGATCCCAGAGGTCTCTTCCAACCTGATTGATTCTGTGTGATTCTCAAGAGTGTACGTGGAAAATAGAGACATGACTTTATGGATGCAAGCGGATGATGGTGTCCGCTCTACCCAAGCTCTGAGTGGCTGGAGGCAATGCCAGCTCCGGGCTGGAGGTCACATTACTGCCTAGCACACTTCTGTGCCTGAGCTAATAATCCTCTTCCTCCTGCAATATCTGTATGAACTCATCCTTGTAGATATGCACATAAAGAAATACGTTTCAGTTGAGTCAATACCAACTTCTACAGTATCTCACCTTTTGGAAGGATTTCATTGCATGAGGTGACTGAAGACTATAGCGTTTTATGGAACTGACCCAGCTAGTGAGCAAATACTTGCTATTCTTGAGAGAGTTTTGACGTTTTGTAGTTTTCTGGCTTATGATGTAGATCTGGATGGCATGAAACACTGCGATAGCTGAAGATTTTGTGCCTGGGAGCACTCAGGATGTCTTCTCTGTTTTATTCCTTTGGTGTGTGCTAGGGAGAGCCCAGATCCATCTTTGTGAACATACCTTTTGTGTTACATCTTAGCCGTGCCACTGCAGAACAAGCCACAACTGCAGAGGGGTCTGGACAGGTTGGATCGATGGGCTGAGGCCAACTGTGTGAGGTTCAACAAGGCCAAGTGTCAGGTCCTGAACTTGGGGCACAACAACCCCACGCACCACTACAGGCTGGGGGAAAAGGAAGGTCACCAGCATCCTGGCTTGTATCAGCACTAGTGTGGCCAGCAGGTGTAGGGCACGGATCATCCCCCTGGACTCAGCACTGGTGAGGCCGCACCTCGAATCCTGGGTGCGGTTTTGGGCCCCTCACAACAAGAAAGACCTTGAGGTGCTGGAGCGAGTCCAGAGAAGGGCAACGAAGTTGGTAAAGGGTCTGGAGCACAAGTGTGATGAGGAGCAGCTGAAGGAACTGGAGGTGCTTAGCCTGGAGAAAAGGAGGCTGAGGGGAGACCTTCTCGCTCTCTACAACTGCCTGAAAGGAGGGTGTAGCGAGGTGGGGGCCGGTCTCTTCTCCCAGGTAACAAGTGATAGGACGAGAGGAAATGGCCTCAAGTTGCACGAGGGGAGGTTTAGACTGAATATCAGGAAACATTTCTTCACTGAAGGGGTTGTCAAGCTGCCCAGGGCAGTGGTGGAGTCCCCATCCCTGGAGGGATTTAAAAGCCGTGTAGATGTGGTGCTGAGGGACGTGGGTTAGTGGTGGGCTTGACAGTGCTGGGTTAATGGTTGGACTTGATGATCTTAAAGGTCCTTTCCAACCAAGACGATTCTATGATCCTATGACTACTTCAGCCACCTTGTATCCCAGCTGTGCTGAAGGCATCTGACAGTGCTTGAAACAAAGGTGGTCTCCCGCTGTTGGTGTCTGGAATGAAGTGTTTCCAGGGATGGGAAGCAACTACTGTGTACTTGTTTTACATCGCCACCTCAATGTCACAGCTGTAACTCAGTGTCCAGTTGTCCTAGATGTGAATAAGCACAGGGCTTTGGGTTTTATTAAAAAAAAAAGGCTAGCAGAAGCACGAGCTGGCTCTGCCAAGGACATGAGGAACACCATCATAAATGGGTGCACTTTAAAGGCTGTGGAGGAATCGGGAGAGCATTGCATTTGCTAAGCAAATTGTTGGGAAGATTTTGAAGAGTGATTTAAAAAACAGGAAAGATGCCATAAGTGGTAAAGCATTGAGGAGAACATTGAGATGTTTTGAACTATTTCCACATTGAGCCATTTTGCAGGTTTGGGTGGCAAGATTCAGACTTTTTTGCTCGGAAGGAGTTAAATGCAGTTCTTGACAGCTAGGACATGAATGCTGCATAGACCTTCTTGCATTTGTTTTGAACTTTAAAGAAAACAACAGTCTGATTAGTTGGAGCAAGTTTTCCCTGAGGGAAGACTATCGAGCGTAATTTCATTACAAAATACAGCGCTTGGAGATGAACTGGAGTTGGGATTTATTTTCTTTTTTCCACCCTAAGGGATTTGACATTTCTGTTTCTTGACATTTCTCTCATTGTTAGACCAGTTTCTTTGTGCTCTCTTTCCCCCCGCCCTCCCCTGGTGAAACTGTAGCCGTCTCCTTGAAGCTTGGAGTATCTTTTCTTGTAAGTAAAACTGGTAATAGTTTGAATTAGCTCACCAAGCAGATGGTTGGAAAAGGAGGCTACGCTGTAGTAAGTGTGTAGCACTGAGACATGTGATCTAATGCCAAAAAAAGAATGAAGCACTAGTCCCTCGAACCACGGGTACGTTTAAAACTGTCATTAGGAAAGGATGTTACGTGGTAAAAAAAGAAATGTAAGAATAGTAACGGGTTACTCAGAGGTCTGGCTTCAGGTTTGTTAAGTACGTCAAAAGTAGCACCTGAGACAATTTTATTCCCGGAGCCCATTATTTGAAGAATAATGGATGTTTGTGTGATGTTTTTCTGATTTCAGCTGCTTCTCTTCACCGTTCTTTTCTGCAGTCTTTGAGTTAAGTGGTAGCGTAGCAAGCCAGCTCATCTAATGCGTTGGAAGGCTTTGTCATTTATTCGCAGGGGAACAGAGTAGATATTTTTCCGCCTTCATCTGCGATGATCCCATGAAAGGCATGTCACGTTGCATTCGGGTAATGGGTAACAGTCTTCTGGCAGAGTTTACAGCATTACAGCTCTTCATGGCTTTCTGCCAGCACAGCGATTGTAGGGACTCTTATCCTCTACAACCAAAGTCCTCGCTCATAGCTCTGTGGGCAAAGCTATAGTTTTAATTAGTTATTGCATGGCTTATTTACAGAGTATATCTTTAATGGTATAAAGCTATTTTACTTTCGACAGAGGTCATCATCTGAGACCAGGTAGTTTCCATCTTTATTTTGTTTCCTCCTAATATTTCATCTGGTCAAGTATGATGGGATTTCTCTTGCTAATGTGTTGGGGAAAAATCTTCACTCCAGCAGCTGGCTGGTGGTGAGAGGCACACAGTCATATTCCATGCCTAAACCCTTTGGTTTTGACTGCTCTGAATAAAAAGCCTGGAAAACTGAGCCAAGCATCAGCCCTACAAAAAAAAAAATCCCATTATTAAGAAGGATATGGATTCCTCCTTAAGAAAGAGCAAACAGTATTTTGCTGATACTCTTAATGCTTTACACAGAATTACAGTGGTTGGGTTGGAAGGGACCTCTGGAGATCATCTAGTCCAACCCCTGCCCAAGCAGGGTCACCCAGAGCACGTTGCACAGGGTCACGTCCAGGCAGGTTTTGAATATCTCCAGAGAAGGAGACTCCCCACCTTCCCTGGGCAGCCTGTGCCAGGGCTCTGGCACCCTCAAAGGAAAGAAATTTTTCCTTATTTTCAGAAGGAATTTCCCATGTTTCAGTCTGTGCCCCTTGTCCTGTCGCTGAGCACCACTGAGAAGAGTCTGACCCTATCCCCTTGACATCCTCCCCTAAGGTATTTGTAAGCATTGATAAGATCCCCTCTCAGTCTTCTCTAAGCTGAACAGCCCCAGCTCCCTCAGCCTCTCCTCGTAAGAGAGATGCTCCAGCCCTCTGACCATCTCCGTACCGCTCCGCTGGACTCTTTCCAGTAGTTCCTTGTCTTTCTTGAACTGGGGGGCCCAGAACTGCACACAGTTACTCCAGTTCATAACAATTCATATCTAATTGTATAGGTTGAAGCATGGTCGTAATGATTGCCAAGCACATGCTTGTTGGGCTCCTTCGCTTACTTTTGGCTGCTGGGCTGCAGCCAACACTGAGGATCGGTGCCTACCCGCTGCTTGGCACCAGCTGATAACTTCTTTCTTGATGCCCCACAAACACAGTGTCTTGCCGTAGGAGTACAATATAGATCTTAAAATTTGGTGGGAGGTAGGAAACCTTTTAGATCTCCAGCTTCTCCTGTGTCGTGGGACCCTTTTTATAACTGAACGTCGCTCCGAATAACACAACCCTTTTCCTGTGGTGTAGTTTGGCTGCTTTCCTCAGTTCTAAGTAGCCCTCGTAGGGGAAAAATGGAGGGGGGGAAGTGCTCCCTGGATACTCCCTCCATCAGATAAAGCTGCTTCTGCTTCTGATTTTTCTTGATGAACAGTAGTTTTCAAAGTAAGTTTTGTGGCTGTTTGAAGCTGAAAGGTTAGGACCACAGCAGAGGGGGACCTCTGAACTCAGTACTCCTTTCAGAAGCGGAATCGCTTACATCTGGTTTTAAAGAGAGAATGATGGATTTGCAGCCTGCAATTATAGGTGGTACAACACAGCTTGGAGAGAGCGTTGTCCAGACTTTCAGTGGTACTGCAAGAAGAAGGTTCCACGCTTCGGGATTGTGCTCTGAGACATAAGAATAACTTTGGTTTGTACCCGTTCCTCTGCCTTCTTTCAAAGTGTGCACTTACTGCTGAGTTTTATTTTTGCTTTTCCATTTCTGGTTGCTCTGTACTAGTGTGTACACTTCTGATTCTTGTGGGTGAACAAAAGAGCATGTATTTCTTTTAACTATGAAATTATAACACAAAGTATTCCAAGTTGTAGGTAAGACTCTACCGAGGTAGATAGTTACTGTTGCTAGAACCTGCTGAATCAGCATAAACTGCACATGTTTTTTCTCTTATGAAGCTGAAATATTAAAATCATGGCTCATTTAACCTATGACTGTTGAATGCTTTTAAAATAAGAAAATTACGAGTGCTTGAGTTGTTTTCTCAACATGCACCTTTTGAGCTTTTCTTATCCTTGATACCTGCAAAGCAGTAGCAACAAGTAAAAAGAAAAAATAATTTAAATAACACTCTTAAGAAATTTTATAGAATCACAGAATGGTTTTGGTTGGAAAGGACCTTTAAGATCATCAAGTCCAACCGTTAACCCAGTACTACCAAAGCCACCACTAATCCATGTCCCTCAGCACCACATCTACACGGCTTTTAAATCCCTCCAGGGATGGGGACTCCACCACTGCCCTGGGCAGCCTGTTCCAGTGCTTGACAACCCTTTCTGTGAAGAAATTGTCCCTGATCTCCAATCTAAACCTCCCCTGGCGCAACTTGAGGCCGTTTCTTCTCTTCCTATCATTTGTTACTTGGGAGAAGGGACCAACCCCCACCTTGCTACACCCTCCTTTCAGGTAGTTGTAGAAAGTGATAAGGTCTCCCCTCAGCCTCCTTTTCTCTTCTTTCTGTAAGAGAGGGCTCATAGGAGTTCTTGGTCATTGCTTAGGAGAAATCTTAAGTTTCCTCACTGTAGAAATGTACAGAACATATATGGAAAGGACTGGTCATTCTTCTTAGTAGAGTTTGCTATGTTAGATACAGTGTGATCCTGACATATTGGCTCCTATGAAATTGTGTTTTATTGAAGTCACCAGGCTATTGTTGTGCGAGCAATGGCTTTGATTAAGCACTGTATTAGGGTCATATCCTAAAATAACGGCATTTTTAAATCCCTGGCTGCATTTGAAAGAATTGTGATTAAAGTTCTGGCTGTTTTCCTGCAAATGCTAATGTCTGCTGAGGGTTGAGTTACCCTCCTTTTTATTGGCGCTTGAGTTCTGTTACAGCCCTGTGCGATTTCGTGCTGGTGTCAGTGACAGTCTCCGGGGGGAAGCAGTTTTGCATTAAAATGCAAGAAGTAAAAGCTGTAGCAAAATTAAGACAGGGGTCTAGAATTTCCAGTGCTACTTAATAGCCATGCTGTTGGTTGCTTTCTGAAGTCTAATTCATCTTTGATTGAATTTCAGCCAAAACAAAGCAAGGAGGATAAGGAGGTGGGGAAACCCATCTAAAAGAGATTATGGATGAACAGGTTGAAAAATGCTGCCTGACAGGTCATCCTCTGAGCAATCCGATAATTTCTGCTGGCGCAGGGACTTGTTTTGTGCATTTTGTGCACTGGCATGGACAATCCATTTCGGTTCCCTTGGGGAAAACCTATGTTATTAGTAGGGATCATTGTGCATATTGCTGGAAAATGAATTAATTCACACTAGTGTATGCACAGATGAGGAGTAAGGACTTTTTTTTGTTGTTATAAATTTATAGAGGCATCACAGTGTTGAATAACCAAGTAGAATTTATTTTGCCTTATTTTACGTGCCAGATTTGTAACATTTTTAAGGCTTGTCAAAAGATTGGCAAATTTATCTTCGTTAGAACTGGTGCGTTCATTAATATGTGGAAAACAAGTCTATGACAGCTTTCTTGGACAGCATGAGGGTTACTGTAGTCCCAGCTGTGTACAGTTTCTGAATCCTCAGTTTCCTTCCTGTGTGCTCGTGTTAAAAAATCAAGTATTTCTGTAGATGTATACTGTTTCTAGCAGACTGTACAACATTTTATGCTGTTTATCTCATTATTTCTCATACCAGGCCCATAAGAGGGGCTGTAGCAAATCTGCCCCATCTCAGAAGTGGGTGAATGGAGATGCAGCCTCGTCCAATGTCGCCCTGAGCCTGCGGCCTTGCCAGATGTATCTTACAAGGCCAAGTGTCGGGTCCTGCACTTGGGGCACAACAACCCCACGCACCTCTACAGGCTGGGGGAAGAGGGGCTGGAAAGTGTCTGGTGGAAAAGGACCTGGGGGTGTTGGTCGATGGCAGCTGAATATGAGCCAGCAGTGTGCCCAGGTGGGCAAGAAGGCCACCAGCATCCTGGCTTGTATCAGCACTAGTGTGGCCAGCAGGACTAGGGCAGGGATCGTCCCCCGTACTCGGCACTGGTGAGGCCGCGCCTCGAATCCTGTGTTCAGTTTTGGGCCCCTCACTCCAAGAGAGACCTTGAGGTGCTGGAGCGAGTCCAGAGAAGGGCAACGAAGGTGGTGAAGGGTCTGGAGCACAAGTGTGATGAGGAGCGTCTGAGGGACCTGGGGGTGTTTAGCCTGAAGAAAAGGAGGCTGAGGGGAGACCTTCTTGCTCTCTACAACTGCCTGAAAGGAGGGTGTAGCGAGGTGGGGGTCAGTCTCTTCTCCCAGGTAACAAGCGATAGGACGAGAGGAAACAGCCTCAAGTTGTGCCAGGGGAGGTTTAGATTGGAGATCAGTGACAATTTCTTCACCGGAAGGGTTGTCAAGCACTGGAACAGGCTGCCCAGGGCAGTGGTGGAGTCCCCATCCCTGGAGGGATTTAAAAGCCGTGTAGATGTGGTGCTGAGGGACATGGGTTAGTGGTGGGCTTGGCAGTGCTGGGTTAACGGTTGGACTTGATGATCTTAAAGGTCCTTTGCAACCAAAACGATTCTATGATTGTATAATTCTATCTTGCTGTAACTACCGATTCCTTTGTCTAAAATGGCCGAGGGTTTTGAAGTATTAAAAAGGAAGATGAAATGTGGGAGGTCTTAGAGTTAAACAGTTTATAAGAATATAAAGCAATAATTGACTGTATGTCAAGAAATACCTTTGCCTTATTTCACTTGCTTTCTCTGTTTGCTCCCTGTTTTTTTTTTCTTCTGACATTAAAACTGAATAGAAAACATGTCAGGAATATAAAAAATTCAGGTAGGAGCCGTATGCCACTACAGGAGATAAGATAAAGAAAGCTTTGAGAAGAAAATAGTTGAAAAGTGAATGCAGTGTGTAAGTAATCACAGTTCAGTAGCCCGAGCGTGTTTTCTGGCTTCGGATAAGGATTTATGCCGCAGCCATGCTTTGGAAGAGCTTACATCTGTACACAGGAGTTCTAGGGAAACCAACAAACTAGTAAATATGCAAGCTGACAAATACATTAATCAAAGTGCCTGATGCTGAGTCGCGTGGCCTGGGAGGAAAAAGAAAAGGAGAAAGAAAAGTATGCATTTTAACCAAAAAATTCTGTAGCTGAAAGGAGACTTTACATATGTGGCTGACACACTGATGGGATGATAAAGTAGAGTCAAATTGAACCTCGATCTTTTGTACAGCCTGTGAAAGTGAAGGCACGCTGCAGTTTTTCAAGGCAGATGGAGTGTGAGCAACTAATAAATCAGGTTTTGAAACATTAAAGAGCAACTTATTTAAATGCATATGGCGTTGGATCTCAGACAAGACAGTATAGGAGAGTGTAAAAGGATTGGGCATGGGAACGTCAGCAGAACAATATGTCTGTGCACCAGCTATGTGACTGCATCCAAATCAGCTTCTTGTGCTGAAGTCCTGCTATGTAATAAATGAAGGGTAGTGACAGTTGGCCAAAAGCGAGCAGGAGAAGCTGTTTCAGGCAGGAATTTCGGGCAGTGAAGGGAATGGTGGTGCAGTCAGTTTGGTAAGTTGGTGCCATATTCCGTGTTCAATGGAAAGCTGAAGTCTAAGTGTGAATTTAAGAACAGTGAATAAAACCTTTGTTCCTTTTTGTCTACAGCATTTCTCAAAACAGCTTTACAGGGGGGAGGGTGGAGTCACTATTTTAGTTCCCTTTTGGGAAACTGAAACACAGAAACCTGATCAAGGTCAGAGAGGCCATATTAGACCCATGACTTGAACCCAGATCTGTGGTTGAGCACTAGTAAAAACGTTTATATGAAGTCTGGGTTGCATGATCTGCATCAGCTGCCTCTTGGTTTCTGGATTGATTTGTGTTGACCTGTGTGGCCAACAGGTCAAGGAAGGTTATCCTGCCCCTCTACACGGCCCTGATGAGACCACATCTGGAGTACTGTGCCCAGTTCTGGGCCCCCCAGTTCAAGAAAGATAAGGAATTACTGGAGAGAGTCCAGCAAAGGGCTACAAAGATGACCAGAGGGCTGGAGCATCTCTCTTATGAGGAGAGGCTGAGAGAGCTGGGGCTGTTCAGCTGGAGAAGAGCAGACTGAGGGGGGATCTTATCAACACTTACAAATACCTTAGGGGTGGGTGTCAAGAGGATGGGGCCAGACTCTTCTCCGTGGTGCCCAGTGACAGGACAAGGGGCAATGGGCACAAGCTGAAACATGGGAAGTTCCATCTGAATATGAGGAGGAACTTCTTTAGTGTGAGGGTGCCAGAGCCCTGGCACTGGCTGCCCAGGGAGGGTGGGGAGTCTCCTTCTCTGGAGATATTCAAACCTGCCTGGATGTCACCCTGTGCAACGTGCTCTGTGTGACCCTGCTTTGGCAGGGGTTGGACTAGATGATCTCCAGAGGTCCCTTCCAACCCTTAACCATTCTGTGATTCTGTGATTTCTAAGATTTTGATAGCAATGTGTACTCTCATGGCTGGGAAGTCTGTACCTGTACAGAATAAAATGCCATGCTGCTGTCGTCGTGGTGAGTAGGGCTTGTGCTTGTGTTCCCTTTGAGCAGAGAGGCAGCTTGTGGCAGTATTGGCTCTCCTGCTCTTGGAAATTATTTTTCCTTCAGCGTGGCCAAGTGTGTGCTCTACAAACTTGAACAGAAGCTACAGCTCTGTTCCCTTCATTCCCAGTTTTATATCTGGAAGCGATCTATGATGGTCCAGCCATCAAACTTGACTTGACTTCACCTGGGATTTTTAGATCGTTGTGGTCACTGACACGGTTCCAACCCCACAGCAAACAGGGTTTGTGTATATTTTGGAAGCTCTGGACTCCTGTGTCGGTATTGTCCTCCAGCACAACAGCCCCATTCCTTCATGAGGCAAACTGAGAACCAGCAAAGAGCCCTGCCTGAATTTCTGCAGAACATTTGCGTTTCTTCAGTGAAGTTTCTTAGGTTGGAAAGCTGCTCTGCAACCCATGTTAGGGAGCATCACCCCAACCACTCCTTCTGGGAGAAGTGCTGAGATTTTTTTCACTTAAGGAAATATTACAGAAATGAAATGTGATGTACTTTATAACCTTCAAGGTCAGCTTCCTTGTATTTCTTCCCCCACTTCACATCTTTTCCATCTTAATTCCCACCCTACCTCTCTGTTAAAGAAGAATAATATTTACAAATTAACTGAACAGATCGAAGTGTATAGTCCATGCAGATTTAGGATGTGCCTCTACTTGGCTATGGCAGTGTTGGTGTCTCCTGCGCAGGCTTTAGTGCCAGTGACAAGTGATGGACAGACTGGAAGCTGGGAACAGTCTACTGCCCTTTGAGACAGTTAATCATCTTGGAGCTCCCTTCCTCCCGCTGCAGAGCCCTCGCCCCAAGGACTGACAGGCACTATTTTGCAAGTAGTTAGCTACCTAATTCCCATTGATTTTGCGTCTCTTGTAGCGCCAATGTCATCATCTCTCTGATCTCTGTTGATTTTGGTAGAAGATAGGGGTACCTATGTGTTTTCAAACATCAGTCCTTTACTCCTGGTAGTCTGGTCTATAAGTTCACAACTGCCATGATTAAAAAAACCCACATGTGATTAAGAGAAGCAAAGAAGAAATGCAATCTTTCCTCTATCAGAAACCTTTGCTAAATTGCTTCTCCCCTCAAGCAAGGAAGGAATCAAGTATTGGCCAGAGCTTATTCTTGTCTATCTTGATAACGTGTGGATTTTTTTTTTTTGTCTGATGCATCTCACCTCTCTCTTGTTGAGAGAGAGGGAATAGGAGTCCCACATGCTGTGTCAGTAGGCAGGGAAGTCACTGCCAGGAGCAGCAGCCGTGTAGTGCTCTCTACTGCAGTTTGTGGGTGAAGAGGACAGAGGGAACATCCTCGCTACATAAGAGTAGACAGAATAGTCTGCCTAAAATAATCCACTAGTTGCCACTAGAAGATGAGATCTCTCTTGTCTGGTCCGTGGAATCCTAAAGTGCTTGGGTTTTGAAGGGCTTTCTAGAAGAATTTTGTATCATTCACATAGAAATAACCTTTGCTTTACTTGGAGTGCTGAGTTTCAGTTCCAGTTGTATTGGCAGACCCATAACAGCTCCTGTGCTCAGTTCGTAGGAGTCCAGCAAGAAGGGAAGAGAACATGGCTCAGACACAGAAAAGCATTAACCCAGAGTTGACCTACACCAGCAGGAGAGTGCAAATTTTCAAGGCTGTCTGCCAAAGAGTATGCTTAATAAAAGTGTAAGTCATGAAAGACGGTGTGTGTTCAAAAGGATGGGACTATGGAATTGAAAGTTGAATGATTATTTTCTGTAGAGCTGGCCTGGAAACACAGGCTGGTTGAAACATGGGGCTGGAGACTTCTGGGCTTTCTGTTGTATTTGTTCATTTGGATAAACCCACTCAGCTTCAGGGAAGACCTACCTAGGTTCTGTCGCAGTGCTTATAGGGCTGCCTGTCTAAGGTCAAGGGGCTTGAAGTGCTCACAAAAACTAATTTTATGTGCAGGATGATGGATTCTGTGTGTGCTTTGTTCTTCAGTGGAGTCCAATCTGGAGAGTAGACCAGATCCTTCCCCATCCCTTCCCTCTTCCCTGCTGAGGTCTGATGGTGTAGGAAAGCAAGTGCCAGGACAGCTGGTTGCTGAGCCCTTAACTCAAGCATGTGCTGCACCATGGGGGCTCTACTAAAGCAGGTGTCTTGGAGCAGTTTGAAAAATGGCCTGAATACAGTTAAGTTTGATGTTTCAAGACATGCAAAAGAATTCAAGAGAAGATCAGTTGTGTCTGTTTCCTATAAAAAAGAACTGAAATGTTCGTGCCAATATGTTGAATCACTGCTGCAACTCAGTATGACAAAAACAGGACTTGATGCGTGTGTTGTGTGAGGCTTTAAGTGGCTACAGTTGTAAGATGGTAGAGTCCTAACATAGAGATCTGAAAAATCAGGAGATTTCAATTATAAACCCCCATAGTTATTGTTTCCTGATAGCACAGATCAATCGCTCTTTTCTGTTGAGCTCTGTTTTATAATAACGTGCTTTGCTCTCTTTAGGCAGCTGTTGCTTTCTTCCCTTTCATTCCAAATGAAAATTTGTATTTCCATACCTTGAAGATGGTATACAGGTAATAACTACGTTGTTGATATCATAGAATCATAGAATGGTTTGGATTGGAAGGGACCTTAAAGATCACAGAATCACAGAATGTCAGGGATTGGAAGGGACCTCGAAAGATCATCTAGTCCAATCCCCCTGCCAGAGCAGGATTACCTGGATCATGTCACACAGGAAAGCGTCCAGGCGGGTTTTGAATGTCTCCAGAGAAGGAGACTCCACAACCTCTCTGGGCAGCCTGTGCCAGTGTTCGGTCACTCTCACCGTAAAGAAGTTTTTCCTCATATTTATGTGGAACCTCCTGTGTTCCAGCTTGTACCCATTGCCCCTTGTCCTGTCAATGGACGTCACTGAGAAGAGCCTGGCTCCATCCTCATGAATCCATGTTGGCTGGCCTCGATGCCCCTATTGTCCTGCATGGGCCATGTAATGGCACTCAGGATGATCCGATCTCAAACCACCTCACCCTCTGTGGGGCAGGGATGCAGGGATGCAGGCTGCAAACCACCTTGCCTTCCACAGAGCAGGGCTGCAGGGCTGCAGGCTGCAAACCACCTCCCCCTCGGTGGGGCAGGGACGAAGGGGTGCAGGGCTGCAGGGATGGAAGGATGCAGAGCTGCAGGCTGCAAAGCACCTTGCCCTCCGCGGAGCAGGGGCTGAGGCCCGGCCAGGGTCCCCATTTCGGGAGGCAATGGGGTTTGCTCGGGGCTTTGGGAAGGGGCCAGCTCCGCCCCGCCGCCGCTCGCAAGCACAGAGCAGGGCGCCCTCTGATGCGTCTCAGCGTGGCACCTGGGACCCGGGTGAGTGGTTTTGGGGCGGCAGGGGGGTACCCCCCCACCGCCGCCCCAAAACCACTCGCCGCCTTCCCAGCAGCCCCTTTACAACAGGATGGTGGGCAAAGAAGCAGAGCCCCCCCCTCCCTCCACTGCAGCAACCGCTTGGAGAGGCTGGATCCCACTGAGCCCCCTCTTGCTCACCCTCAGCCCCCCATTGTCAACCAAGGATGCTGTGACAAGCCCCCCACCAGTGTCCTTCTCCACGTGGGGTGCAGCACCCTGCCGTGGAGCGGGACCTTTCCCCCCAGGGGAAGGAGGAACCTTTGTGCTCCCTGGCTTTTCCTCACAGGCTCTTTTCCGGCCGCGGCACCCAGTGAGGTGCTTTGCAGCATGTCTGGGCTGGGGAGTTTGGCTGCTGAGGACTCTTCCGAGTGCTTTTTGTCTCGTGGGGCTCCTTCCCCCGAGCCTCACCACCTCCCGACCCTCCGCGCACACCCCATCTCACAGAATCACAGAATCAACCAGGTTGGAAGAGACCTCAGGGATCATCGAGTCCAACCATTGCCCTGACACCACCGTGTCAACTAGACCATGGCACTAAGTGCCATGTCCAGTCTTTTCTTAAACCCCTCCAGAGATGGTGACTCCACCACCTCCCTGGGCAGCCCCTTCCAATGTCTAATGACCCTTGCTGAGAAGAAATGCTTCCTAATGTCCAACCTGAACCTCCCCTGGCGAAGCTTGAGGCTGTGTCCTCTTGTCCTATCACTAGTTACCTGGGAGAAGAGGCCAACTCCCACTCCACTACAACCTCCTTTCAGGTAGTTGTAGACTGCACTAAGGTCACCTCTGAGCCTCCTCTTCTCCAGGCTAAACAACCCCAGCTCCCTCAGCCGTTCCTCGTAGGTCAGACCTTCCAGACCCTTCACCAGCTTGGTCGCCCTCCTCTGGACTCGCTCCAACACCTCAAATTTGCAAATTTGCAGAGCACCCCAAGACACCTTCTGAATACTGATGGTACTTGGCATTTCTATCATGTGCTTCAGTATATTTTCCGTACAGAGTAAATTAGCCAAGTACAGAT
Source organism: Nyctibius grandis (assembly GCF_013368605.1). Taxonomy (NCBI): domain Eukaryota; kingdom Metazoa; phylum Chordata; class Aves; order Nyctibiiformes; family Nyctibiidae; genus Nyctibius; species Nyctibius grandis. Next base: position 2,715,618 of record NC_090662.1, on the reverse strand, counting down.
ATATTTCAAATTGTGGTGGACAGCTTTGAACTTGAGTAACTTCATGGATGGAAGAAACTCTGAGTTTCTTTGGGAGGTCCCTTCTGGGACAACAAATCTTGCCGTCATCCTTTCTGAGACCTGCTCTGTATGTAGATGGCAGGGCATTAGCAGTAAACCTGGGATATCCACGAGGAATGTTTCCCCCAATTTTTAAAATACTGGGCAGAATGGAAAACTTGAAGCACTCTTAATGTTTGTTCAGACTTTAAATGCGTGCAGACATTCTGGCTTTCTTGGTAATCTAATGCTTTTTCATATTGAAGCATGACATTTTAGGCTTCATTTCAGAAACATTCAGCTGCGTTACTAATGGACCCGTCTCTGACTCCCACAAGCAGCGATATTCAGGTGGGCACACTTCATTGCTAGCACAGCGTGAGGACATCATTAACTGTATGACAAATTTCACTTCACCTCAAAGTTTTTCTTCTTTTTTTTTTTTTTTTTGTCTCATAATTTATTAGTAAGCAGATCAAATCAGTAAGCTGGTGCTCTTAAGAAGGAACTGCTACAATAGTACTTTCTGACAGCTGTGAAAGTTTGGGGTTTCTTTCCTAGTGCCTATGGAATGTGGCTATTATTGTTTCTTACCTTACACTAAAAAAAATCCCACAACAAAAAACCCAAACCATGCAACCCAAATGAAGCTTTTTGTAGTGTGGCATGGCTGAAGCCACGATGTCCAGGTGGTTACTGGAGTGCTGCATCCATCGTGATGTTTTCCATCAGTGAGCATGGATGGTTAGTCCCGTAGTCAGTGCTCATAGTGAGCTGTCATGGCAATAAAGTTGAGCACTTACCAGTTGAAAGTCTTCGGTGCTCACTGGGAACAGGGCTTTACAGCTCCTTTTCTCTTAATAAGGTGGAAAATTTTCTTCTCTTGGAGTCTGCTCATGTGATGTGGAATGTGTTTGGGACAGCCCAGCAGTCCCATTTGCATGCTTAGCTCTTGTTTGAGAGACTACACAAACTGCCTCCAATAATCATCTTGACAAGGAGGAAAAAAAACACAACGGGCATTTTTTTCCACTCTTCCTTCATCTCCTGTTTCTGTGGAGCTGCCTGGTATTGGTTTCTTTGTAGACTGGATGAACGATCATTCACCTCCCTACAAGAGATGCTCTTGGTAGGAATCAGTAAGGATGAAGGGATATTCAGGGTGTATTTTTATGGAGATGCCTGTTGGCTCTCTAGCACAGACCATTGTCTGCAGTGGAGTTATCATAGAATCGTTTGGGTTGGAAAGGACCATTGAGTCCAACCATTAACCCAGCACTACCAAGTCCACCACTCAACCATGTCCCTAAGCACCACATCTACTTGTCTTTTAAATACCTTTAGGGATGGTGACTCCACCACTGCCTGGGCAGCCTGTTCCAGTGCTTGACTACCCTTTCAGTGAAGAAATTTTTCCTGATATCCATGTTGCCTGATCAATATAAATGCATGTTTTAGACGTTGATGTAGTCAGGGAGAGTCTCCACTAGAGATTTCCCCTGAATTTCCACCTGAATATCCAGGCAAAGGCATCATAAGCTCTCTCTTGCTCCAGTTTTGCCTTTTCAATGGCTATCATAACAAAACTGCTGCGTTGTGAGTCGTGGTAAATGGCAGGATTTGCTTGTCTGTGCTGTGGCCATGCCCGAATGGAGCTGTGCTTGTGTTGGGCTGCAGCAACTTAGTTCTGGGTCCATGGAGGTACGATGGCAGCATCGAGAGAGGTAAAGGTCAGGGGTGCAGTGCAGGCTGCCGGCATTAGCAAGAACTGTTGCAACGCTGGGTTGTTGTCAGTATGTACGAGGCATCATCGGGAATAAGATTTACATCTCAGTGTGTTTTTCAATGTAAAATATTTAAATACAAACAAAATTACTTTTCCTCATAGCTTACACCTACATCTAGAACATTCATTATTATTAATTGAAAGCTAAGAGCGGAAAAGATGTAAAAGCATATTTTTCTCTCAGTGCCGGTGTCTGTTCTTCTCAAATCTCACATAATAGGGCCAAGCACATAAGACAGGTTGTTTTATTCCTTGCTGTGGAGTTCATCCCAGTCAATAATATTGATTAGTGCAGCATGACTTGCTGCAACAGGAATAACACCCCTTTCTTAATTTGAGCCTGTATTTCCTAGTTCATGCCTCAGTAGTTCATGCTTGGATGAATTCTTCAGTAAGTCAGTTAAGACACAGACCCCACTGGAAATTACAGGATCTGACATTAATAGGGGAAATGAATAATTTTCTTTTCCTAGAAGTTGCGCCTCTTTTTTTTGCACGATTAAACTGTCACATTGTGCAAGTTAACTTTTTAAAATGCAAAATGTAATTGCTGAACTTTTTTTTTAACAGCTACCTCTTTATAATCAGTAAAGTTTTATAAACTCTGTTCTCAGCTGCTTCTTTGTGCTTCGTGAGTCCTTACGTTACTGTAGGATTTATCAAGAAGCTCCATGTTGTAACGGTGCATTTGAGGGACCTCAGTCAGCTTGAGGAAAAACTGCGACTGCAAATATCTAGGGGATGGCTGCATGGATTTCCCACTCCACAGGGAATTTAATATTGTCCCTTTTACCGGGGCACTGAAACAGCATCTTGGAGACTACACCAGTGCTGTGAATTCTTGTAGAAAACACTCCTGACCTGGAGGGACCATTTAGGGTATGGAAGAACTGGCGTCAGTGACCTGTGTGGTCCTTGGATGTTGTTGTGAGGTTGCTAATAGGAGGGTCAATTAAATCAAGTCATCGAAGAGCTTTTTTTTGTAGATGGGTTGCAGGTAATGACCTAAAGCCCATAACCTTCACTTTGAAAAGAAGGTCGGAGTCACTTACTCATTGCTTGTGTTCCTCCTCTTGCACTTTCCAATTTGGAGAGATTCTTCTCATTTTGAGGCAGACAGATGTCAGGGTCAAAAAAATTCAATAATCTGCCGGTGGTGTTTTGATTTCAAGTACTTTGTCATTTCCCAGCCTATAAAGCTATCATAATAATGTGATTAGGTTCTGTATTTATTATTATTCAATCATTAAGGAGAGTTCACATGCAAAATGAAAAGGACTTGATAATATTTGGGATATACAAACTTCGCCTAACTTCCTATTTGTGGTTATTTGAGGGTTTTAGCCCAAAAGCACGCTTGGTAGGGTTGCTTGTCAGGTGATACCAGCAAGATGATGGTCTGTGCTTTGTGACAAGGGAGTATGACCAAAATACAGGGGATTATGTGCTAAATTGCTGCTAATTTCAGAATGAGTGTTTTTCTGATGCTGTCGTTTGCTTATGTGTGGGGCATCTGGCCTGTTCTCCTAAAAACATTTTCTTCTGGAAGGGTGACAAGTGGACTTGGTTGGTATCAGGAAATGCAAGGGTTTCAGGAAATTAGGATTTGTCCTCCTCTCTTTTTTTCTCTCTCAGTATCCTAATTTAAGGTGTTTTGGTGTTAGGAGCTGCCTATGGAAGTGACTTTAGTTCAGATGTAATGACACGTAGGTGGGTGTTTTCATGTCCTGCATTCTGGGCCTGAGGTGTGTAAGTAATGCTGTCTGAGCTCATGTTTTACTACCAAGGAGTGTGCCCAACTCAACAAGTTTATTTTTCCCATAGCTGAGAGCCTGTTTGTACGCAGCTGGAACTTGAGCAAATGAGACTTCTGCTGGGGAATTACAGGACTTGGTGTAGGACATGGACTCCTGAGAGACCCAGTAGTGTTAAATGTAATAAATAAGTTAAAATGTCATGTCACTGGCAATCAAAACCAAGCTACCTTCCAAGGGATTGAATGGTGGCATCATCAGTCAGAGGTGCAGGAACCTTCCATACAGCAATATGGAAGCAGCAAAAAAACGTGCTGCTCTTAAAACCCTTTCCAAGCATTGTGTGCTTCAAAGCACATCTTTGCCACGTGGACAAGACCTTGGGTGCCTATTAAACAAGGTGAAGGCTCTTGTGCTTTTGAGAAAGGATGATTTAAGTGTGTGTTTGGTTTTGGGCTGTTCCAATAGCTGCTGAAGTCACTGAAACTTGAGGCTGGAGGTCCCCATCTGTCAGTGGGGTGACACTCTGAAGAACCACGAGGCTCAAGTCTCTTAATGGTATCTGGGCATCTCTTGTCTGTATGATGTGTAACGTCTTAGCACCTCCAGCCCAGTACATTGGACTTCAGCCCAACTCACAAATTCGTCTGATGAGGCTGGGAAACTCTTCTGCGGTTGAAACTGGGTCCTGTGCCGTAGGAGACCTGCACTTACCAGTCTGTCTGCAATACTATCGCTAACTATGGAAAGAGGAGCCTAAAGTAATGTATAACTGCTATCTGTATGGTTCCTATTGCATTAGGAGTACTTTCTCTGAGCAGAAAGAAGAGAGAAAGAGCGTATCTTCATGTTAATTACTGATCTTTTGCCAGGAATGAAGCATTTACAGACAGACCTAAATATTTAATTATCACTTACTATCTAAAAATCAAGGGATGTTCAGATCTGTTAGACAACTTGTTTCACGTTATGTTCCAGGAGGACCAGATGATAACTTAATTGAAGGCGGCGGATCCAAGTTTGTCTGCAAACCAGGAGCCAGAAACATTACCATCATCTTTCACCCCCTCCTCAGGTAAGTAAAGCTTTTCTACATATTTCTACAGGAGCAAATAATTAGAAAAAGTAGAATTAACCTGCTTTCTTTACGGGCACGTTGCCACTTGTGGGATGACGTCCCACAGCAATGGGCTTGCTGTAATGTTGTTGATGTGCATGCGTGTAAAAACTAATCACTAGTTGAGGTTGTTGCCGATGCTCTTTAATCTGTTTCAAAAGGAACGAGCATACCAAGTGGGGTTGCTTGCCTGGGTGACCCGTTGTCGTTGAACAGTGTAATTTATTATTGACCCAAGTTGGGGAAAGTTTAGCTGCAGCCTGTCACAAATTATCATTGACTGTCCATTATGCTTATTAAAAAGTCAGAAGGATACTTTATGAACTGCAAGGTAAGTTCATTCTTTGATAAAACAAGTATGGTCTATGGACTGCAAATTAAATGCCTCATCTGAAGTGCTGTGCCAATTACTAAAATCTTAGAAATTCACAGCTCATCAAGGACTGCTGGAACTTTAAACCAGAGCAAGTCTATAATAAGCCTCTTCTCACCATGTCACTCACCTCTGGTACTATAATTTTGCTCTTTTTCCTTTACTATCTAACAGTTCACGTTCTTAGTTTGGCCGGAATTAAATAGTACAGTTCTTGGTTTACATCAATCTTCCACCTCTGCTTTTTCCTTGCAGGGTTTTCCTATATCATCAGACATGTCCTTTCCTATTCATTGCTAGCACCTTTACAGAGCATTTCCCTCCTTGGCTCTGTTTGTGTTACTCACTATCATGAGTCACTTAGGCAATGGGACTTGTTTCTCTGGCGCTAAAAACAAGCAATAATAAAATAGTAATAAAAAGTAATTGGAATCTGATATCCAGATGAAGGAACGTTCTGACTGCCGTCTCGGTAGCTGAGAACTGTGGTCATTTGTGACTTCTCAGGACTTAAAAACACAGAAGGAAGGTGCATAAATACCTCCAAATTTAAATTTCTGATGTCATGACACTAGATATTGGAATAATCTTGAGAACAGCGCCTGTTGTGAGGACATATCAAAATCTGTTACGTTTTTTCAGATCTTTCCTTGAAAAAAGGGTTGCGTACATTGTACGCTCTTCATTTGTTGCTAGATGCCCGTAATGAAGTGGATAATTTCACAAGCACATTTTGTTTCAACGTCTCTCTCTTTTAGGAAGAAATGTGCTAAAATAAGTTTTCTAGTGCATAATTTATAGTTTTCAGCCATTTTATTATGATGATTAAGATGCAATATGCTATTTAAGATATGACCACTGTGATATGGACTTCAATCTCTTCATCTTTAGTGAATTTACAGGCTTCTTTCAAGCACGGAAGGGGGTGGTGGTGCTCTTATTTTTATCGATAAGATACTTCACATTGATTTAGAAACTGGTGAAAATACTTCTTTCTTTCTATTTGCCTTCCTGCTTCATTTTTTCCCCTTTTTTTTTGCCATCCGAGTCAAACATGAGTGCTCTGCTTTAAATAGCACTTCTCACAAACACTTCACTTTCATTACCAGCTTGCAAGATAGGCAGTAGAAATAATTTGCTTCATAAAAAATAATTGCATCAAGATTAAGGTACCTGCGTACAATATATTTTTTTCATGCCAGCCATCTGCAACATCTTAACTTCCTTGCATTGAGTGATTCATTGATAATTGTGTGAAGAGAAGGAAAATACTCTGTGACCCAGCTTACCCTTTTCTCACTGCAGAGTGGGGTGAGTTTGGGTGTAGGCGAAGACTGTAGAAACTTTTAAAATGTGATTTACCTACTTAAATGATCGATAGAGTAAATGCATGAGTCCTTGCTAGCTTAGTTTTAACTCAAGTTCCTCAACTTTGGCATGCACGTGATGCATGGGATGCAGCATACCTGGGATGACCATAGAACTGGATTTCTTTTTGCTGATAATTTCCTACAGGGAATTCTGTTCCTGATGGGAGTCAATAGCAATGACCTGTCCTACCAGCAAACAGGCTTTACCCGTTGGCTTCTGTTAAAATTGGCTGTATGATGCTGGCTGTGGTTGTAAAATGCTGAATATGGTGGATTTGCTAAAATATTGACGTTTGCAATAATTTCTAGCACATCACCTTACGTGTACATTCCTTGTTGGTTCGATCTTTGTCGCCCTTTTCTAGATGCTATTGCATTAAGTGTCAAGCTCTCGAGGAGGTAATTGCTGCGGAGGTGTGAAGTTTTCACTTGCGTTATTTTCCATTTGTTGTTGAGGTTCTTGATGGCCTGCCTCAATCATCTTTCACAGAATCACAGAATCACAGAATGTCAGGGATTGGAAGGGACCTCGAAAGATCATCTAGTCCAATCCCCCTGCCGGGGCAGGATTGCCTAGACCATATCACACAGGAACGCGTCCAGGCGGGTTTTGAATGTCTCCAGAGAAGGAGACTCCACAACCTCTCTGGGCAGCCTGTTCCAGTGTTCGGTCACCCTCACCGTAAAGAAGTTTTTCCTCAAATTTAAGTGGAACCTCCTGTGTTCCAGCTTGCACCCATTGCCCCTTGTCCTGTCAAGGGATGTCACTGAGAAGAGCCTGGCTCCATCCTCTTGACACTTGCCCTTTACATATTTATAAACATTGATGAGGTCACCCCTCAGTCTCCTCTTCTCTAAGCTAAAGAGACCCAGCTCCCTCAGCCTCTCCTCATAAGGGAGATGTTCCACTCCCTTCATCATCTTCGTGGCTCTGCGCTGGACTCTCTCTAGCAGTTCCCTGTCCTTCTTGAACTGAGGGGCCCAGAACTGGACACAATACTCCAGATGCGGCCTCACCAGGGCAGAGTAGAGGGGGAGGAGAACCTCTCTCGACCTGCTGACCACACCCCTTCTAATACACCCCAGGATGCCATTGGCCTTCTTGGCCACAAGGGCACACTGCTGGCTCATGGTCATCCTGTTGTCCACTAGGACCCCCAGGTCCCTTTCCCCTCCGCTGCTCTCCAACAGGTTTGTCCCCAACTTGTACTGGTACATGGGGTTGTTCTTGCCCAGATGCAGGACTCTACACTTGCCCTTGTTATATTTCATTAAATTTCTCCCCGCCCAACTCTCCAGCCTGTCCAGATCTCTCTGAATGGCTGCGCAGCCTTCCGTTGTGTCAGCCACTCCTCCCAGTTTGGTGTCATCAGCGAACTTGCTGACAGCGCACTCTAATCCCTCATCCAAGTCATTAATGAATATATTGAATAGAACTGGTCCCAGAACCGACCCTTGCGGGACTCCGCTAGACACAGACCTCCAACTGGACTCTGTCCCACTGACCGCTACTCTCTGGCTTCTTTCCTTCAGCCAGTTCACAATCCACCTCACTACCTGATCATCCAGACCACACTTCCCCAGTTTAGCTGCGAGGATGCTGTGGGAGACCGTGTCAAACGCTTTACTGAAATCGAGATAGACCACATCCACAGCTTTACCATCATCTATCCACCGGGTAACATCCTCATAAAAGGCTATCAAGTTGGTTGAGCATGACTTCCCGTTGGTGAAGCCATGCTGAGTGCCCCTAATGATCCCCCTATCCTTGATGTGCCTAGAGACAGCACCAAGAACAAGTTGCTCCATCACCTTTCCGGGGATGGAGGTGAGGCTGACCGGTCTATAGTTACCCGGGTCCTCCTTCTTGCCCTTTTTGAAGACTGGAGTGACATTCGCTTTCCTCCAGTCCTCAGGCACCTCTCCCGTTGCCCACGACTTAGCAAAGAATGTTTCAGCGATGTCACTTGTACAGGCTTAAAATGAATTTGTTTTGAATTCAAAATAATCAATATTTTATTTAGAAGTTTTTTTTTTTCGTATTTTTATCAAGTTCACTTAAATATGTTGACAGAGAAGTTTGAGCACTGGATGAGTCAGCTGATCTTCTGAAGAAGCTGAGTGCTTCTAGAAGTATTAAGCTAACTGGATCACTGGGAAATCAGACACTGGCGTGATGATTTAAAGCCTGAGCATCACATTAAGTGATGGCTTTAAAATGTAATTCAGCACAGTAATCTTAGCTGGAGAGTTGTAACCAGAGCTTTTGTATTTATCAGTCTGAATTTCTGTCTTTTGTACTACTCATATGAAAAGTGTCACTGTCTGTCACGTCAGTGTTGCACACAGTGTTAAGTTTACTGGTTATAATAGCCTTTTTTTTTTTTTTTGGTCCTTTTTTATTTACAAACTGAGGCTGAGCTTGGATCCTTTTGAAGAACACAGAGCAGGCTTTCAGGGGGCTGTAAATTAACCCCCATAGCTCCAGTAACGAAAGTTTGTTTAGAGAAACAATTTACAACCATGGAGAATGTAATACATACAAATGATTTTCAAAGTCTTTCTTCACTCAGATTCATTTAGAGCAATGAGCCAGAGCTGGGAAGTGAGATGTTGTGCCATTTGGGACGTAGGTCCCTAATTTCCACTAGGACAATTGAAACGCACCAAGCCCCAGATTAATTACCAGGACTTAACGACACCACCACACACGTAATAAATGAACAGTGAATTTTTGGAAGACAAGGGGGTATTCTCGCAGAGGTGATTCCTGGGAATAGGTTTTTACTAACTACATAGGAAAACTAATTGGACTTACAAATTGAAGAGGAATATACATCTGATTTTCCTTAATTACATATTGCGGGAGGTGTCAAAGTATAAAACTTACCAAAAGAGTTCAGTTGCTTTCTTCATCCTTCGCTGCTAACCAGCATCTCCTTGGATCGTGAAAGCGCTGGTGTAACTGGTCTGTGGACTAACATCTCCCGTTGGAGGAAGGAAACATGCGGGACCGATACTGAAGCCCCTTACGTTATGGAATATTGAACAGCCTGAGTGATGTCTGTTGTAACATTTGTTTGGTGGGGATTTTTTTCTTGTTGTTGTTGTTTATTTGTTTCAGCTGGCATTTGAAAGGCACTTGGCTCTTCAGGGTAATAATCATTTTACATATGCTTTATGGAGTATGTTTATTACCAGACAATTGAAGAACAGATGTCTGCAGTCTTGAGGCTTAAGGGGGAGGGACAGGAGGGACCGGAGATGGAGGGGATGATGGCGTTCGGAATCGTGAAAGCACCGCTGATGCTAACTCAGTTGAACGTTGTTTGGATATTGGGTATTAAGGCCACGAGGGTATCCGTTTATTAATCTCAGCCACACTTCATTAAGATCAAGCAGCAATTAAAAGGGTTGGAAGAGAAAGCAAAGTGTTCATTGATTCGGAAGAAGCAGTTGCTTCTAGACAAGGTTGTATCCTTGTGAAGGAGTGGGCTGGAGAGGCTGAATTGCCTTGGCACCCCTTCCCTCTTCATTGAATGGGCAGAGTCTGTCCTAGGGGATCTCCCTCTTTGCCAGGTGGGAAGATCTGCAACGTGTCAGTGATATTCTCATCATTGCCTTTGATTTCAAAGTCTGGAGAGTAAGAAGGTGAAAAACAAAGTGTTATTTATTAGAGTACCAAAAAAAAAGGAAGCAGGAAAGGCAAAATTACTGATCTGACTCTGCTGGTGTTGTTTGAGGTGCAAAGACTAAAGTTTAAGGCTCGGGTGTGTGCATGGTCCAAGGCACTGCAAAGTTTGCTCGTTCTTGGTGTTTCAGATTGTTCAGAGTAGGGGGAAAAGAGCAGGGAACAACTTGACATTTTAATTTAACATTTAAATGATTATGTCCATTCATACTGGTCTCCATGATTTAAAGCAGCAGCTTTTTGCCTGATAGCATTTCTGGAATTTCCTGTTTCTTCCAGTTACGTTAATGCAAATAAAAGAGTGATTGCTCTTTTAAGAAATAAATGTTTTAGAGAATAATCAAGGAGGGTAGTAATTGACTTCTGCTGCCTGTTGATACCAGCGTATTCCTCACCAGCGGGTGACAATCAGCTCTGAACTGCTGAAGGTCAAATTTCAGCCTCCACTGGTAACCCGTCCTTGGGAGGGAGGTGTGTGACGTACAGAATATGTACATACACTCAGTTACATAGGTATTAGCAGTGATGTTTTAGCTTTTCATGCTTTGGGAATAATCATGTCGAGCTTCTATTTAATTCAGGATAAAAGTACTGTATGTAGAATTTAAATCCCCTGTTTATTTGGAAAATGTTGGGAGGGGTTGGTAAAGTTGTCAGTGGTTCCTATGGGGTATCGAAGCCCTTTGGTCTTTGTGAGCATCTTTGTGAGCAACTGTAATTGATACAAGCTGTGTATATAACTAAAAACCCATGTGTACCTCCCTGATAATCCCTTTTATTAGTATATTTGTACAGCTATAATAATAAACAACTAATATGATTTTAAAATATGCTGTAATAACTTGTAGTTGTGTACTACAAAATTAATATTTGATAATATGGGGAGTGTGTTATTTGGAAAGCAAAAGGAGTGTGAAAATTAGATTAGTTTGTTACTTACGTTCAGTGTGTTTAGACTATGTTAAATGATACCAAGTATGTTAAGAAAAATATGTGGTATTTTATCAGCCTAAGGGGTATATATTATTATTCAAGTAGATGGAAAATGTCAGAGACTCATAGGGCACAGATAGTGTGAAATAATGAGAGCTGATGTCTTTAGCTTTTTGAAATCAAACCTAAAATACTTGATTTTAGAGAAATGGATAAAACCGACTCAAGCTGGGAGAGGGAACTTATAATATTGACTGCTTAAAGTTTGTATTTCAGATTGAACGATGTTCAGAGGATAAGGGGTTAAGTAAAAAAAGAGTCTGAGATGCTGTTATGTACACAGGAAAACATTATTTGCAAACTTTTAAAGTCAGTGACCCCTTAAAAATATAATCATAGAATCATTTTGGTTGGAAAGGACCTTTAAGATCATCAAGTCCAACCATTAACCTAACACTACCAAGTCCACCACCATCACAACCATCCAGATTTCATGAATACTGCTTTTTTTTTTAAGTCTTACATTCAGACATATCCTTTATCTTCAAAGAGAGGGAAAAATATCACCTAGTTAATCTAAATCTCGCTTCTGCAAGGTAGAGAAGGTGGCCAATATCGTCCCTTTAGAGGGGGAGATGGTGCCTCTCTGCAGGCTTGGCGGTGTGGCGAGACAAATGGGGCTCAAATCAGGAGATCTCTACTCCTGCTTCTCGTTACGGTAACAGTAGTCACCGTGATGCTTAATATTCCCATCTTTATTTTGGAATTGTTATCACTCATCCTTGAGTGTGACGGATGCTTGATGCAATTTTTCATACGCTCGCTGTTTACTTCAATTGACCTGAATCAAAATCTTAAGGGAGCTATTTGACACCCACCCACTGAATTTTTTTTTCCTCCCCCTGGTTTAACGAGTGTTTAGAAGACATTTAGTTGACGAGTCCCTTGCTGTTGACATTTAGTACTTTATATCTGTCAACAGCAGGAATGAATGTTTCTTGCAGGCGAATCCTAACTCTTTCCTCTTTGACAAGCTCTCATAAAGTCCGCGGCGCTGAATTATAAAGACACATTTCCGAAGAGCTTGTTGTTGTGACACTGCTAAGAAAAGGTTTAGTTCTGACTGAGGCCATCGCAGAAACGGGGCACACGCACGGGAAAGGGATGGGGAACAGCTTCACATTTTGTGCCTTTTTTTTCCCCCCTGATGCTTTATGAGAACTGACAGTCTTACTGTGTGTGTCTGATTAAAGATGACAGTTTATAAAAACCTTAAGGTAAGGCTGTTCATTTTCGATGACAGAAAATAAAGCAATCCTCCCCCTACCTCCCACACAAACAAAAACTCTTACACGCCAAAAAAACTCTTAATATGTGATGCATTGATTTTATATTGTCTGTCAGAGAATGTGCTTCTGCAAATCCGTCAAATTTTGAGTTTTCAAACATGCTTCATCCATACAGAAAATCAACAGCCTGTCAGAAATTTCACATGTCTCCAGCTCCTCCTTCCCTTCAGATGAAACACAACCTTGAAGGAACATAGAAATTGTGACATTTGCAAGAACTTAGGCTGAATAGCTGAAAACAGTGTTAATTCAATTCCACGATAATGAATTACTTCTAACCCGCTTTGTTTTCATCAAGCCAACAAAGTAGTTTTAGCTCATTTCTTAGTGGAAGCGCTGCTTAGGTTTAGTTCTAGCATTTAACTCGTGTTCCCATGGAGCAGGATTAAGGTTCCCCATATTGCTGAACGCTGTTATTTTTATTATAATGTAAGAAGAGGTTTATGATGTCATATGAGTTTTCAGTGACTTATTTATTCCTTATGAATACTATATCACGAGACCTGAGTTGTGTCTTCGAATAGCTCAGTTGGAAGGGACCTACGACAATCATCTAGTCCAACTGCCTGACTGCTTTGGGGCTGACCAGAAGTTAAAGCACGTTATTAAGGGCATTGTCCAAATGCCTCTTAAACACTGACAGGCTTGGGGCATCGACCACCTCTCTAGAAAGCCTGTTCCAGTGTGTGACCACCCTCTTGGTAAATAAATGCTTCCTAATGTCCAGTCTAAACGTCCCCTGGTGCACTTTTAAACCATTCCCACAGGACATAAAATCATAGAACGGTTTGGGTTGGAAGGGACCTTAAAGATCATCTAGTTCCAACCCTCTGCCATGGGCAGGGACACCTTCCACCAGACCAGGTTGCTCCAAGCCCCATCCAACCTGGCCTTGAACACCGCCAGGGAGGGGGCAGCCACAGCTTCTCTGGGCAACCTGGAACAGTGTCTCACCACCTTCACAGGAAAGAATTTCCTCCTAATATCTAATCTAAATCTCCCCTCTTTCAGTTTAAAACCATTCCCCCTCATCCTATCACTCCATGCCCTTGTAAAAAGTCCCTCTCCTGCTTTTCTGTAGCCCCTTCAGGTACTGGAAGGTGCTAGAAGGTCTCCCCAGAGTCTTCTCTTCTCCAGGCTGAACAGCCCCAGCTCTCTCAGCCTGTCTCCAGAGCAGAGGTGCTCCAGCCCTATGAACATCTTCGTGGCCTCCTCTGGACTCGCTTCAACAGCTCCGTGTCCTTCTTCTGTTGAGGCCCCAGAGCTGGACGCAGCACTGCAGGGGGGGTCTCCCGAGAGCAGAGAGAGGGGCAGAATCCCCTCCCTCGCCCTGCTGGCCACGCTGCTGGGGATGCAGCCCAGGATACGGTTGGCCTTCTGGGCTTCAAGGGCACATTGCCGGCTCACGGCCAGTTGCCGGCTCATGAGAATGGATCCATTTATTTAATTTAACTATCTTAAGTACAGAGTAGCTTAGTCTAAGAATGCTTTAAGGAGCCTGAGTTACACACTGAGATCCATATTTAATGCTTTGGCTTATCAGACACTGTAAATCTTTTCAATCACAACGTGAGATTCTCCCATGCAGGAGCTGGTGCCTTTCTGGCAGCTCAGTTGGCATTGGGGAACGAACATCCACAGCAGCTAAAACTTGCTTTATAATAACACCAGCTTTCATTTCAAATACAGCAAGTCCTACTCTGATGCTGCAAAAAAAAATTCAAAGCAACAGAAAAAGAAGCCAAAAATAGCAAAGCATCCTTCGTTTTCGTTGTGGACGAAAAGGGAAGAAGACTTGACAAATTCTGAGTTTGTAATCTCTATGGTAGCTGTTCAGAAAATACATTTGTGAGGGCTTTCCCTGTAGGTGACAGGGGAAATCCAAGGATGAAAACCTAGTGTGGCTTCAGGCCAAGTTACTGCATTATGGCCTTGAAATACTTTCACAAAGCTTTATGGTTTTTCAGTTGAAATACAGGAGACCTGTTTCTCGATGAAAACAAGAAAGGTGGTTCCTGTATTTCGTATTTGCTGTTAAAAGTAAAGATATAAAACCCGGAATGACAGTGCTTGTTAAACCCCATTTCATAGAATCACAGGATGGTTTGGGTTGGAAGGGACCTTAAAGACCATCTAGTTCCAACCCCCTTGCCACAGGCAGGGACACCTTCCACCAGACCAGGTTGCTCAAAGCCTCATCCAACCTGGCCTCATTTCCTCCGTAAAGCAATCAGAAGAACAGGAGGGATATGAAAGGGAAGAGTTTTAAATTTTTATCATTATTTTTACATAAATATAGTGCTGTTTAGCTAAAGGGTCTTGCAGGAAAAGCCGTTCTTAGTGAATCTGGATTCCTTTAGTGTTGGACCACTCATGTCAGAGCTCTCTGCTTTGTGGTTTTGCTGGATTATTCTTGCTGGTTTTTTGCAAAGCTGTTTAAAACCTTACATACAATTTAAAATTTTGTTATTTGGCGAAACTCTAGCTGTTATCTCAGTTAGAGCCCGGAGGTGAATTTCAGTCTCCTCCAGAGATACTAAAAGGGGAAGAAAAGATATTTTCAGAGTATTTAATTTTCATTTCGAAGAGTGAAATCTGAAACGTTTATTTCAACTATTACCTTCTTTTCAGTTTCCTGAGCAGAGCTAAAACTAATGGTTTTAAAGTTACTTCACCAGTAAACTCTGTTTTTCCATTCTGCTGAATTCTGCCATGGATATTACAGTGCGGGACCTTCATTTATTCCTGTTTTATAGACCAGATGCTTTGGTCTGGCCACGTCAGATGTGGCTGCACAACCACTTGCAGGGTTTTCATGGTGCCCCAAAGGCGCATGGAAAAGGAAAGTCCTTGTAGCACCACAGGAGATGCCTTGCCAAGAGGTCGTCGGCCTCTTCTCCCAGGCAACTAGCGATAGGACAAGAGGACACAGCCTCAAGCTTGGCCAGGGGAGGTTCAGGTTGGACATTAGGAAGCATTTCTTCTCAGCAAGGGTCATTAGCCATTGGAAGGGGCTGCCCAGGGAGGTGGTGGAGTCACCATGTCTGGAGGTGTTTAAGAAAAGCCTGGACATGGCACTTAGTGCCATGATCTAGTTGCCATGGTGGTGTCAGGGCAATGGTTGGACTCGATGATCCCAGAGGTCTCTTCCAACCTGATTGATTCTGTGATTCTGTCAGCTCACGGAAGAGCATGTTTTTCAGACACCAGGTCATACGCAGAATAACTTTTTGGTGGAATATTCCTGAGGAGTTTAATTGTAATTTCTGCTAATTTTTAGAGATCTGCAGAATAGCCGTAAATAAATGTTGCAGGAAAGAAGTTGACCTTTATTTTAGTTATTTTGGGTCCCAGGCATCTTGAATACCGGATAGATTAGCAGTAATTGCACATTGTGTAATACCCCTGCTAAGCATTTCTGTAGCTCCTTCCGTCTGATAACTTCCAAGCTTTTCAGAAAGGTCAATTCATTAACACCTCAGCGTGAAATTACTCTGTATGTGGAAATCACAGAATCACAGAACGTTAGGGATTGGAAGGGACCTCGAAAGATCATCTAGTAAATCCTAGTTATGCAACTGCCAGGGACGAAGCCGTTGTGGATGAAGCATCTAGTTGAACAGTCATAAATTCTGTGCAGATTTGTAATAGGTGGAACAGAACTGAAAGTTGTAAATTCCCACTGTTATTAATCAAGGTCCAAATTTTCCATATTATTGTAACTTTGTCTCTCTGGGGTCTTTTTTTTTTAAAAAAAATGAATTTTCTCTGGGGCTGCAACAGGTTGGTAACAGCTTGGTTGAGCTTTCGGTGTCCTTCTGTAGCCTGGTAATGATGGCTCTGCTGCCTGCTCGTACTTGGGTGATATAGTCAACTCTGAGGACTACATCTAGCAGAAGGTGGCATGAATGCCTTGTGCAAACTTCAAGCACCTTTCTTCTCACCGTTGTATTCCTTAAAGGCGAAGTCTTCTGCTGGCTTTGAAAATGGGAATATTCTTTCTGGAGACCATGTCTGAAATCTGGATGAAATACTGGGAGCCTCTTAGCGCAGGGTTGGTGACACCACTCTCACATGGTAGCAGCAAGGCCAAGTGGAAGTGGTCTCAGACAAAGTGTCATAGACAGCGCACGTTGCTGGCTCATGGTGAGCTTCTCGTCACCCATCACCCCCAAGTCCTTCTCCTCAGGGCTGCTCTCAACCCATTCTCTGCCCAGCCTGTATTTGTGCTTGGGATTGCCCTGACCCATCTGCCTGATGCTGTTCAGTCACTTCAGCCTCTGCTTCCTGGTCTGTAGATTGGAGATAACTCTTACTCCACAAGTCAGTTGAGTAATTTGTCATCTGTAGATGAACAGCACTATCAGACAACTGATTGGTGGCTGTTTTGTGGGGTGGGGTTTTATGGACGGATAAGTGCTTTTGCCCTCAGTGACAGGGTGTGAACAGGAGAGTATGAAGCTGTATTTCTATTGAGGTGGACTCCAGTGAATCACAGCTTGTCTAAGTGTTATGAATGTTTATTTGAGTGTATGGACACCAGTAAATATTTTTGTTCCTGGAGAAAATCCAGACAGTGACATATCACCTGGAGTTTAATTTTTGAAATGGACCTTTAAATGCAGTTACTACTCATGATAGTGGTAACTTGAGGTTTCAGGAGCCCAGTAGGACCAGTTAAGGCCATCACCCTCGTTCTGTACCTTCAGATCAGTTGTTTTCTGGGTTTTTTTTTTCTGGGGAAATACTAAAACAAATGTTACAAAATAGCAGGAGCTAACAGCATCTCTTTTTTTTTTCAGTCCTTATTGTGACTTAAGAACCAATCCTTGCAATAATACTTAAAACTCATGGAGTGGCAGTACCAGGGATGCTGAATGATGTGATATGCCTCTGAACACAGAAGCACTTCTTTTTGCTTAGGTTTTATTTTGACTGCCCCCGCTGATTTATCGTAGCATAAAAAGACTACAGAGAAGGTAGTGTACTAGCAGTGCTGTGTATGCTGTAAAAACGTAATGATGATGAGGTTCTGAGTGAAGCTCTTAGTGGCTTTAATAATTTTGGGTGACTTTTTTCAGTAAACTCATTACCTCTGCAGTAACTGTAAGAGAGTGAGTGTTTTCAGAGTAAAAAAATAATTGTTTACACTCCATAAAGTCAAATAACTTTGCTTAATAAGTGCAGATCCCTCAAAAATTTGTCTATTCCTTAGTTTTGGGATACCCAAGTTGATAATTTTTATTACTGAGCCAGGTTCAGTAGACATGAGATGTAATTGTTCTGAATACAAAGAAAAATTGGAGACCTTCTAGGAAGAACACTAAATACAACAAGAAGGGAGAAATATTGGGAAGTGTCAGATATGGTTCTCTTCTAATAGGTCTCCAGAGCTCTCAGAAGAAAGTCACCATTCTGCTGCTTTTGGAGGAGGATTAGTGACAGCCCTGAACCGTGGTCTGGTGGATGGCCAGACGGTGGAGAAATCACAACACAGAAAATCAAAACTGCTACATGGAGTAGGAAAATTGAAATGCTCTGAAGTTTTAAAATACTACAGGGAGGAAAGAAACCCATCCTCTTTTACTCCATCTTCACAAATGGTGGAGACAAGTCTTCAGTCTAGAATCGTTTTTCATTTTATTTTACAGGGCTGTGCAGTTTATCGCTGCAATCCGTTCCTCTTTGGGAAAGTCATCCTGCTTGATACATACTGTATAATTGATTTTAATGAAAACAGGTCTTGCAGTTCACTTGGAAAATCAAACTGGGCCTGCAGCACGTGTAAATTGTTAATCTGAACTGAAAGCAAATTGTTGTTAAAAAATAATAGAATTAATTGCAAGGAATCTCTAGATTGCTAGTCACTGTCTTTTCTTAACATTGGTATTTCTCTCTCTCTCTTCATTGCCTGGCTCCTAAATTATTGCTTCATCTCCTTCCCAGGCAGCATTCTTCCTAGTTCTTCATGACACTTCGAGTATTTGGGAGTATATTCCACTTCCCATTCATCTGTGTCAATCTTTCTTCTATATAAGAGGGGCCAAACTTGTTGCCTAATGATCTGCTGATAAAACAATTCATCCAACCTCTGCTTATCTGCCTTTTTCTCCAAAGTCCCCACCGCTGGCATGTGTCCAGTCACACAAGAGGTGCATCCGTTCCAGCCATGTGAAATGAGCGTTTTTCATAGAATCATAGAATTGTTAAGGTTGGAAAAGACCTAAAAGGTCATCAAGTCCAACCATCGACCCAATGCCACCATGCCTGCTAAACCATGTCCTGAAGCGCCACATCTAGACGTTTTTTGAACACCTCCAGGGATGGTGACTCCACCACCTCCCTGGGCAGCCTGTTCCAATGCCTAATAACTTTCAGTGAAGAAATTCTTCCTAAGGTCCATCCTGAACCTCCCCTGGCTTAATGTGAGGCTGTTTCCTCTCATCCTATCGCTGGTTACCTGGGAGAAGAGACTGACTCCCACCTCACCACAACCTCCATACCATTTTTTATTGTATGATGGGAGGAGATCCGCCATGTGCATCCCCCAAGAGCCTCTTAAAGAAAATGTTTGGCACCTATTCCATATTAAAAAAAAAAAAACAACAAATAGAACTTGTCAAGGATGGAGAACTATTGTTCGAGTAAGCAGAACGGGTACTTATTCTCAGTTTTACATATGCCCAGGCCAATAGTGAAGTGTTTTTTTCTCGTTAGTTTGATGAAAGGCAGTAACGGGTTTAATTGCTGGTTGTCATTTGTAATGTAGTATATGCGGTATTAGAGTTATTCTGATAATGTGTTGTAATTGCCTACCATCAGGCGCTTTACTACGTTAAAAACACGATCTTTGAAGTAGTGTAGCTAAGTTCTTTGAATTGAAGGCAGCAGCTATTGAGAGTACAATATCGTTTAAAAACGTCAATCAAATCAGGTAAACAAAATGAAGGTGGTAGAGTTTTTCCCATAAATTCTCCCTGTGTCCTTAAACCTTTCCGAAAGCTTGGCAGAATAAGCAGCATGCCTGGAGGGCTGATAAATAAAAGCTATTTCAGAGTTCCCTGCACACGCGCCCGGTTTGAAAAGTATTGTGCGTCTTGCATAGGGCTCTATCCAGAAATCCTCTTTGTGTTCAAACCCAAAGGGATTATTATTCATTTTGGCTTTGCTATAGTAAGAGAGAAAAACGCTCTTAGGTAGCGTTGCCCCTGATTTTGCGTGAGAATTGATGGTGCTAAATGGTAGATGGGGCAAAGTTTTTTAACAAGGCAGAGGTTTCAATTTGCGCTGACCTTATCTACGTGCCCAAATGAATCAACAGATGCAAATGAAGCACGGGAGGCTGAGCTACCAAATTTGTATGCTGAGTTGCTGCAGTCGTGTGCCTAGTCTGGCAAAGAAAGGGGGAAGGAGAGGAAAAAAACCTGAAATCTAATGAATAGAAGTGCGGCTCCCAATGACCTTTACCTACTGTTATAATTTTGATGTAGAACACCCAAATTCCTGAAGATGTTTAATCAGCAAAGTTGAATTTTGATGAAACCACGTGCCACAGTCCCATTACCGCTGCAAAAATTAATTATAATTCATAGCGATATTCCTGATTCATAAGGATTAACACTCGTGAACTGGCACCTTTTCACGTTCTTTCCATCCTCGCTGTTGCAAAGTCTAACGTAGTATCCCGCACTAAGTCAAACTCCACACCCATTCAGATGCATTAAAACATCCTGTATATATTCTACATTTTTAGCCTAGATTTTTGATTAAGAGCTTTAAATTGATTCCATCTTTTCTTTTTTTCCCCTGCAGGGAAGCACATGTACATGTGTAGTCTCATGATAGGACTCATATCATTGCAAACCCTCTAAAATCATGACCCAGAATTTCCCTTAGCCCCTGGCATTTAAGAAATTCTTGTTCCTCTAATTTAACATATGTTGCCAAAAAAAGAAAGATGGAAAGACCAATGGTATGTGACAATAGTGGCATTTTTCTTCTTCCAAAAAGAAGATGAATAAAATCTTTCTTATAATTCTTTCAAATTCCTGAAGCTCAGGTAGATCTTGTCAGAGACATGTCTTGCGTTCAGGTGGCCTGCCAAATTTTAAAGGCAATTTAAAATACGTTATTTTCCTCTCCTTTTCATACAAAATCAAACTGGGATAACTGGGGCTGACAGTAGATTTTTACAGAGCTTAATAGGCGTAAATCTCTCTCTGGATGGAATTAGCATCAGGCATGAAGAGCCCGACTCGGGCAGAAGACGATGTCAGTGTCGCTAACGGGCATTTTCGAAGACTTCCCTGTGTTTGGTGGCAAGTCCCAGGAGCTCAACACAGAAAAAAGTCAAATTGTCATAAGTTATTAG
The DNA here is from genome assembly GCF_013368605.1 of Nyctibius grandis. Lineage (NCBI taxonomy): Eukaryota > Metazoa > Chordata > Aves > Nyctibiiformes > Nyctibiidae > Nyctibius > Nyctibius grandis. Next base: position 2,694,835 of record NC_090662.1, on the reverse strand, counting down.
TGGTTGTCACTTCATAAACCTTCACACTGGAGTTCCCCCTTTGGAATTTCAGTGGAATGATTTTTTTTTTCCAAGTAAGTAGGGCAATCAGATGTTGTACAAAACTGCTGGGATTTAACCCATTCGTAGCTTTTTCGTTATGGCTGCAAAGAAACGGTGAATTTAGGAGTTTGAAGTTCAATTCCATGCTCTACCAGAACCTTTGCTACTTCTAGTAAGTTTTTTTATACCCAGATCCCCAAGGATACATTTTGAAGCTTGATTTCATCAGAGATGCAGGTCTTTTGGGAGCGTGTAGATAAGCTTTGCTGAAACTTGTTGATTTAGGATGTACCAAGTTCAGTACATCAGACTATTTAATTCCTTGCATTTCTGCATTGTTTCACCTCTGTTTTTTTTTCATAGAATCACAAACTGGTTTGGGTTGGAAGGGACCTTAAAGATCATCTAGTTCCAACCCCCCTGCCACGGGCAGGGACACCTTCCACCAGACCAGGTTGCTCC